>NW_027223336.1:4327534-4808784 GCF_030449975.1 Polyergus mexicanus
AAGCAGTGGTATCAACGCAGAGTACTACACTTCGTTATCGAGATGTTAAGATGCGATTTTTCTTATGTCATACGCGCACACATGCGTATCGGTATTTACAAGACTCGTTAGACGATGTCCGGATTTTTAAGGACTTGTTGAACAATCAAATGGGCTCTCCGAATGGGTGTGCTTGGTCCCAGACGGGTGGGCCCCCTCGCGGAGGCGGAAAGGCGCGTAGGCGTTGGCGGCGGATGCAAATTGGCCACATCAGATTTCGACGATACATCTTAATTTCCTGGCCCGCCAAAAGTGCCGGCTCGTGCCAACCGCCAGATTTACGAAAGATTTCGCACGTTTAACAAGGAGGAGTTGTGCGAAAAAAATATATGACATAATTATTCAGAAATGAAATTTATGTATGTTGACGAAATGTCAAGACGATAATACAGGGTGTCCTAGATCACACCCCTTTTCTTTCAAAAATTAAGCGTTTTAGAGAAAAACGTCTTCAACAAAAATTGTATGGTTTTGAGGGGAGCATAAGACGGTGTCATTGGTTTGACCTTGGATGGCATCGTTAAGGTCAAGTCAAGGACACTTTTAATTTCTTAAATGGAAACCCCTATTTTTTATTGCATATTCTTATAGCTTATGTCGAAAGCTTTCCAAAACACTATAATAAAGTATTTTTTCATTAAGTACTTTTTGAGTTATTTTATTTTTTATATCAAAATATAAAATATAAAATAACTCAAAAAGAGTACTTAATGAAAAAATACTTTATTATAGTGTTTTGGAAAGCTCTCGAGATAAGCTACAAGAATGTGTAATGAAAAATAGGGGGTTCCGTTTAAGAAATTATAGGTGTCCTTGACTTGACCTTAACGATGCCATCCAAGGTCAAACCAATGACACCATCTTATGGTCCCCTCAAAATCATACAATTTTTGTTAAAAACGTTTTTCTCTAAAATGCTTAGTTTTTGAAAGAAAAGGGGTGTACGGGTGGTCTAGGACACCTTGTATATATTAATATTACATTTTTTAAGATGAGTACTAAATTTTTTAATTATTAATTATAATTAAATTAGGAAATAGAAAAACTGATAGAAATTTTGAAAGATTAAAATTTAGAAAAATTAAAGAAAAAGAGAAGAATAAATACGAGAATGAAGGAAGAAAGTAAATTATGTGTGTGCCGATTAATATGTATGCATGTAAAAAAAAACTTTATTAAAATCTTCATCTATTTACTGTGTTATACACATATATATATAATTCAATAAATGCTCATGTAAATCGTAAACTTTTAGAAAGTTATAACGTCTAGCGGAAAATATTTATACTTCTCCTAGAAATTCTAATTATCGTATTGTCTTCACGATACTTTGAAGTTGTATTAAATTATTATTCGTCTGTTCCTTTCAAGTCGCAAATCGTAAAGTTCTCATACCGTTACCAAGATACTCGTCGTTTGAGAACGCTTGAGAAATGACTTGCTGATAGATGGAAATTAAGCTATTAATCATCTATTCTAGCCTCAGGCTACCGTCATGCTTTTCTCTACGCGTAATCCACCTTACAAAGACGAAAGTTTCATCGAATTCTTTGCCATGACCTTCTTGGAATCAAATTAATTCCAATAAAATGTGTCGGGAATGGTTTGGCGCACGCAAGAAACAATAGCACATAACATAGCAAACGAATTTACAGACAAAGAAGATGATTGAAGCTTTATATATAAATTTTATATAAAATGATAGCGGTTTGACAAATGCAATATTTATTTCTAGAATAAGTTTATTGTGAAATATTTACCATATAGAAATGACAGTACTATTATCGCTTGGTTATTTCTTGTTTAAAATTGTTATGTTTACTGAGATTTCAATATACAGGGTGTAACAGAGCGCCCGTACAAGCAGTTTTTTTTTTGAGGAAACAACGCATTTTTGTGAAAAATATTTCATGCAAAAGTTGTAGAGCTCTAAGTGGCATTATATAATAATTATAGTATGACCTTGAATAGCACCGTCAAGGTGATATAAAAATCACTTTAAATTTTTTAAACGCGACCCCCTATTTTTCATTACATATTCTCGTAGCTTACCTCGAGAGCTTTCCAAAACACTATAATAAAGTATTTGTTCATTAAGTACTTTTTGAGTTATTTTTTATTTTAATCTGACATATTTTGATATAAAAAATAAAATATTCAGTTTTTGACAATCTTACCGTAATACTTTTACGTACAAAATAATGAGACAAATCAATGAGCGCAAAAAAAAACAAGTAATTGTTAAAAAAAATACATTGTAAATAATTTTCTTAAAAACAATTATTTCTTTATACTAATTGATTTGTCTCATTATTCTATACATAAAAGTATTGCGGTAAGATTATCGAAAACTGAATATTTTACGAAATATTTAATTTTTTATATCAAAATATGTCAGATTAAAATATGAAATAACTCAAAAATTAAATTATTTAATGAAAAAATACTTTATTATAGTGTTTTGGAAAGCTCTCGAGCTACAAGAATGCAAAATAGGGGGTTCCATTTAAAAAATTCAAAGTGATTTTTATATGACCTTGACGATGCTGTTCAAGGTCATACTAATATTATTATATAATGCGCCACTTAGAGCTCAACAACTTTTGCGTGAAACATTATTCACGAAAATGCGAATTGTGTTTCCTTAAAAAACTGCTGACACGAACGCTCTGTTACATTCTGTATATTGAATCTCTTTAATTAAAATATTTTTAAAGAAACCGGAAACACACACTTGAATTTTTTAAAGATCTTCTTTAATTTGCTTCTTTATTATATCTTACGGAGAAGTATGATCATCGACGAAGGCAACATTTATGCGTGATTCTCGTTGACGCGCGTTTGTCGAGAGCCCAGATATCGCAACTTGTTTCGAACGAATGTATATGAACACGTGTTATCGGTATGTTTCTCGTTTGCGGGCGAAATAAAAGGCAGCGATGGGCGCGCAAGATCCGAATCCCACGATTCGTGAGTATATTCGCAAGGCCATCTCCAGGAATTTCGCTTCCAGGAACAAACTCCCTTCCGCGCGCGAACGACCGGATATTCGTATACAAGTGACCAAATTTTTCGGACTACTATCTTTTATTCTTCCAAATATCCGACGCTACCAACGTTGCTTCCCCAGTTATGAAATTTGATCGTCGCTTTTGTTTTAGCTTAAGACAATTTCGAAACAAATTCATATTTTGTTTCTAAATTGTTGTACATTTGTTGTCTTGTATTATTTTATTTACTATTATTTTTCTCATCAAATTTTTTTAGATATTTTTAAAGATTTTTATGAAAAAAAAACTCTCCTATTTAAAAACAAAAATAGATTGTGTGTTGAAATAAAACTCGTACGATTATGATGCTAATTGTGATGCATTAACGGAATGTATCGTAAGTATATTCCGTATACTCCAGACGGTTATTAAATTTAAGTGTTACGAAGACTTCTAATGAACATATTGAAATGTGAGTCCCCGCGTGGCATCGACTCGGATACATCTTAGGCAAATGGCCCTACGGCGGTGGTCGTGAGATTAAGTTTAATTGGACGGTGGTCCGGACTGAATTGAGATTTATGAAGTAAATTCATTGTTTCGAGTCGCCACCGTGGACCACCAACACCGATTCAGCGTTCGTTCCATTCGTCCCCCACGCCTGGTCCACTGCTATCAAACCATGTCCCCTGCAACGAAGCCCACGACAACATCTGACAATCCGGCTACTGTGGGTTATTCGAATAAGACGAAGTCAACTACATGGTAGAGCCTGTACATCATCTCGACTTCCTTTATTAGCCTCGCGTCGAGATTGTTTCCTGATGAATAAAACGTGTAAAGCGAAAGTTTAGATTGACAGTGCTCATCCAAAACTCGACCATCGTCATTAAATAAAATTAGTCTTCGTTGAATGGCAAAAAAAGATTATAAATGACGGATCACACTGAGAGACCCATTTCGTTAAATAAAACAAAATTATTTGGTTGAACCATTTTGTTGACTGAACATGTAATTTGGTTTTATTTAATAAAAATTATGTTACTGGAAAGAAGTTAAATGTTACACTAACAAACAATTTTCTTTGTATGGAGTTGTTTATCCGAATAAAATTTTATTGTTGCGATAACAAACTCATCCATCTCATCGCGTTCTAAATAATTGTATTTGTTGCTCGAACTAAATCGTTTAGTTGAATATCATAAGCTATCTTGCGCATTCGTGTGTCACTGCGCAGTCAATTGTTATGCAGTGTAGCGTGATGTGCAGTAACGCAGTGCATCTTCAATCATGGCGGATTCATCTGTCCGGGAAATATTGATTAGTCTCTCGTTAACGACGAGAGAATTGAAAAGATGGAGAATATAATCTGTATATCTCTTTCTTATCGTATCACAAGAGACAACCATCAAGTAAATTTCTTGTTGAATATGGATAAACTTTGGGTGATGTAACAAAAGCAAATGTAACTGCAGTTGGAAAATTTGGTAATACTAACACACAAATGTGATTCAGTGAACGAAATTAAAATAAAAAACAACCAAAAATTTGATTTTATACAATTAATAATTTTGTTCACTGAACCAAATTTGTGTGTTAGTATTATCATATTTTCAAACTAAATTTTTTTCTTGTATTAATTAAGGGATTTGTTTGCCCATATCCAAACAAGAGATTTAGTTGATTCAAACAAATTTTATTTTACTCAACAAAATGGGTCTCTCAGTGTAGATCTTTTTCTTTAACATCTTGTACAAAATTGTGTGTCTTGAGAATGATAATAGAGATAGAAATTTCCGATATAAATAAAAATAAATTCCTATATTTTTTTATACTTTACGTAAAAGTTTCAAAGATTGATATTTCAAGAATATATTGTAAAGATATACATATATGTATACGAAAAAATTTCTAAAAATTCAGACACATTTCTGTCTAAATTTTCAGATTTAAAAAGAATTCAGACAAGCTGTCTTAATCATCAGAATCGTTTTTTTTTAAAGTTCCAAGAAATACAATATATTTGAAAATTCAGACGGTGTGTCTGCAAAAAAGCTGCAGATGCTTTGTCTGAGATATCAGTTAGTTTTTTTTTACAAAGTACATATCTAATTATAAAAAAAATTTGAATTTTTCTTTGTAGTAATTACAAAAATATTAACGTTATAATTTAATAGAGCAGAATATTCTGCAATTATAATAATGACAATAATTATAATTGCTACTAATTGTATATAAATAATTTTTCTTTCGCGAATAATCATGATAGAATCGGGATTATTCTCCAGAGTAGGGCTGCCATATGTAATTATACGGACCTAGTATTTATAGACCTAGTATGTGATTCAGTGAACGAAATTAAAATAAAAAACAACCAAACATTTGATCTTATACAATTAATAACTTTGTTCACTGAATCAAATTTGTGTGTTAGTATTATCAAATTTTCCAACTAAATTTTTTTTTTTTTTGTATTAATTAAAGGATCTGCTTGTGCCCATATTCAAACAAGAGATTTAGTTGATTCAAACAAATTTTATTTCATTCGACAAAATGGGTCTCTCAGTGCATGCATAATTTTTTTATGCTGTACAACAATTTACACAAGCTTTTTTTTTTTGCAGCGATAATAAAGTAACTGAATCTTAATTTCTTTAAATTGTGATTAAAACACTATATTTAAATTTGATTCGTATTAATAATCGAGAATATAATGCGAGATAGACTATCGTTGGATCAACAGATCATGTCAAGCGGAGAAATTGCACGAGATTATTTATTTGTTGCCGATATAAATCCGATTGATCAAACAGAAATGTTTCACATTGTCGCGCCGCATTAATTCGGGATTAATAATCCTGATGGGGCGGGTACGTTTAATTGAAGCATGTTACCGCGCAGATGGGGGAGGGGGCGAAACCTCCCCATGTGGTCCCGCGAAATCGCTTAATTTCGTGGCTCATATGAGACCACGGTGAATTTAATATACGCGGATCTCCGCGACGGGGATCCCGGGTACGGACGGGTTGACGATAATGATGAGAGAAACGGAGACGAAGAAAGAGAACAGCGTGACGAAAACCGACGGGGAGAAATGTCAGGAGACGCTCAAAGTCGGACGATGACAGATATGCGGCGTGTGCGCGAATTTACTGTCGTATTTTCTTGTCGTATATGCTGGATAAGTTCGTCGAATATCAGCATAAATTCTACTTTCGAGAAAATTCACGCAACGTGCGTGATATAATAGACAGAGAATAGCTAAAATATTTCCCGTATATCTAATATATATTATATAGGTAAACAGAAAATACCCGCAAAACAAACCTCAAAGTAAAATTACTTCGAGTATAAAAGCCTTATTAGAGGGCAGCTTATCGCAATAAATATAGCTACGCAACGTTAATGGCGAACTGAAATAGAAATGAAAATAATTGTATTATATATTCTCTCGAGAAAGAGAGAAATAAATTAAGCGAACATAGATCGAGATAATGTGATAATTCTCGACACGTTGACTTCGCATACCGAATAACATGGTATTACGGTGTCAACGAAACCGGACTATATGCGGCACAAGGCTCAATTTGGAGCAGCCTCGGTTACGCAGAGATACGCATGAACGCACAAACGCACAGACGCCACACGCCGCTCGGTGCCACACGCATGCTGGCGGACAAATGCGATTCTACCTCGCTCTTTCTAGATTTTCAAACTTGTATTAGCTAAGCTTTCATTCGGCAAACCTACAGAATATCGTTGATCGCAATCGATAGTTAAATAATTAATACACATATTTAATTATATAATATTATATGTATATATTAATATATACGATATGTCGATATAAGAGAATAAATATGCATAACATTACATTTATTTTCCTCTTGATGAATCTCTCTATAATTTCGCAGGACCATTAAGGAATATTTTTATTAACAATTTTAATTTAGTTTAATTTAAGAAATATTACGGTAAAATGATCGAAAACTGAATATTTTACGAGGTATTTAATTTTTTATATCAAAATATGTCAGATTAAAATATAAAATAACTCAAAAAGTACTTAATAAAAAAATACTTTATTATAGTGTTTTGGAAAGCTCTCGATGTCAGCTACAAGAATACTAAATAAAAAATGGGGGTTTCCATTTAAGATTTTAAAGTTGACCTTCACATGACCTTCAAATGATTTTCCAAGGTCAAATCATTGTCACCATCTTATGGCCCCCTTGAAGCCGCATAACTTTTGTTTGAAACATTTTTTCGATTTAACGCAGTGTCTCTGAGATATTTGAGTGGGTCCTTTAAAATGGGACACCCTGTATATAACATGATGTAAATTTATCTTTTGTTTAAACACAAACAAATTCTTTAATAATCGAATATATATGGTTAAAATCTTTTATATTATAAATTAGCAGTTTTCGAAGATATTGGCAATATTACAATTTCGATGAGTATCTCCGATGTTTCTATAGAAGTTGTAAAAATTCTTCGTCAATGTAGTACATGTTTTCGAATTATATAAGCATTTTTCTTTTTATTTCGATTTTCGCGATAAATAATTTATACAAACGAAGAGAGAGAGAGAGAGAGAGAGAGAGAGAGAGAGAAGGAGAGGAAGAGATTGGACGAAAACGGACGATTGCTCCTCTCATTGATGATCCTACGATTCCGGTAGATTAAGCGGAGTATCATGTGACCAGCCGTGCTTGGAATTCTCGTGGAATTTCAGGTTAGGTCTACGATTCCTGTCGGCGCAGGGCGCCTCGAAGAATTCGCTACGCTGAAGCATCCGAGACTTTTATGGATACGTCCGCGAGACGCGGCCTAGTCATTAGAGGCTTCGTGATTTGGTTCGTGTAATGGTTCCGAGAATGTTCCTGGATTCGTTCGCTTAATCTTAACGTGGGATTTATTGCCGTTGTCAATACCGCGTCAATACGAAATGTCCGCGCTGCCTGACGTTCATACGCCGAATCAACATCTACGTTATTTTGCTTGAAATATTTTCTATTATATCGTTATTGTATTTTATCAATTTTTATTACTATTCTATGCTCTTCAATATTATTTTATTACTAATATTATTTTCTCGTATTATGTTAATTATCTCAATAGACATATATTATTACAAATTCTACTACAACATCACACGCATGTAACATGAAAATAACGATGTAAGTTACGGTTAAGACGTTGGCGGGGTCGCGGGACGACAGCCCGCGTTCACCTCACCGAAATAAATTTCAGAAAGGACATTTTGAGAGACCCGGACCGTCTTTCGAGTGTTAACGGTCTCGTTTCAAAGCGGGTTTCGTGGTATATCGTGTTGTTGTATACTTCTTGTGAAGAAGAGAGAGAGAGAGAGAGAGAGAGAGGAGGAGAACATAACAAATGATACGTAGACGTTGTTCGCAAATGTGTCGAAGTTAAGACGTCTCGGGGTCGTTGCACGACAGGCTTCGGCGACCACGTCGAAATAAATTTCCCTCCCCCTCTTCTCTTTTCCTTCCCGCGAGTCAGCAGTGACCTGAACACGTTGGGGTCGTGCGGGCCCCCATAGATCCTGCCTATACGGGCCCCAGGAGAGGAAGCTTTGATATCCAAAGTACCTCGTAATATATACGAGGGGAGAGTAGTGCGGGACGGGATGGAAGTCAGCCCGTGAGAGTGCGCTGTCGTCGAGGAGAAAGAGTATGACGGGTCAGCGCGTTCCGCGACACTAGACGGATAACTCTTCGAGGGACCGTTCGGGATGTTTTGGGGATGCCCGTTTAAATGCCGATGAAGTAGGGGGCGAACTCCCCAAGCTCTTTTCGTTACACGGATCTCTTAATAACATCCTCCGCAACATCGGCGAGAGTGCAATCTCCATAAAACTGCTTCCGCGCCGAGGTATGCAACAAGGCTTGCAAAATTTGAGTTAAACCCTCCCATGCCTCGTCTATTTATCCCGTCTCCTCTCGGGGTGTTCACATGCGCTCGAGCACGTTCGGCCGAGTATGCACGTTGACGCGTGATAATCCCACACGCATTCGTTTGACTTTACGACGATCGAGTCAGCAACAAAGCGGCAAAGTTTCGTCAGTTCGCCCCCTTTCTCCTGCTGGCGGTTTCGAGAATTTTGTGATGCGGTGGAAACGCAACTTTCGTCGAAAACCGCGAAAGAGAATATACGTTTCGGTTAAATGGCACGTAATTATTTGATGGATTTTGAATTATTAATATGCAGATTGTTTCTCTCTCTCTCTTTCTCTCTTATTATTTTTATCTCTACCTGGAGTCTAGAAATAATTATCTTCGTCCAGATGGTTCATAAATTTGATGACCATGCAGAAATTAATATTAATAAATATTCAATGGAGAATATGTATTCAAATTTCAGACTCTAGGGTCTAGCGGCACGTAAATGAAGCCCCCGGATTCTTGACAGATCATCCAAATAAGATTCTTGCGAAAGAGTAACCATAAGGTAAAGAGAGATTTTATAACGCATCATAAATTCGTACGTTTACGCAAATTTTATGACTTCATTGAATTTTCGTTCTTGATTTAAAATGATAAATATAATACAGAGATCTTTTTTTTATAGGGATCGTTTATTTGCCGTAATAAACGTACGCGTGTACGAAGCAGGCTCGAGCTCACTTGAGCTTTACACGCAAGTCAAATCGTGACAATGGCCCCGCCCGACTTTATGAGGATCGCGTTAGCACGTGAGGAACGTCGAACTCCTGTCCACGAAAGGTGAAGTATTTCCGAGAGACCGCCGGATCGCGCGCTACGTCAATAAAATGCACGTCGCTTAAGCGACGAGGCTTTGTACCTCGAGGACCACCGTCATCGAGTAGCCCAAGTGGATCGTTTCGTTCGAGGGCGAAGGACGTCTCGATTTTCGCGGTTACGATATCCTTACGCAAGAACGTTAGATCGATATGCCGTTGTTTTGCAAATTGCTACAAAGAATCATTGATTGATCGAGGCGGTATTGGCTACACTGAGAGACTCATTTCGTTAAATAAAACAAAATTATTTGGTTGAACCATTTTGTTGATTGAACATGTAATTTGGTTTTATTTAATAAAAATTATGTTACTAGAAAGAAGTTAAATGTTACACTAACAAACCATTTTCTTTGCATGGAGTTGTTTATCCGAATAAAATTTTATTGTTGCGATAACAAACTCATCCATCTCATCGCGTTTTAAATAATTGTATTTGTTGCTCGAACTAAATCGTTTAGTTGAATATCATAAGCTATCTTGCACATTCGTGTGTCACTGCGCAGTCAATTGTTATGCAGTGTAGCGTGATGTGCAGTAACGCAGTGCATCTTCAATCATGGCGGATTCATCTGTCCGGGAAATACCGATTAGTCTCTCGTTAACGACGAGAGAATCGAAAAGATGGAGAATATAATCTGTATATCTCTTTCTTATCGTATCACAAGAGACAACCATCGAGTAAATTTCTTGTTGAATATGGATAAACTTTTGGATGATGTGACAAAAGCAAATATAACTGCAGTTGGAAAATTTGGTAATACTAACACACAAATGTGATTCAGTGAACGAAATTAAAATAAAAAACAACCAAAAATTTGATTTTATACAATTAATAATTTTGTCCACTGAACCAAATTTGTGTGTTAGTATTATCATATTTTCAAACTAAATTTTTTTCTTGTATTAATTAAGGGATTTGTTTGCCCATATCCAAACAAGAGATTTAGTTGATTCAAGCAAATTTTATTTCACTCGACAAAATGGGTCTCTCAGTGTAGATCTTTTTCTTTAACATCTTGTACAAAATTGTGTGTCTTGAGAATGATAATAGAGATAGAAATTTCCGATATAAATAAAAATAAATTCCTATATTTTTTTATACTTTACGTAAAAGTTTCAAAGATTGATATTTCAAGAATATATTGTAAAGATATACATATATGTATACGAAAAAATTTCTAAAAATTCAGACACATTTCTGTCTAAATTTTCAGATTTAAAAAGAATTCAGACAAGCTGTCTTAATCATCAGAATCGTTTTTTTTTAAGTTCCAAGAAATACAATATATTTGAAAATTCAGACGGTGTGTCTGCAAAAAAGCTGCAGATGCTTTGTCTGAGATATCAGTTAGTTTTTTTTTTTACAAAGTACATATCTAATTATAAAAAAAATTTGAATTTTTCTTTGTAGTAATTACAAAAATATTAACGTTATAATTTAATAGAGCAGAATATTCTGCAATTATAATAATGACAATAATTATAATTGCTACTAATTGTATATAAATAATTTTTCTTTCGCGAATAATCATGATAGAATCGGAATTATTCTCCAGAGTAAGGCTGCCATATGTAATTATACGGACGGGTAATTATACTAGTATTTAAAGGTTTGAAACCCCGGACTTTTCCAATTAAAAACCGGACATCCATAATTTATCATGTGAAATTATTACAACTGCTGATAAAGCGATAAAAATAGAATAATTTTTATTTTAATTATGAATAATCAATAATATTATCAATAGTCATTATTATTAAGAATTATTAATAATAGTAATAATGTAATACTACATTATTTATTTTACTGTCAATGATCCCAATGCCCTAAGGCTCGGATAATACCGTATACGTACAACATACACAGGCACAGCTTCAAAATGCGACGTCGTCTTGTGTCACGCGCTTAAAAAACCCGGACTACTTTGAAAAATCCTCCCGGACGTTCCCGGATGTTCCCGAAAAACTAGAACAAATTCGGACGGATGGCAGTCCTACTCCAGAGATACGCTTGTACAATGAAAGTGCCAAGTGCTCTTATCGCATTCCTGTGGACATACATACGTCGCGGCGAAAGGTCGTCGCACCGTGATTCTCTCGCACGGTCGTTAACATCCACCGTAAAACCGAAAATCTTGTATTATGGAATTAGTGAGATGATAGACCCGTCAATAACTGGTCGTGCCGGCTTAGCTTGGTCCTTCGAGGAACACGAGAGCGGCGAGGCGAAATGGAAGACGAAGCGGGATGTAAGGTTGAGATTGTGGAGGAAGAAAGGAGAGTCGAAAAAAAAAAAAAGAAGAGTCAAGGCTGACCCATAAAAACGTCAAACTTCCCCTAACCTAGAGAAACGTCTTCATTACCGGGACTCGACTCCCATCGTGGGTAGGTCTGTTGGGTTATACGAACGATGAATAGTGACTATGTATAGTCTCGGGGGGGAGGGAAAAAAAAAGAACGAAGACGAGGGCGGACGGACCCGTCGTTCCCCCGCGAGAGAGAGATTTCTGTGTGGGACCTTTTCGTGCACCGAGTGCCCTCCACGATGTTTTCTCGGCTGACCAAACACGAGGCGAACACACGGGATTCTATTTCGGACAAGCTGGGCGCGAAGTACGCGACTAACGGCGAAGAGGTGCGGACAGCGACTTTCCAACACTTGTGTTTCACTCTCGTCGCCTTTATGGTGAATAAATCCGTACGCCTTTAAGGTAAATAATATCGCGCTCGTGAACAAGTATATTAGAACGAAAAATGACGCTTATACGGGGTGTCCTAGATCACCCGTACACCCCTTTTTTTTCAAAAACTAAGCATTTTAGAGAAAAACGTTTTCGACAAAAATTGTATGGTTTTGAGGGGAACATAAGATGATATTATTGGTTTGACCTTGAATGGCATCGTTAAGGTCGAGTCAAGGATACCTTTAATTTCTTGTAAATGGGGAAACCCCTATTTTTCATTACATATTCTTGTAGCTTATCTCGAGAGCTTTCCAAAACACTATAATAAAGTATTTTTTCATTAAGTACTTTTTGAGCTATTTTATCTTTTATATCAAAATATGTGAGAAATATAAAATATAAAATAATTCAAAAAGAGTACCTAATGAAAAAAATACTTTATTATAGTGTCTTGAAAAGGTCTCGAGATAAGCTATAAGAGTATGCAATAAAAAATAGGAGGTTTCGTTTAAGAAATTAAAGGTGTCCTTGACTTGACCTTGACGATGTCATCCAAGGTCAAACCAATGACACCATCTTATGTTCTCCTGAAAACCATACAATTTTTGTTGGAAACGTCTTTCTCTAAAATGCTTAGTTTTTTAAAGAAAAGGGTTGTACGGGTGGTCTAGGACACCCTGTATGTGATCAAGCTCAAGCATAATTATCGACTTAAGAAACAAGATTCTTCTCAACTGTGAAGAATTCTCGAGTGATTATATAAGATGACGTTCACAGTCAGGTAAAATAGTTTAATTATTAACATTAGCACGTATATATGTACCATATACTTATGTACATGTGTGAAAATAAGTGTTTATATGTTAAGTGGTTCGCATTAGCGCTAGGATTCAAATCTGAAACGCTCCCAACTCACTATTTGCCTATGCTGTGTTTACGAATTTTCACGAAATCCCATTAACAACGTGAACATTAATTAGACTGAAATAGAATCTTCTTGCTTCGAAATGATATCTCGATTACGACTTGAAATCAAGATATCTCTTATGAGATTTTACACTGAATTGATTATCAGAAATGTGATCGTCTTACGTCTAACAAATGAGATTCAACTAGTCTATCGAGAGTCGATTGAGAAATTATTGAGATATTGATTAAGAGATATCGCCCGAGTTGAAAATCGAGCGAGTGCCAGAATAATCGTGCATCGCGCCCGAAATGTATCCTCCAAAACAAAGTAACGCGAGTCTTCATGCTCCAATTCGAAGCAATTTGTTCGCTCTCTCTCTCTCTCTCTCTCTCTCTCTCTCTCTCTCTCTCTCTTTGCGAAGCGACGCGAGTTCGCTTCTAAAAATTAGGCTATCTTCTCCGGAGGTCCGAGCTCCGGAGTCGTTGGCTGCTTTGTCACTTTGTGGCAGGATAACGCTGTGCATTCACGCACCCGGAAAGAAAGAGGAAGGAGCATATCCGAGGCTCCGTTAATAAAGCAGTCGACGTTTTAATGCCGTGACACGACAGGGTCTCGGCGAGCGTAGCCCCTCTCTCTCTCTCTCTCTCTCTCTCTCTTTCTTCTTGGTTGTCTTCTCTTCCGTGCGAGATGAAGCGAGATGAGCCGAAAGAGGAGGGGAGGAACGGTTATAATTAAATCGTGCAATCAGCTGGCTAATTTGTCCTCAAGCGTATTAATAAAACCCGGCCCACCAGGCTTTCCTTTTCCCCCTTCTGTCTCTCTCTCTCTCTTTCTCTGTTTTATCTCCGTTTCTCTTTCACTCGTTCCTTCTCTCCTCTAATTTCTCGCTCTCCCTTTCTTTCTCTTTCGTGCGCGCATTTCTCTTCATCTTCGTCCCTGCCTATGCACGCAAAATTATTCTTACCGTTTCGCACTTTGCATCTCCGTTGACGGCGCCAATTTTTCACCTCCTGAACTTTCACTCTCTTTCTCTCTCTCTCTCTCTCTCTCTCTCTCTTCCTCGGGCTCCTAATTATTTTTAGGATTTTTTTCATTATCTCTCGAGAAAGGTATTTAACGGTACATTACGCTCGCGTATGTACCATATATATGCGTGTATTGGTGAATAAAAGACGCGAGGTCCCCCCCTCTCTCTCTCTTTCTTGTTAATAGGCAGACACTTGAGACGCGTTGCTTAAGCCGAGGATCGTATCGGTTCCGTGAGCACGAAATGTCTAAATCAACGTTCGCCGCAACGTGAACGTGTTGCGGAGGCTCGAGATAGGTTCCGAAAGAGCTATTTCACGACGTAAATAAGTATGGTCGTATATGCATTATTCATGATATAATTAATGCACGCGAGAGTACGCGGACAGATATCTTTCGCGGCGTGTTGATTGAGACAATCGAGCGCATCGCGCGCTATAATTCCGGAAATTTATAAAGCGGTAAACATAATCCCATTAATAATTTATGCGACGAGCAAAGAAGGGGCGGGGGAGGGTCAATAGTAAAATGAATAACAAAATCGTGAATAACTAAGTTCAAATTATACATCCATTCCACGGCAATAATAACCGGCAATCTTCTTCCCACGCGAGCCCTTGATGAAAATTCAGGGACCGCGAATACAATAGACCATCTAATCGGGATTAAAACGGGCTGCGTAATATAAAAACTCGGGGCCAAACTCTACGATGGATCTCAACCATTCATTTTTTTCATACTTATAATATTCCAAAGTTGATATTATTTTATATCTCATATACAGGGTGTCCCCAATTTAAATGGCAAAAATTCAAGAGCGTGTATAGGGGACCAAAAAACTAAGACAAGAGGTTGCTTTAAAGGTTTGCTCGTTTTTGCTCACATTGTAGAGAAAATCGCAAAAATTCAATCTCTCGTGTCCAGTTGCTCTCTTGAGTCGATTGGCACCGTATAAACTTTCCGCTTCATGGTTCCTTACGTATGTAAATATTGACGTTATCTCTTAAGGTGCCAATCAATTCAAGAGAGCAATTAAGAGACCGAATCATAGATGCAGCGCGCCAAATATCACTAGAACGAGCTGCAATTAATGAGGTCGGTGCTAGATGTAATGCTTGCATTGCCGCAAGAGGGCAATAGATGATAACGTAAATAAAATGTAAATAAATAAGTAAAGAAACGAAAACTTTTTTTGCGACTTTCTCCAAAATGGAGGAAAAACGAGCAAACCTCTAAAAGACTTTGTGTCTTAGCTTTTTCGGTCCTAAGCTATACGCTCGTGAAGTTTCGCCATTTAAACACCCTGTATAGTAACAATATGTCTACAAATAAGAATATCAAAATTTTTAAAGCTTCATATTCAAAGTGATATACAACTTTAAGACTTAACTTTTACGTATAAATCTAATTCTTCGATCTTCGATTTCGTCTTCCGAACAAAAAATGACGCTCGAATGCCGTCGAATTAGTCAGAGTCGCGATAGCCACGTGACGTGCGTCTGTCGTCCCGGTTGTCCGAAACCCATATGGACCGGTTTTCACAGCGTTCGCTCAATTGAGCGATACACCGTCGACCACACGTGCGCGCGAGTGCCTCCACCTTCCGCCTCTCCCTGCTACTCCACTTTCTTTCCTCCCTCCTTTCTCTCTCTCTCTCTCTCTTTCTCGAGTGCTTGCATGAAATCGGTGCATGGAGAGTGCATCCGTAGATAGTAAGTAGGTATTTCATCGTATGCGTCATCGATAAGTAAGCCCAATAATACGATAGGATTTTTCAAATTCACGCACGATTATATCCACCAGGATTCACATGTTGCTTCTTTTCCTTTTAACAAACGTTTACGATCTGATGATCTTGGAATTTATTTAACGTTTAGTTATATCTGTTTAATTTGGAAAAATAATAAATAAAAAATGGACGTGATGTTAAAACGAGAATTTTATTCTTTTCGATCGAAAGAGATAAAACTTTGGAGAAAGAAACGTCGCGGTGGAATTTTCATTAATTATATTAGAGATTTATATTTATTCGCGTGAAATAGTTGCGTTCGAGATAGGAGAAAGTTAAATCCGTATTCGCACACTTGGAAGAAATAGAGACCCGCATTATATTGTCTCGCGTAAGAGGTACCGCTGAATGTTAGAGCGTGTGTGCGCACGTGTGTGCGAGAGATGTGAACAAAGTGAGAGATTTAAGATGCGCGTATATGCCGGCATTACAACACAGAGCTTACAGAAATTATTACTTTGTCGGACGATAAACAATAGGATTTCTCTCTTTCCCTTTTACCAAGAATGCTGTATATTTCTGAGCAATTTTATAATCGATATATGAAGGATAGAATAATGCTTCTGCTCAAATCGAATCGAATAAAATTACATTAGATACGACACTCATCAAAGAAGGTTGAGAATCGTCTTTCGTTCTCTTGCAGTTTTTCGAAAAACGACTCGCACGATTCGCGCGATCGCGCACAGCGTTCCGGAGCGCTTCCGAGACCACTGACAGATCGGTCATGACTTCATGACAGCCCGAGACGGTGGCATCAGGAGAGGCCCGTCTCTTGCACGGATCTCGGCGACTACCACAGCCAACCGTGTGTTTGAACGCGTAACTAAATGCGCGAATCTATGTAAGCGAACGAAGAGAGAGAAAGAGATATATATATATATAGAAAGAGAGAAAGAGAGAGAGAGAGAGAGAGAGAGACGGAGGGAGAAAGCGTTCTCGCGTGCGTATCACCCCGTACGGGGAATGAGAAGGAACAGGGAGACGAGTGAAAGAGCGAAATACACGACGATAGGAGGAAAGAGGAAAGGGAGAGAATGTGGGAGAGAAAGAGGGACAGATGGAGAGTATATAGTGCACATAGCAGTGCCCGTAGCATAGGGGAGTGCCTTGGTTGGCAGGAGGACGTGGACCACCCACACGGTGCCGCGGGACCACCGTGCTAGCCCACTGGCATACATTAGGCTCCACACGGCTCCCCGAAAACTATACCGTGGCCCGCGCCGATCGGTCCATAGTCGCTTATGCCGCGACCGTTAGGTATTTTGATACAGTCGACACCCGTTTAATTAGCATTCGATACGGACGCCGCGGGACGAACCGCGCATGGCGAGTATTTCTCTCTCTCTCTCTCTCTCTCTCTCTCTCTCTCTCTCTCTCTTGTATTATCTCCCTTTCTCTCTTCTCGCTGGGACCCTGACACGATCCGCAATTGATTTCCGTGTTTCCTTGGAGATTTCTCTCGGAGACGCGAGCTTCTGTCGATTGAGTCGGCAAAATTGCTGCGATTAAATGAAAGATCGCGAGATGGAATATTTTTACGATTTCAAGAAAAAAAATATTATATTGATGCGTTGCATGTATGCGATGTGAAAGGTATTGGGTGCCTCGTTGCGGAATCTTTCGGGATGTTACACGTGACTTACACACACACACACACACACACACACACACACACACACACAGCTCGCGATCCTTGAACATTCCAAGCTCTCGCACGATCGTAGCGTGACATCATCCGCGTTTCAGGTCAGTGGAACGAGAGATGAATTGACTCGTCAGCGTGGATGCCACTTTTTTAACTCGTGCCGATGAAATCACCCTCTAGGAGGAGCGCAGTGCCCCTCCTAGAGGGTGGGCTAACAGTGATAAATTACGGCCGGAAGGTTTTGTTTTTTTTCCTCTCCTGCTCTGCTCTTCCCTTTTTTTGGATATCAAAAGTGCAGCTACTCCTCCTATCCCGACTGCGTATCGCAGAACGGACTACGCGGATGTTAGTCACGATTCGTATGATGACTCGTTTGTACCGAATGAAAATTCATTCGTCTCGTTCACGAGCAGAAGAATATCTCGCATTAAGGATGTATGCGTCGTATACGACAAAACATTGACAAAAGCATGAAAATTTCGTAGATCGTTCGATTATTTCTTCGGATTGTCTGCGCAAAATCTGTGCACAATTCTCTTAACTATAGCTTTAGAAATTATTTAAGTTTAAAGTTGGTACTCATTCTAATGGAAAAATATGCGTATTGCAGTACTTATTGACAAATTTGATATGGGAAAAGCATTGCCAACGAAATCAAAATTTTCACGTATCAAAAAGAACTCTAATATTTATGCAAAACTTGATTTAAATTCATTTACTCGTTTCAAAAATATTTACTAAGAATTGTAAAAACATATTATCCGTCTCTCTCTCTCTCTCTCTCTCTCTCTCTCTCTCTCTCTCTCTCACTCTTTTTTTATTTCATGCAGTTTATTTCAGGGGGTATTCACGATCATAAATTGGGAAAAATATTAATTACAATTATTTTCTTTTACGCAGACGTTAAAAACCATATTATTTTGTGATACTTTATAATTCTATTTATAATCCGGATAAATTTATGTGATTTTTCAAACAATATAAATATAAGAAATATTTTTTTTTAATTTTTTTTTTGTTTTTTTTTTTTTTTTTGCTCTTATCGTACAGCCAAAACATTCTTAAGGATTGCGCTTGAATCATAATTTGGAAAGGATTCAAAATATCTTCGTTTACACGCTTATATATAAATAATGGCATAGAAATTTATCTCGCTTACATAATTTTTCGGCACGTATGTTGAATGATACGAATCGAAGATTTTGCAAATTTAATAGGAATCTTAATGCGATGCCTTCTCACGCAATCGTTATTCAGTATCTGTATAAGATAGCCCGCGTGGAAGCGCCGAATTTTTGCCTTTAATGATGATTGACTCGCTACGCGATAATTTCCATATTTCTTCCTTTATTTTCGTTGACAACGCGAAAAAGCGTACAGGAGTACGCAATTAAGAACCGCGGTTTTATATACGCGCGCCGGAGTGAAATTACTATCGTTGCAAAATAATCACATACTTATAATACTGTTTCAAGTCGTTCACGAACTCTTTACAAAGGTATTTTCGCTAAATACCTTAACTAAACGATAAATACGGAATCTTTATCGCCACCCGACACTTTCGCGCTTTTATCCTCGCAAATCGTGCCATTAGCGATAAATTCGCGCTACCTTAGACAGGAGGCGATCCACGTCGTGGATGTTGCTTAATTATAGTTCAGTTTACGCAATCTCTTTTGCGCCATTAACGAAACTCAAGTACACGCGATTTGCGATAAATCGCGTACTTTAGAGAGAGCCGAGGGATATACTTTTGCACTTTCGTACGGCAATAGCGATTTAAACTTTAACCCGCGGCCTCGCCGGATATATCCCTCCTGCATTATTCTGAGAATGGCAAAAATGCAATTTAAGACCTCGCCGCGGATTGCCTCGCAACGCGAAATTAAACGGCGATTTCGACGAGTTCGTGAATTTACGCGGACCTTAATGCGACGCGTGCTCCCGCGATCGTTACTCAGGATCCGTCTGGGCTGGCCCCCGTAGAAGAGAGCCGGGTTTTCGTCTTAATGATGATTAACCTACCCATCGGTCGCGTTAATTTTGCTGCCGCCAGCCTTTGGCAAGGACACGCGGCTAAAGCCTCTCCCGCGCGCCGCGATAAATATTTTCTTCCTTGAACCTCCTATAACGAGCCGTCCCCTTGTTAATCGGGAATATTGTACTTTACAGTGACGCTTAATTGCCGGCCAACGTAATTACAGGGGCGTTTATATGCACTCCGTTTGCCTGTATACGCACGCGCGCGCGCGCGCGCGCGCCGTCGTGTAATTTACCAGGTATATAAATATGAAACCGGAATTTTTGTATAGAAAATACACGTTTATTGTATGAAAATGATAAAAAATATTTTATTCCAAGTATTGCCCATTGCTAGCTATACATTTTTCCCATCTCTCTGACAATTTGTGGATGCCACGCCAAAAAAATTGTCGCTCCTTTGAGGCAAACCAGTCATCGAGCCATTTTCGTACATTTTCGTAAGAAGTGAAGCGCTGCTCGGCAAGTGCGTGTCCCATCGATGCAAATAAGTAGTAATCGGATGGAGCCAAGTCTGGTGAGTAAGCCGCATGCGAAAGTATTTCCCAACTAAACGCCTCGATCGTTTCCTTGACCGGTTTTGCTGTGCGTGATGGTGCATTATCATGAAGCAAAATCATTTTGTGTTGCCTTTTTTGATATTCTGGTCGTTTTTCACGCAAAGCTTGATTCAAATCGATCATTTGTTGTCGGTAGCGTCATCCTCATCCAACAATGTTTGCAATTCGCTGTCTTCAAACTTTTTCGGTGGTCTTTCACGTTCTTCGTTTCTCACGTCAAAATCGCCACTTTTGAATTTTTTAAACCACTCAAAGCACTGTGATTTACCAAGAGCATGCTCACCGTAAGCTTCGACAAGCATTCGATGCGATTCTGCAGCAGTTTTCTTCAAATGGTAACGGAAAATCAATACTGTCCGCAAATCGTAGTTTCCAGGCACAAAATTCGACATGTTCAACGCTATTAAAAACTATGCTGTTGTATGAAACTTGTATTGTTGTGAGTTGAAAATCTTTATCAGATGTCAAAACAAGAAAATGGCGCCAATGACGCGGTTTGACGGTAACTACATTGACAGCTAGGGCCATCTATGGGCAAATTCCGGTTTCATATTTATATATCTGGTAAATCCAGCTGGAAAAATGAAGGCGCAGCCAATGCGTCTCTGTTCTCCTTTTTTACGACTTTATTCTTCCGTATTCTCGTAGCGTATTACGACCGTATTACGTTCTACGCGAGAAATTTGGAAATTTTTAATTAGAATTATCTCGAGAATAATAAGAGTAAAACACTTTAATATTCGTTCTACCAAATTCGCTGAATTCCATGCATACAGTTATGAGAGTTTAAACGATCGTCACGCATTCCAGAAAGTGAGACAATCATGATTAGTCGAGTATTCCCACTTTAATCATATTTTAACGCTAAATAAAACGACGTGTCTCTGACATTATTTTGTTTCGTGGTTTCCTTGCAATTTTCAGAGTTAATAATTCGTGAATTTAATTCATCCGTAACAACGATCTGATCTGTTTTATATCCGTCGCGGTCAATTTGATTGGATTGCGACGAGAACTATTCGGACGAATAGTTGAAAAAGAACTCTGAACAGGACGGTCGGTCTTCCGTCTTAATCAGGGACCGCCGTTCCGCCGTTTACCAATCGCAATCTGCATCGACGGTGGCGTGCAGAACCGGATATCGGTCTACGGGACTTCCCCCGTGCCGGTAATATTTTTTTCTCGCGGGGAGAGATATATCGCCCTTTATTAACGGCCGACAACCGCGCGGGACCGACTCCGTAATGTTTCCGCCGTAATTAAGAACGTACGGTATGGTTTATCCGACGAGTGCGTGTATGCGCGTGCGCATACACACGTCGGGCTTAACGACGTACGACATTATTAGGAGAGCGCGGTTAAATGGGTATCGCTTCCGTGAATTTGATCTTTTCGACAGGGGAAAAAAAAAAAAAAAAACGAAAAGGAAAGCTTGAAGAGACTCAAGATTCCTATAATCGTTACTAAAGAAAAATCTTTCACGTTCGTCTCATTGGATTTTCGTTTTCTTTCGTATTAATTTTTAATCGGTGACAAAAGCAATTATTTTCAACGATGTCGTTTACTTTAATAGCGAGCGATAATGTAGAAATTTGAAACGGATTAAATTACAGAATATTATTATTGAATTGAAAGGAACATAAAGCGTTTCGTAGGATTACAGGTATAGGAAGTGAACAGGGTTGGGAAAGTTACTTTATAAAAGTAACTCGTTACCGTTACCGTTATTTTTTCTAAAAAGTAACTCGTTACCGTTACTCGTTACCAATTTTAAAAAGTAACTCGTTACCGTTACAGTTACTAAAAAGTAACGAGTCGTTACAATTTCCGTTACTTTTTTACGATACAAACTAATAAATTATTTTGCATAAGAAAAACTTTTAAAAAATTGTAAGCAAGATTTCTTTCAAGGTTTATTACAAAATAAATGATTAAATTTTATCGAAATTCTTTATTAATTTTTAATAAAATTTGTTGCTCCATAGTATCATCATTTAAATGCCCTCTTTGTGGTGTTAATACAGAGCCACCGATGCTAAACATTCTTTCTACAGATGCACTGCTTGGTAGAGCTGTATTATATTTAATAAAAAGTTTTTTAAGTTTTGGATAGTCGTTTAACATTTCTATATTACAATTATTTGATTTTAAAAACCGTTGCAATTCTTCTTGTTCAAATTCATTTTGCACCGTTTTTTGCTCAAAAATGAAAAAGTCATCGTGATCGTCAGATTTTCCAGCTTTTGAAGAATTTTCAGTTGATCGGATTCCCAATAAATCCTCCAAGTAATTTTCAGCACGTTTTCTTTTTTCTCCGGTTAACCAGTTTAACTTAAATTTTGGATGTAAACATGCTGCTATTATTAATTCTTTTGTTTCAAATATTGTAAGAAATCTAAAATCAAATATAGTAAATTAAGCGACATTGTTTGTTTTATTGAAATTAATACTTTTGAATCAATAGTTTAAAATAAAATAATATTTTTCAATTAAATCCTTATTTAAAATTAAATAACATATGTATTAATCAAATTAATAAGTTACCTTTTATTTAAACCTTGCTGAATAGCTTCAACTAATGAATGGCAATCTATAAGGTCAGATTTATCGAGATTTTCTAATTTTCGTTGCAAGGTACTTAGAACTGGTAGTAAATGAGAGCTCTGCTTTTCCGAAAAGATAAAGCTCTCATTGGATATCGCGCGTCGCGTCATCGCACTGGTCTGCAAGAGCCATAAGTTGATCAATCACATTCAAGCATTTTTACAACATAATAAGAATGCTAATTGGTCGATTTGCTTACGGCTTTACGGTTAAGATAAAAATTTTATCACGCACAATAGCAAGAATAATATCTTAAATAAATCAAAAAATTTGAAAAAAGTAACGATAAAAGTAACTGTTAAATTCGTTACTCGTTACCGAAAAATGTAACGAAGTTACTTTTTCCGTTAGAAATAAAATTTGTAACGCCATTACCGTTACAGTTACCGAAAAAAAGTAACTGTAATGGTAACGGCGTTACAAGTAACGCGTTACTTCTCAACCCTGGAAGTGAATTACTTTTACGCGTAATGAGGATCCCCGAGTTAATACTCTCTGCAAACGTATTCATCTGCACTCTCAGAAAGGATTTCTGATAACGAGACAAAAAATATTCTTGACATATTTAATCGTATCACAACCTTATGCGGTATAAAAATAAAACAATTTTAAAATTAAATCAATAATTCCTTTTCATCCCTCTCGAATTAAATAAGATTGTCTTACTATCTTGAGACAAGAGTAACATATACAAATCTAAGCTTATATATTCTTGCATTTAGAATAACTTGATGTTGGATTGCTACAAATTTCCATCTTCATCTTTGTGAGAAAATTAACGGGATAGCACCAAGAGCATTTTATTCTAGATTTAAGAATTTTCCATTTAAGATTAAAATATTCCTTTTTCAATAATAAATATAATTGTCGCTATATCGATCCTATTTTATGATAGATTGAAGAGTAATAGCACTAGATCCGGAAATCTTTTCTGTGGGTGTGTGACGGATGCTGCGTCCTAGATTCTCAAATATTATATCGAGCCGGGCGTTCGCTCCGCATCGCTTGTTATCATTATCATTTAATTAGAGGAAAGTCATTTTCCTCCCGATGCGCGACGCGTGAAATATATTTACGGGCCGATATATATTCACCCATGGTCGAATTTAATTGCGATTCGGCGGACCTTCTCGTCGCCGTTGGCCGTCGTCTTCGCATATTTCATAATTATCCTTGTAAAATTGTAAACACGTGCGTCGCGCGGATCCGGTCACGATGCACCGCCATGCCAGTTCGTAGAGGCGAAGTTATGCGAGTCTACCGGGTATATCGGACCATAAACGAGGAGAGACAATTGCCTTTTACACATCCTCGCTCCCATTTTTCCTCCCCTCTCGCGAGCGAATGCCATTAGAATCGCGCCCGTTACTTCTCTTCGTATGTGCGCGTATATAAATATATGTACACCTGTGTACGCTGTCTTCCCGATGGTCATTGTCGTCGTCGTCGTCGTCGGTGGCTATCGATCGATGAACGACGTCGTTGCGATATTATACGGTGTACAACGACCGTGCGCCCGTGCGTTTCTGTCTTGAACGATCTCGGATGTCACGGATGAGGCGGGATAAGAGAGGAAGCTGCGCCGTCGACGAAAAACTGGTGTACTTACTTTTTCGCTTCATACGAAATTTATGACCGACCCCGTAAGAAGGGGGAGGGGGAATGGAGAGGGGAAGGGACGTTGCACGCTTCTGCGAATATCCCGCTATTCGCGTATAACGGCGTATTATTTACTGCACGCGGGGAAGGTTGTTGCGCGAGTCGATAATTGCTGTATCGTCGGGACAGATATTTGACATTATAGATTTATTTTATATACTGGCTATTTCACGTAGAAAAATCCGCATAACGTATACTACGTTGCGTTAAATCTGCTTGGATTGTTCTCTTACAGCATAATTGATTATTAGATAATATAGCATTTTTTAATTTTTTTTTTTTTTTTTTTTTAAATTCATTGATTGCGTAATCGTCTGTAGTGTATGTATTTTAACAACAACCAGTACTTAAAATCGATTCGCGTTTCGCTCGAAACAAAAAGACGCGGGTAGATGCTTAAAGGTGGGTATACACTTAGCGAACGAACAGCGAATGCAAACGTTCGTTGATATCATTCAGCAGATATATACGCCAAAGCGAATGCGAACAGAACGTTCGATTCGCATTCGGCTCGATTCCCTCGTGAAGCGGTACATCAAGGACAATTCGTGCGAGAAAAACGTTCAAAACGTTTCGCATTCGCTGTTCGTTTGGTGCTCGTTCGCTAAGTGTATATCCACCTTAAGAATCCGCGCCGTTCCACCGTTGCATCCGGTCTCTCTCGGAGGAGAGCCGTCTCCGCCGGTCAGGAGAAACTCCGACCATACTTGGAATCGAAACTGGAGCCATTAGCACTTCTTCTAAGTCCATCAGCGAGGAACGGGGAAAACAGAGCGAAACATAGGAGCGACGGTGGAAGCAAGAATAGCGTCGACTGTCAGAGGAGTGATGGTAACTCCGTGAGAAGAGAGGGTGCATTAAAAGAGGAACAACGAGTTTAATTAAACACACTTAATTAACTCTAATGTATGACAGCAAGCACGGAACGAGATCTCATCTCTCTCTCTCTCTCTCTCTTTCTTCGTCTAGATTCTAGATGCACACACGTGTCTACAGTTGTACGTTGAGCAGTGCGAGCGTAAATGGTTTTGTATAACACGTGCTTAACTCCACCTGGAAATCCGATCGCATCGGTGACTATCGCTGCGATCGTTACACTTACAAAGCGCTTTTCTCGGAAAATACGGAATACACTTGATTATATTTCTTTCGTAAGATATAAAATTGCTGTGCGAAAGAGAGAGAGGAAATATTTTCTCTACTTAATATTCTATTATATACGCGTATAATGAATACGCGAAACATGGTATTTGACATTTTTTTAAACCGATCAACATTTATTTACATTTATTTTTTTTGTTTATCGATGATTTCAGTCGTATAGAACTTATAGAAATCAGTTACAGCGCGATTGGGCGTCTTTAATTAATTCCAATTTATGATCTTCGTGATAATAAAAATAAATGATTCGTCCCCCGTGATTGACGAGAGATACATAATATTCATCAAATTATGTTACCCAAGGAGAAACAAAATATTCTATTTAGAATACAGAGGTGCATCTCGAATTTTCTCGATAAACATATATGAATATTGTCAATTAGTATACACATAGAATATATATGAAAAGTACAAGATAAACATAATTATGGATCATAAAGAAAACTGTCAGAGACAGGAGCCGTCACCGTGTCATTAATAAATAATTTATCAAAGCTAACATTGATGTATTCACACATAAATCTAACATGTAATGAGAAGTCATCGCTATGAGTTTAATTAATTCTACCTTTTTCTGCAGTTTATCGTAAGCACGGCGTATGGTTTATAATTGTATGCAATCTATATATAAAATGCGAACATAAATTAAGTCAACCAGATAAATGGCTTACTATAATGATCGGAAGCTGATAATTTGCACAATGTTCATCAAAATCTCGTTATTTTTATTGTATAAAAATAAAAAAATAAAAACGTATCTCTAAAATTAGGCATTCGTGTGTTCTTCAGAAGCATTTCTAACGACTATATATTATAAATTTTTTTTTTCTATAATATAGTAATAAAAATATGATATACTACGAAGAGCTTAAAAATTTTCTTATCGATTATGGACATAAAAAGAAACCAAAGACTGAAAATGATTATTTCAAAGCTAAACCACAGGATCTTAACTATTAGTCCTATCATTTTTCAAAGTAATGACAGAGAAAGTAGGCGTGGTGGAATTATTTCCGGTTATCTGGTCGGGTGGTTTCTATTATACGATGACATATGCGTTTTTATCTCTGATTTATCTCTATTTTTCCCGATCGTAAACGGGTCCAATCGAACATAATCAGCAACATTAGCCATATCGACATGATGCGCTATTTAAGGAAAATTATTACCTACTTGGAAACCCCCTAGCAGAAGCCATATTGTAAAACAGATGCCCCGCACGAGAAAACTCTCCAGGAAGCAAAATGGATATTTTTATACAATGAGAGACATATTTTGTTGAATAAAATAAAATTTGTTTGAATCAACTAAATCTTTTGTTTGGATATGGGCAAACAAATCCTCTAATTAATACAACAAAAGAATTTAGTTGGAAAATTTGATAATACTAACACACAAATTTGGTTCAGTGAACAAAATTATTAATTGTATAAAATCAAATGTTTGGTTGTTTTTTATTTTAATTTCGTTCACTGACTCACATTTGTGTGTTAGTATTACCAAATTTTCCAACTGCAGTTACATTTGCTTTTGTTACATCACCCAAAGTTTATCCATATTCAACAAGAAATTTACTTGATGGTTGTCTCTTGTGATACGATAAGAAAGAGATATACAGATTATATTCTCCATCTTTTCGATTCTCTCGTCGTTAACGAGAGACTAATCAATATTTCCCGGACAGATGAATCCGCCATGATTGAAGATGCACTGCGTTACTGCACATCACGCTACACTGCATAACAATTGACTGCGCAGTGACACACGAATGCGCAAGATAGCTTATGATATTCAACTAAACGATTTAGTTCGAGCAACAAATACAATTATTTAGAACGCGATGAGATGGATGAGTTTGTTATCGCAACAATAAAATTTTATTCAGATAAACAACTCCATACAAAGAAAATGGTTTGTTAGTGTAACATTTAACTTCTTTCCAGTAACATAATTTTTATTAAATAAAACTAAATTACATGTTCAGTCAACAAAATGGTTCAACCAAATAATTTTGTTTTATTTAACGAAATAAGTCCCTCAGTGTACACACTCTAAGTGTTCGTACTCGCGAACAAAAGAATGGGTTTCATTCTCTAAGGATCTGTAAGGTGTCTCAGGCAAATCGAGGGATGTGCCATGACAAATTGAAATTTTCCACTAATGTTTTAACGATCCTTTAATCCTTGCGGGTAAACCTTCCAAAATATATCTCTTGCTTTCTATGGTTATGTAATCAATAAACTGCTGCACCGGTTGTGGTGGTAGTTTTAAGAAAGAATGGCTCATGTTTATGTCCTTCCGGCAACAGATGGCAAATAAAAGTTAAGGGCTATATTAAGTTGTCTTAGTGTCCAAATGCACGTTGAAACACAATGAAAATAACATGATTGCAAATAGAACACACTGCGAAGTTAATATAATAATCTTGTAGTTAAATCACCAATAATCAATTTTATTGAGATATTAAAGTGCTTAAATATTTGTCAACTCATAATTTTTTTATATGAAGTCAGCCAAATCACTAGAAATTTTTTCAGCTATAATTTTATTTACTTATTAATTTTTATTAATTATTTACTAATTAATTTTGACGTTTTATAATGCACGTATGTAGCTAAATATTTTCTTTTTTATTATTTTATGCAGATATTTAAGAAAGCACGTTATTTATCAATAAATAAATTTTATTACGATCATAACACGTTATGGAAAAAAAAAAAAAAAAAAAATCTAAATCGTTCCGCCTTTCAAAGCCGATTTCATGTTGGAGGAACAAAAAGCTGACGGTTTGTGCGGTGCATTCTGGTTTATGCGGTTCGAATAATAAAAGGATGTGGATGAAAAAAAGGGGGTCTATGAAAAGGGATAGAAGAGAGGAAGGGAGAGAGAGGTAAAAAGAGATTTAAAGCCGACTAGTACTTCATATTCGAGCGAAGGTGCCACGACGGAAATAGGTATCTGAAAATCGAGAAGTACGAGATACCACCTCGCACTTCGAACTCAAAAGAGCGGATGGGCGATAAAGGGGGAGGGGGGAGCGCGAAGAAAGAAGAGAGCAGCGGCTCAAAGAGCGGAGGAGTCGAAGGAGGATGGGTTCCGCGGCGGCTCGTCGTAATTCAAGTCTAGTTAAGGGAGCCATAATTCAGGGGATAGCACCAGGTCCTCAAACGGCCCATAAATTACGGGCTTTTAATTTCGCGATATTAACGGGACGATCGGACGAACGCTGAGACGAGCGAGATTCTTAAACCTCTCCCGCGAATCTCCAACGCGAATCTTTCCTCTCGCGAGCGCTGACGTCATCAACCATCAAAGAATCAGCCTCGATTCTGCTTCTATAAGTATCCCTCTGGCTCTCATTAATTCTCTTATGTTCGATTTCATGCCATGTTATCGCGAGTAACATTTCTACCATATAGTCGTTGCATAGATTTCCATGAACATTTTATTCGAATTTCTATTAAAACTTGTGAAGATTATTTAGTTGAAAAGATATTCATTTTTTGCTTCCTCATAGAGGAAGCTTTGCTTTCGTGACAAAATTTTTTTTCGAATTTTCTATGCCAATGTCTTTAGAATGTTCCAGAACGTCGAAAAATCATATTCCTAAAAAATATCTGTCTGTATGTATGTGTGTATGTGTGTATGTACGCAATATATTGTACAAACCTCTAATTTCCGCAATTTTTGAAATATCGGGTTAAATTTTTTTTACATAAATAGAGTATCATTCAAGGATGGTTGGCATTGAATTTGGTGAGAATCGATGAAAAGATTCATTTCTAATAAAATTTTTAATTTTTTCAGAAATGTATACATTGTAACTTTCGCAAATTTTGAGATGTCAGGTTAAATTTTTTTAAATGGATAAAGTATTTTTAAAGGATGGTTGCTACTGAATTTGGTGAGTATCGGTGAAAGGGTTTATTTTTTTTTAATTCTGAATTTTTTTAGAAATGTCTGTACACGCTGTAACTTTCGGAAAATTTGAGATATCGGATTAAATTTTTTTATATGAATAGAGTATTATTAAAGGATGGTTGCTACTGAATTTGGTGAGTATCGGTGAAAGGATTTATTTTTCTTTAAATTCTGAATTTTTTTAGAAATGTCTGTACACGCTGTAACATTCGGAAAATTTGAGATATCGGATTAAATTTTTTTACATGAATAGAGTATTATTAAAGGATGGTTGCTACTGAATTTGGTGAGTATCGGTGAAAGGGTTTATTTTTCTTTAAATTCTGAATTTTTTTAGAAATGTCTGTACACGGTGTAACATTCGGAAAATTTGAGATATCGGATTAAATTTTTTTACATGTATAATCTATAACGATTATATAAAAATAAAAAAAGTATGTAAGTAGCATATTGCTTCTTTATCTTTTTACTTCGTTCACGAAGCTTCCTCTATGAGGAAGCAAAAATTAAAAAAATCGCATGCTTAAAGCAGCTTAAGCTTTGTAAAATCAAATGATGAGGAAGCAACGTGCAAGTTTCTAATTTGCACAACTCTACTTGGTTTGATTTAATTTACATCTTTAATTTTAATTTAATCACATTTTCCTCTGTTTATAAAAAAAATATTAGTTTGCACGCCTCCATGAAACTTATTTGACATTAACATTTTATTCGTTGTAAACATATTTTTAGAGACGCTATTCTATATTTGACTTTGTATACAATAATATCGGCAATTTGAAATTATGTTCGCTGTGAATGTGAATACACGCGTGCCTCGTTTGAATTACCTACGTCAACGTTCACCTGTTATTCGTATACGGTGGATACAAAACGAGAAACGATCCTTCTCATGCCGCGTTTAGTGGATACAAAAGAGTTCTGGGGAAAAAAAAAAAAAAAAAAAATATTCTCAAGTCCTGGCACGCTAAGATAAATATCTCTTTGTGCCTTATTGCAACAGCGTACGTGTAGGCGTTTTGCAAAATTTCATCACATATGTGTTATATATTCTTCGGCTTGTATGCTGAGAAAATATACTTTAGACTTTATACATAAATAATGTCATAGGAGCAATATTTTCTTTGTTAATGTTATACAATGTCCCAAAAGCTATATTAATATATAATATTAATATATGTATAATAGTTTTTTGTCGAAATCTTTATTTTTTTTTTTCAACAAATCAAATAAAATTAATTAAGATATAAATCTTAAAAACATGTATCGATGATAATGTATATTACAGATACATTCATGTTTTTTATAATTATATAATGAAATGTATGATATATCTTTGTGTGCTAATGTTATTTATATATGCGATGATAAAAAAAAAAAAATTAAAATATTAGACTTGAAAAACAGGTAATATAACCTGTGTGTGTTCCTAAATCATCTTTATTTATCGCCACGAAAGAGAGGTTGTTATACCGGTTATTACGACATATTATATTAAATATTATTGATCTTTAAGTATACGCGAAAAAGTTTAGCACCGGACGCATCCTGTTATTTAGTTACGTAACTGCGAGTTGAATTTTTGTAAAAAGAAACTCGATATTGAATAGAGTCAATGTCAAGCGAATTCGTAAACACGTGACAGTCAATTTTCGATCGAATGTCAATTAATTCGATGCAGCCGATTTGTATTCGACTGCCGTTATTAATTGATGTAATATCTGCCCTCCGTGCGGCAAACTTTGAATCCGTTTTAATTGCGCTAGTGGCTGTTGTAAGGCAATCAAAAATTTATAATGAAGTGTTTGTCCCAGGAATTCACGGTAGCTTTGTCGAGGGCTTATCGTGCCGCGCCACGATAATAAAACCGTTCCCCGCCGCGACAATTATTTAATGGCTCATTATCGTGACGACACTCTCCTGCCTTTGCACGATCCTCCCGCGAATTGCTCCGTTCTCCATTCGGATTCACATAATTAATTCGGACGCGAGAATTCGTTAAACCGTCTCTCGCTGAAACCTTTTCGAGATAACATCGGCGGGTAGCAAGTTATTTAAAAGAAATTCTGTCGCGGCACACGCATTATTCTTCGTCGGCGTAATTAACCCTAGAACGCCGGCTTTTTCGATACCGCTGAACATTCAGAATCGCTTCGTCTTATGCGTGTCTTAAGTTTCGTGAGAAAATTTGCGAAACATAAGGAGATTGTTTGATATCCAATATTTGTCATATGTCATATATACAGAGTGTCCCATTTTAAAGGACGCATTCAAATATCTCAGAAACACTGCGTTAAATCGAAAAATATTTCAAACAAAAGTTGTGTGGCTTCAAGGGGGCCATAAGATGGTGACAATGATTTGACCTTGGAAAATCATTTGAAGGTCATGTGGAGGTCAACTTTAAAATCTTAAATGAAAACCCCCATTTTTTATTTAGTATTCTTGTAGCTGAGAGCTGTCGAGAGCTTTCCAAAACACTGTAATAAAGTATTTTTTCATTATATTCAAAATATGTCAGATTAAAATATAAAATAACTCAAAAAGTACTTAATAAAAAAATACTTTATTATAGTGTTTTGGAAAGCTCTCGATGTCAGCTACAAGAATACTAAATAAAAAATGGGGGTTTCTATTTAAGATTTTAAAATTGACCTTCACATGACCTTCAAATGATTTTCCAAGGTCAAATCATTGTCACCATCTTATGGCCCCCTTGAAGCCACACAACTTTTGTTTGACACATTTTTCTATTTAACGCAGTGTTTCTGAGATATTTGAGATATTTAAAATGGGGCATCTTGTATATACAGGATGGGTCATTTATATCGAGACACCTAAATATCTAAAAAATAAAGCAAGATAGAAAGAAATGTTTCAGATAAAAATTGTTCGGTACTGAAGGGGTCGTAAGATGGTGCCATTAGTTCGACCTTGGATGGAGGCGCTTCGGAGATTTCAATGTCAATCTAGTTTTATTTTCTTTACACCAATTGATGTCTCTCATTTTTTGAGCTTAAAATATTAAAGTAACATTATTGCAAAATAAATAATTTTATGAGATATTTCATAGTTTATGTAAAATTATGTCGAAATAAAGTAATAAAATAAAGTATAAAGTATCTCGTAAACTATATTAAACTTTAGGCCATTATATCCCTATAACTTCTTATACAGAATATTGCGAGGAATTGATTTATGTAAAAAAATTGAGGTTAGGTTCTATTAAAAAAAGTAAAATTGATATTGAAATCTCCGAAGCGTCTCCAGCCAAAATCAAACTACCATTTTACGATCCCCTTAGAACCGAACAACTTTTGTCTGAAACATTTCTTTCTATCTTGCTTTATTTTTTTAGATATTTAGGTGTCTCAATATAAATGCCCCACCCTGTATATCGTAAAAGAAGTTTATTTTTATCACATTTATATTTACCATGCATTTTATCCCCGATTTTCTTATACCTTTTTCTTCTATTCTACAAGTACATACATATAATGCGTCACATTAAAATTTAATCAATTAAATTTAAATCAATTCATCACGGATAAAATATAGTAAAAATTATAATATTGTATAATTTTGCGCGCGCGCGTAATCGTAGGACATATTAACATATAAGAGAAATTACACAGTATTTTTTTATTCAATAATATTATATAAGTATTATATTTTACAAAGGATCACTGCAATTATTCAAATATTTCGATGCATAATAGAAATACATAATTTTTAACAAACAATAAAAAAAACAAATCCATAATTTACAATTTTTATAATAATAAATATTCCAAAAATGTCGCGACATATCAACTTTACAATAAATGTTGCAATCAGTACTTACAATATAATTTATACCTACTGCAAAATTTTCTCCGCGTGCGTTCTAACGGAATATAATTATATGATAATTATATTATTTTTAACAAAAACATAATCTGTAAAATACTTTAATTATATTATTTATATCGAAAACTGGATATTAAATTTAGGTTTACTGGCAAGAAAAGCATACTTTGCCAGGGTATCCGTTAATGACTCGCGATTCACGCGATCGGCTGATCCAAGATGAAGTCATAAACTCTGTAGCAGGTGCGCGATCAGATGCTTATCATCTCTGCTCGAAGGCTTAATGCCAAACTAACAAAATGCCTTTTTACTCTTACTTTGTTTAAACGCTCAACAAGCTTATAATGAAGTGACAAGAAGTTACGAGTGCTAGCCAGGCATGTATCGTTCTCAAGTTGTTGCATTTTATTTTCCTTGTGTATGTCATTTCATTGCGATGATTTAGCAGTGAATAATTTGCAATATACGTTCGATTTCGTATATTAGGTGTACAAATAAGTTTCCGCCGTTTCCGACAAAAGTTGGCGCCACCAGTAAGTTATGGTTAAAATTGTCAGATGTAAAACGTCCTTATCGTAAGATTGGACATCAGTCAATAACATAACCTTAAAATATTAGTGATTTTTTATCAGTATAATATATTCTTTTGTATGCGAAAATGTCGAGTTTTGAGCCGAATAAGCGTCATTTGCGGGAACTTTTGATTTACTTCTTCAATTTGAAGAAATCTGCAGCTGAGGCGTATCGATTGCTTGTAGAAGCATATGGTGAGGCTGCCTTAAATGAGAGAAGTTGTCGCGAGTGGTTTCAAAAGTTTAAGAACGGTGAATTTGACATCGAAGACAAAGAACGTAGCGGAAGGCCGAAAGTGTATGAAGACGCGGAATTGGAAGCATTATTGGATCAAGATTCGTGCCAAACGCAAGAAGAACTTGCATTTACATTGGGAGTGACTCAAAACATTAAGTTCCGTTCTTTCACAATAAATGCCCAATTTTTGATAAAAAACGGCGGAAACTTATTTGTACACCTAATATATAATTTATCAACAATGCAACGATTCTAATTAATTGTTTTCCCGAATTAAAGATGCGATATAAAAATATAAATTTTAATAAACGTGTTCATCTTAACGACATATTTCTGTCTTTACGCGGACATCTCTTGTGCGTATACAGGTGTACGCGTTCACGACGCTGCTTTGAATTTTGGCCGGTACTCGTTTTTATATTCATTAGACCGATCTTTTTGAATTAGCGTGCTAATTGCAGTAATGAGCCGTGGCATAAAGCGAAAACTGTTATGCTCTTTTATCTGTGTCAGTCAACCGCCATACATCAGCGGCCAACCGTTGCACTTGATTTCGATTGCAATCTCGCGAAAAGTCGTTTCCATCGGCTTTGACCCATTTAATTATAATTAGCCACACGCGTCCGCGATATTTCTTTTTGTCCTCGTACGTTACATTTATGTCTTGAGATAATAGGATCGCTTGTGTCTCTCTTTTGTGAGAGAGTACAGTTTATGTGAGCGAAATGTGAATAGTACGACATTTATTTCTAACGACTCTTTTAAAAACTAATTTAATATGAAATATATATTAGAAACTAATTGCATATTGTGTTTCAATAGTATGCGCATGCGTAATCTAAATAAATGTTTGCTTAATACCGTGAAATTCTTACGTTATTTTACGAGAATTTAGTTAGCATATGATTACAGCTAGATCAGTAAATAAATTTTAAATGAATAGCATTTATATAATTTTTTTCCCATGCATATAGGAGTAGATTGAGAATATATGTAATATCGCGAGAAATCGCATTTAAAGTATATCGCCTCGATCGCAAAATAACAAGAGCGAGCTACGTGATTAATCCGTAAGCCGATAACGCTTACGGAAATTGATAATCTCTATAATAACTTGTTCATTTCACGATAATTCACCGTATAAGTGGCCACTCAATAAACATTTAATGTTTAGTTAGAAATACTATTTGAAAAACAACTTATCGGTATGGAATATCTTACTTGTAACAGTACATAACATGCTCGTTTTTCTTTTTTTCCAGCAACCTGGAGGTGGTTTGTTAGAACGAGCCGCGGTTTAGAAGAAGATCGATTACGAAAGGATTCGCTTTCCCGAGCTCCGTCATCGACTTCCAACTTCCAAGGTTGAAAGATGGTCGGTGTAAAATGCGACGCATTATTACCGGCAAGGTACGTACGTAGGGTTCCCCCCCAACGTAATAAAGTCGTGTAACACCTGTTAGGTCACCTAACCCGCCGTGTCATTCCGCGAGACGGAAGGTAATTCTATTCGTCCGCTAATGCGACTCATTGATTTACTGGCGAGTACTCGGTTTCCTTCCGAGAAACTGGCGAACTGAAAGAGGAATCCGATGTTGTGTTTCGCCACCGGATGACTTCCCTTTTAAAGAAAAGCCGGAGAAGCGAAAGAGCACTGACAATTTCGTGCTGGATAATTTGGGATTAGTAGGATCATATTTGTACGTGTTTCCCCTAATAAGGAACCGCGCAAAGTGCGATTCTCCGCGATTGTAGAAGACAATGAGCAATAATTTCTCTCTTAAAGTCACGCAGGTGACGCGTAACATAATATCGGGAGCTATCGCGTTCAATCGTGAGTGTCTGAAGGATGACGAGAGATTGTTACGAAAGACTAGGGGAATGGGCATTATACGTATTATATCGACAACTTTAGATGGCATCAAAAATATTCACCATGTAATCTCAAATAACAATTAAAATATTATTTTTATACATTCTAAACTATTTCATGTGAGAATAGATTTTTAAAAATCCGAGTAAAAATATTACTTCCCACGGTTGCCATAGCGACATATTGTGCGAACGAATTAATAAAATGAAAAACGCGGTGTTCCGTCAAATTCAGCGATGCATAGCAGTTAAAAAAAAAAAAAAAAAAAAATTCTCGCTCTCCGCATCGCAACGGCACGCAATAAACCATATGACACTCGACGTTGGGCCCTTTAGGGTTACCTGGATCCGGTCTGGCGGACGCGTCGCGGAACGTAACGCATGCGGCAACGCAACAAAGTCTGAAAGGCGAAAGTTAGAAACCGAGCTCTATGCGCAGACGGCTGCATCTTCAACGAAGACGTCGCCGCGGCAGAATCGTGCAGGCAGCAGATACAGACGCGCATCCCGTTCATTCATAAATGACCGCGCGGTTCGTTTCCGTGCGATTCCTCGATCGAGCCTGAGACACGCATCCGCGCACGCGCATCTGACGAGTACGCTGCGCGGCAGGTGTGTAGGTGTATAGAGATCGCTCCGCGTGTACGACGCGAGATCGTGTAGGTGCGCGTATGTGTCGGCGGACGAGCGTGTGTACGAGCGGCGTAAGCCGGCTACTTGGGTGGTCCGTCGAAGAAGGGACCGCACGCAGCGGCCTGCTCCCCACTAGAAAAACCATACCGCCGTCACCCCTTTCCTCTCCACCATCAGACTTCGTTCAAACAGGTCTCGCACACTCCGCAAGCGCCGATCTCGTACGGGCGCGCACTGACCGTCACCTCCGTATGCGCGCGCGAGCGATAGTTGGAATATCTCTTAATCTGGCGGGCACTGAATTCCGGTATTTACCAGCGAGGGGAAGGAAGGACTAGACTTCCTAAACGCACGCATGTATGCACGGACGGACGGACGGACGGACGAACGGCGCGACGCGATGTCCTATCCGTTCCGAACTTGTTTTGGGCTTCATTAAATGGAGTGTCTTTATGCGACGCCGCGACTTTTGCCTATCACGTAATCGGCGCCAAGTGCGTGCGAATGTTCGGTAAATTTCGCAAATATATCCGCGGGAAAAAATTTGAGACGCGATACAGAGTTGAAAAATTTTTGTTAAATTTAGCAGATATCCCAACATGTCCGAAACGGTCCATACAAATTTTTGTGTTAATTTAACATAATATAAATATATTAAATGGTGACACTAATACTATGTTAATATTTTAACACAAAATAAATTGCAAAGTAATTTGAAATAAATTTTGTGTAAAATCAATATATTTTTAATAATAAAATTAATTTGGAAAATTGTTACTGACGGTCTGTAATCATTATCACTCTTATTGTAGAATAAAATCAAACTTTCTTTTTTTGCAAATTTTAAGATAAATCCTGTCACTAATAATACGGAACATATCTATTGTGTGAAATTAAAAATAGGCGCACATTCTGTTATTTTTACGCTCTTCTTCAGTTGTTTTAATTATTTAACACTTGAGTTCAATTAACACAATAGCAATACATTAAATGTTTGATACAAAAATTTTAACCGGCATATCTTTTTATCAAGAAAATACAAATTTTCCAACTGTGTACTGTCGATCTTTGGCAATCGCTTTCGAGATATTGGGCGCTAATAAAAGCTACAGAGTTCATTACTAATCAAGGCATCACGTTTAATTAGAAAATGTTCTTTCGGTTGAATAATTAATCAAGAGGGGGCATATTTTTCGACTAATCCGTTTAAAGATACATTTATCTACACGTGCAGATATTGTACGTCACGCTCGTGTAATTGTTTGCGCACGCACACGTCGAAGGAGAGGCCATTTTATCATATGTTCGTGCTGCTGTTTGTTTCCTCGAGGGAAAGGGATCGATTGATCGATCGGTACATTAAGCTAGGATACCACGGCCAGGGCGATCGAGGGCCCATCCCGTCCTCTCGATCAAAGTCGTGAATTCCGACTCGTGATCCCGCCTCCCGGCTACCCTGAAGGAAATCCAGATTAAAAATTGCTTTTATTATCAGATCGCTCTCGTTAAATACTCAGTTTCGTGATAAATGGCCGCACGAATTATCGTATTGTCTTTAAGGAAGTCTTATCATCTCCGTTAGATCGCAACCGCGTGTATATCGCTGTTGGATGTCCCGGGGCAAAATATGCGCTCGCGAAGAGCAGAATTAATTTTCACCTCCGTGCTATCGATTCGTTCCTGCTCATATTTTCAAGTTAAATTAAAATTCTCTTCAGTGATCGAATCACAATGATAATAGTTGATTTTTTCACGATCTGAATAGTCTAAAAATTGACATTATCGAATAGCGATTCATACTTCTAATCAAATCTTTCCCGCAGAGAATATCCCGCGTGGGTGTGGATTCTTTGTTAAAAGCACGTTTGTCAGCTCGATTTATGGACGAAATACGCGCCTGTCACTTTCGCAAGCGTAAGTTTAAAGATCGATTCGCCGTGTGATGCGGACGATGAATGATATGTTTGCTGTAACAATACGAAAAACTTTAATCGCATCCATGACGATCGGGTCGTGCAAAGTATATTAAACCGCTTGCTTTACGATGTCGATCAATTTATATTATAATCGAGCGGCGAGAATATGAGTGAGTATAAAAAAAAAAAAAAACACATATTGTTGTTATAGACGAAAAATTCAATCCATTCTTCTCTCGTTCTTTGCATCATTCGCAGTCTCATTTCACTCACGTCGAAAGGCAAGCATAATCAACCGGTCGTTTTATATGCAAATATTCCACTATTTATATGGCGAGCGAGTCGTAATGATTAGTCACGAATGTGCGAGAACTTTGAGCCTGCCAACGTCATTTTAATCTCTCTCGATGATTATGTCGTCAAATGTGAGCTGCGCCAACTCAATCATCCCATCGGCGATTAGAATGAACCGCATAGTCTCTGCACGCGATGTATTTCCGCCATAATCGATAATTATTTTAATTTGACGTGAGGCGATAAAAGCATATAATTGCGACAAAACGCGGCACGTCGATCCAATGACGAATCTTTTAATTATCATGCGTCATTCTCAGCTCGGCAAGGTTCATTCTTGAGACGATTAATAAAATCATGCGTGCTAAGATCTCTATTTAACGCGCTTAGATCTCCGATCAAAATTGAGTCATCAACTGCGGCATTTAATTTTTAAAAATGCTGAGTTATAGAGTACACGAATAACAATATGATTCTCGGAATAACGGTTGTGCGGAGAGCGTAATTTAAAAATTGCCGTATCCTGCTATTAATGTCTAAAGTTATCTCTCTTTTTTTTCCCGATGCTTCGATGACCATACACGGGAAGAAAAGATTGCATATCTTTTCGCAGAACGTCATCGAATCTACATCTTATACACACTTCGGTCGAGGCTGATAAAGCGATTTCGCCCGATGCTTCGTTCAAGTATAGGCTGTCCGTCGGTTTAACCGAATAAAACCAGTCCACCGGCTGACAGTGCAAACAGACCCGCAATTTTCTCAATGACCCCGGTACTTAACCAAAGTAACCGCCAGCAATAAAGGATCTGGCGATTAGGTGGAGTACCATACCCGGGAGGGAGGGGGGGAAAAGTCTTCCTTCCTTGCAGTCGCTTATAGAGGAGTCAATCGTAAGGATCCGCGTTCGCGAACGACTCACTCGTCGGCGCGAGACTATCTCTGGCGCATCAAGATAGCTCTTTAAATGCCCGTGTTTCGTAATTGAGTACCTGCGTTCGTAATTAACGCAAAGTCGCGGGGAAAACTCGCTCATCATGTTGGCCATTGCGTGCACGTCATCTTATTCCGGTGCGGTATGCACGACACGGAGATATCTTGTTCAATATTTTTAACAAAGAGGGAAGAATGTTAATGTATACGTTACCTTCAACTCTTCTTTTCTTTTCTTCTATTAGGTGTACAACTTTGTTTCCGCCGTTTTTTTTTCCGAAATTCGAGGCTTTATTGTAAAAAACTGGTTATACGTTTTGAAATTGCTTGTTGAGTCACTCCCAATGATCGTGCCAATTCTTTTTGACTTTGACTCGAGTCTTCATTAAGTAATGCCTCCAATTCCGCATCTTCGAAAACCTTCTCTCTTCCATCGCTATGCCGGTCTTCGACGTGAAAATCACCGTTCTTGAAGCGTTGAAACCACTCACGACACGTTCTTTCACTAATAGCGGCTTCACCATAAGTATTTGAGAGCATTCGATGAGCCTCAGCCGCAGATTTCTTCATATTGAAGCAGAAAATTAAAACCTCCCGCAAATGACGAGAATTTGGCTCGTAAACTGAAATTTTCAATCGAGAATAACTTTATGATGCAGACACAAATCGACTAATGTTTCTATGGGGTTATGTTGACAGATGCCCAAGTTTATTGCATGATGTCTATGATCTATTTATTTCGACCACTACTTACCCGCTAAAGTCATCTATAGGAAAACGGCGGAAGCAAAGAAAGTTGTACACATATCTAAATTTTTGTATCCGTTTATTTGATCAAGAAAATGTATAAATTTATATTAATGGATAAAGAATATAAGTTATACTGTAATTTTGATAAAATTATAATTGTCATATTATTAATAATCTGCGTTTTTTGATTCGACAATCATCATCATGATATCTTTGTTCTTGACCATTCCTATTATTAGGAAAATCTCACGGTACCAAATCCGGTCTTTCGGACATAGTCGCTAAGGATGAGATCAAGCAGAGACACGATTGGCATTCCATGTTTCAGGAGGATAAAGAACGAGCTGTCGTACACGTACGTGTCGTGGCGGGCCCCCTCACTTGGGACAACAGGTTATATAAGGTCGTAGGGCCCAAAGAGTATCCATTATCGAACACGAATCTTCGTACCTGATTGTTAGAGGGAGAGCACAGTTGGCGGCCACGAAGAAGAGCATGAAGGAACGCACTCCAAAAAGACTCGTTACGGAGTGGACCTTTGTCATTGGAGACTTTCTTGAAACGGATCGCGAATTTCTTTGGGTTCTCATTGAATACTTTCATGCCGCGGTATGCTACGCGGAGTTTTGCTTTTTGAGAACCCAGTACGGTAATTGCTACAATGAGTCGTGTGATCGCTATGCGACTCATGCTGCAATGAACAAACCGCCTCATTTCATTGCTGCCGAGAAACGAGAGGAACGTAATTGTAAGTTTCGCTTTCCGTCAAATGTATCATGCGACAAATGGATCCTTCTGCGAAGAACTTTTTGCTCAGATGATTCATTGACAGCAACTGCATGAGTAAACAGTAATTAAGAAGGACAAACATTTACTCAGAAATTATAAATTATATTCGTGTGAATTTTTTCTTTTCGAACTTTGCTGCTAATTTTGTGTTGTGTTCAGTATTTTATATTATTTTCTGAAATTCCTCTCCTCATTTAATTAAACCGCGACTCGTGAATTGCCAAAGTATTACACTGTACGTAATTTTATGTACTTTTATAGCTGAATGTACTTGTCAATGTTTGCGAAAAGTGTAGGCCGCTTTGAATGATTAATAATATACCGTATATTCATACGGGTGCTTGTATCATGTGTTAAAATTACTGTCCTTCGACAGCCATATAATCATAAGATACTCGAATGATAGATTACGGATTACGCGGCGTCCATCTGATAAGACCTATAAATATCATTCGATGTTTGCATTATATTGCACGTTCATGAATTTGATGCTTTTGATGAAAAATATTTTCTATCAGTAAAAATTATGCAATGATGAATTTGAATGTTATTAAAAGCGCTATATCTGAAATTAAATATGGGCTCACACATATTACAATTACATCTGACACGATATATTTTTTACTCTCTTCGTGGATTATATACGATTCGACGAGTGAGAAACGCTTGACAATATTTATCTCGTAAGCTTGATGAGAAACGAATGAATCCTATAAACGAGCAAGTAAGTTTGACACTTCATGTCGATGAAGACTTGCCATTCGCAAGCAGGATGATCGACTGATAATACAGACGAAAGGAAGGAAGAAAAAGAAGAGAGAAGTCAAAAGATATTAAGGCGAGTTCACGTGTACATCAAAGAGGCGTGACTTCGTGTCTCACCTGTCTCTGTCGCAACTAATTGTGATACATGAGTGACGTGGTACATCGTTCCGCTCGGTGTCATTCGGATGTCAATTTGACATTCGTATTCTCGTAAATATTCGGTGAAAATTTATTAGGAAAAAACAATTTTTTACGGATAGAAAGAAAAACACGATATCTCGATACAGAAATGAGTTTGAATAAGATGGTTCAAAGTAGGGCTGGTGATTTGCTTCGAAGGCTTCCACATTCGAAGCTTCGAGGGTTCGAAGATTCGAAGCTTCGGTACTAAAATCTTCGAAGATTGAAGTTTCGAAGCTTCGAAGCTTCGAAACTGCGAACCTTCGAAACTTCGATATTTCAATCTTCAAAGCTTCGAAGAATCAGAATTATACAATTATTAATTTAATATAATAGTAATAGTAACACCGCTCGGTGTCATTCGGATGTCAATTTGACATTCGTATTCTCGTAAATATTCGGTGAAAATTTATTAGGAAAAAACAATTTTTTACGGATAGAAAGGAAAGCACGATACCTCGATACAGAAATGAGTTTGAATAAGATGGTTCAAAGTAGGGCTGGTGATTTGCTTCGAAGGCTTCCACATTCGAAGCTTCGAGGGTTCGAAGATTCGAAGCTTCGGTACTAAAATCTTCGAAGATTGAAGTTTCGAAGCTTCGAAGCTTCGAAACTGCGAACCTTCGAAACTTCGATATTTCAATCTTCAAAGCTTCGAAGAATCAGAATTATACAATTATTAATTTAATATAATAGTAATAGTAACACCGCTCGGTGTCATTCGGATGTCAATTTGACATTCGTATTCTCGTAAATATTCGGTGAAAATTTATTAGGAAAAAACAATTTTTTACGGATAGAAAGGAAAACACGATATCTCGATACAGAAATGAGTTTGAATAAGATGGTTCAAAGTAGGGCTGGTGATTTGCTTCGAAGGCTTCGACATTCGAAGCTTCGAGGGTTCGAAGATTCGAAGCTTCGGTACTAAAATCTTCGAAGATTGAAGTTTCGAAGCTTCGAAGCTTCGAAACTGCGAACCTTCAAAACTTCGATATTTCAATCTTCAAAGCTTCGAAGAATCAGAATTATACAATTATTAATTTAATATAATAGTAATAGTAACACCGCGATTACTATCGAGATACACATTTATAAAATTATATGATAAAATCTAAATATATATATATATATATATATATATATATATATATATATATAAAATTTCACGTGAAAATTTCACCAGCTGCAGCTGCAACGATCACGGCAGCACTGACCCGCGCAGCGGTTTCGACTTGAAAAATAAAACTTCTCGCCGTTGCCCGGATTACTGCGTGGGCGGAATGCATTCAGAAAGTCCGGTTGCAATAAAGTAATAAGCCTCTATAAATAGCGACACACACCAAGTGGCGTGGAAGGAACACCACCATAGAGAGGATCGTGGAAGCACGGATGAAGAGGCTTGACCGCGAAAGTCAAGAACATAATCATAGACTACGATCAAGCGGACTCTTCGTTCTGCGCATCTTCCTCTCTTCCTCTCTTTCTTTCTCTTCCTCGTCCGTTTCGATCCGTTCATCCTTCTGTTGCATTGAAAGGCGACGGAAATATCGTATAATTTTCTTACCGGACCAATTAATGTAACTTGCCACCCATGCTGCTACGCTGTCAGAAAAATGCGGAGCTCTGCCTGAGCCGCCTATATAGTGATGCTTTGATGAAAGAGGAAGTTTTTGATATAATTTAGTCAGTCGGAGCCATCGATGCAATTGCGCGACCGCTTCCTCGAAGTTATACCTTGTTCTGGAATACAAAATCTCCCGACCTTCTTTCCCCCGGAATAAACAGTAGAGTTACGACAGGATTACTCAAGACACGGACACGGTGTGATTTATCGATTGCCTTGACGCGTTCTCGGAACGTGCATACGTTTGGGGAACTGCCGATGCGATGAAGATGAATGATAGACAGTTGAAAATAGGATAATTGAATTCCCATCTTCGGGATAATTAATTTATTATCCCTTCAACTCGCGCGAGATTCTCGATGATGCGTCACGAAGAAGCGTCATTTTGTGCAGTAAATTACAAGCCATTTTGCAAATCCCTCACTACAAAACGAGTACGACGCAAGCGCGATTTCAAAAAACACCGTGGCCAGATCGATCTTCGTACAAATGCGGGAGAATGTTGCTGACCTTGCTACCGTAAACCACGCGGGATATCCGTCCGGTTCGTCGTCAATCGATTAATAGTATTCGGGAACGTATTCAGCGTCCGGAGACAGGCCACCCTGCAGTCGACTTTCGCCACACACCTTGCCGGGATCTCGCCGTGGGCAAGGGGGCGGTCAGCGTCTCGGCTCATTAAAGCTAATAATATGGATTTACTAATCTCTCTGCTCTTGCCGAGCATATATAACCGTGCGCGTTCCGTCTTTCCCGATATTTACTCGTTTATATTCGACATCGAGGAATGGAGCAATTGGCCAAGTTGTCGCGATTACTCGCGATTTAAAAGGAATCTTTGCGATTAGCCGGTCGTCCGACTTGTGGGAAAAAAAAAAAAGAAAAGATTCAAATTTCTTTTGTGCCTTCCCCGAGCGTGCTTATAATGGTACTAAAAGTGATGAAACGTGATTCGAAAAGATTCATATTCCAGGGACGTGGTAAATTACCTTGAAGTGGAGGAACTCACGGGATATAAATCCACAGGATATTAACTGGCGAAAAAAGTGGCATATTCGTCACGTCGAAAAAATGCGATAGAAGGAAGAAAGGCGTGTTCATGAAGTGACGGTCTTCCGTCTCCATTCGTCTTCGTAACGGTAATACAGTATTATCGTGAAATGTGAGAAGATTGTTGTTATCCGCGTGACAAATTAATTCGAGTCCTGCTCCATTTATTCTTCGGAAAAAAAAACAAGAAACAACATAGCGAATAAGAAGAGGACGGGGGGAGAAGGGGACAGATAATGCGAGGCTTCAAGCCTGATGTAATTAACCGAACCCTGAGTGGCATTTAACGCGCCTGTAAGAAACTTATTGCGAATAATGTAATCTCTCGCGGAAAACTTAATTGGACATGGCATGTAGCTATTATCATCGGTGAGAAAAAGCTGCAATATACAGGAGAATAAAAGTGATAATGATATTTCATTGGAAACGAGAGCGCGATACGATTCATTTACTCGCAAAACAATTGACACTTCTCGTAGAAAATTAAGTTATATAATGTTTAAAACGAGAAATTAATTTTGATCTCGCATTTTTCCATATTTTTTTAAGTATATAAATGCATTTGTTTCAAAAACAATAATTATACCAAAGGTGAATAATCAGTTTTGTGTTTCAATGGTTTTAGTTAATATAATATATTAATTTATGAGACAGAGAGAGAAAAGGAGAGAAAAATATCGTTGACGAACGTGCTTGAATTCAAAGTAGGACGGCGTAATGCGAATTGCGAGAATTTTACTCCTACGTAAGGTAGGCAAATCGTGCTTCATTGTGCTTTACTACGGGCGCGATCGTCGTAAAGTATGGTACATCGGCCAACGTGGCTATTTCCACAGTTGATGAACGTAATGACACAAGCGTGTGACGTACTATTATCGGAGGATCGTAAATTTCGGACTCTCGAGTAATCATGCGAGTGTAGCCGAGATTACGTAAAGACGGTAGATATATTTATATCCATAAGCTGTGAGTGCGGAGAGGATACAACCGCTGCTACTTCGTTGAAAGGTCGATCATCGACCTGCACTTTACTCTCTCGTCTACCTCTAACCGGGTTATAGCACGCGGATGAATTCTTTATTCACCGCCGACCTATACACATTTTCGTAGTAATGCGCCCTCGAAAATATGTCGTGCGACTAACCGGACGTACGTTTCCTCGAGTGAGACTGAGACATTTGTTAACAATGTTACGAGTAACGTTATACTATGCGACCGTTGCGTTGGTATCGCGTGAATTTTTAAGATTCCTTCACTCGTATCGTATATCGCCGAATATCACGAAGGCACGCGATCCCGGGAATTATGCATAACTTGTTTTCTCCGAGGTTGTTAAGTTATTTTTGCGATAACGTAATTGTCTTACAAGGCTATATCGATGGCTTTTAACTTTTACGACATATTTTACTTTGTCCGTACGTTTTCGTAACATGTCTCGCAAAATATTAATCACGAGCTTAACGTACACAATATTCGCGCTTTTTCTCGTGGGACGTTTGATACTTTCGAAACTACAAACTGTATATTTTTATAGACTGACGAATTTTTGGGACGCTCTATGGACGCAAATTCCCTCCGAGTCTCTATAAATTCATTAAAGCAACCCTTCGACAGTATCGCGCTTCACAAGGTCGATCGGGGGAATTCCAGGCATAGTCGTCACGAGGGTGAACAAAATCTTTTTTTTTTTCACGTCACGTGTCTCCTACTCGGATTTGGTGACTAATCCCGTCGCGTGGTATTTGTACAATTGATTTATATTGTATATATTTCAAAAGCATTGAAGTGAACGCATATTTTTGAATTATTCTCGAATTCTTATATATTCATCGTTGTTTCAATATAATATATCTTTGATAAATTAGTTTTTACATTTTCATTTCTCATTTGATTGAACTTATTTTGAAAACCAGATTTTCCTCAACATTTCAGATTTAATTTTGATCTTCTATTTTTTGGAGAAGAAAATAATGTTTTTGTTCTTCATTCTTTGGGAGAAAATAATTTTTTTAAAGGAAAATTAATTAGTGATCTCATTTTTAATTTTTATTTTTTAAAGGATACCTTTTAGGAGAAAATTATTTTTTAGTTTTCATTATTTTTTAAGGTTATTTTTTAGAGGACATTCTTTTTATATAAGTTTCTTTTTTAGAAATAAATATTTTTCTTAAACTTTTTTGTTGTATACAAGTTGGCATATTTTTTATGTACTTACTGCGTTATTTTTTTTTTATCTTTATAAGGTTTTCTTTTAGTGGGATCTTTTTTTTCACACCACATGTCTCCTATCCTGGTTTTACGTAAAGTTTGGTAACTAACCTTATCACGTAATATTTGCACAGTTGATTTATATTGTATACATTTGTGTGTTTAAAAACACTGAAGCGAAAGCATATTTTTGAATTATCTTGAATTCTTGTATTCATTGTTATTTCCATATCTTTAATAAATCCAAGACAATATATATAACACGTTATACAAGATTAGACTGATCAACGATTAGACAAAAAATGACGAAGTTGTTATTAACACACAGAGAAAAAGGTTCCTTTAAATTTAATATATCTATTTGTTTGACTTATATTTGTTTCATTAGAAAAACATAATTTTATACGAAACATTATTTTGTTGAATAAAAAATTTAATGGTTTCGTTGCATTAAACCATGTTGTTTGACGAAAGAATAACTATTATTTGAAATAGTATAATTTATTCGCTTACCGCTATGCGGCGCGCTATACCTCACTATATTCGTATTCAAGTTTCTGTCATAAGAGTATATGAATAAGACCTGCAAAATGCGGATAATAACATTTAACAACTATTTCTGTCAGTTTTATTTTTGCTACGATGTCTATCGAAGAGAATTCAGATAATGAAATTGATTTCTGGAAAATCGGACAGATAAATGTCCGATATTCATTTATTCGGATAGAAATTCCGAATAAGTAAAATTAATTTTTTCTATATGCCATGGTCCTAAGATGCTTCAAAGATTTGATTAAAGATGCAGTAACGTGCCATTTAACTTCATCTAACTTGTTTTAAGATTTATTTAAATTGTTAAAAGCGATATAATGAATCTTTTAAATAAAAGAAGAATATTGTTTGAAAGAGTAATATAATTGTTTAAGTTGAGAAAAAAATGAGATTCATTCGAAAAATATTTTATTCAAAATAAATAAATATATTATTCGAAAATCAAACAATCATATTTGTTACTGCAAACATTAGTATGGTTGGGCCATTTCAAGCATTATATTTTTTTGGTCACGACAAAATTTATTAAATCCGAAGAAACTTTTCTCTCTGTGCACGAGATATTATCTGTTTAATTTTGACCCTTAAAGTAGCTCGTCCACGCAAGACGCTACTTCGATACTTGAACGAATCGGATAATCTCTGATCTCTTATACTTCTCCACGTTCCAACGCGTCTCCTGCATGCGCAAGTATCGGGTTCAAAGTCGTAAACGTATATCTCTCGCGATGCAGAGTCTGGTAGGAGGTAACGAGAGGCACGAACGCAAAAAGTAGCGAAGTCGTAGAACCGCGGGTGGACGATACGTGATCGAACAGGCAGATATAGGCAAGACGGAGAGGGAAGTTTGCGGTAATTATGTAAGAGAATCAATTAAGCGCGCGAATACCTGAAGAGCTATCCCACCTACCTACCAAGGGTTATTAATGAACTCGTCAGATATCCGTTAAACGTTCCCAGCTCGAGCGTGTTGCTACTCTCTCTCTCTCATTTTTTTTTCTTTCTCTCTCTCTCTCTCATTCTCTCTTCCTTTCTTTTTCTTTCACAAACGAATGATTACTCGTAAGTCCATCGCCGTTACTTCGTAGACAACGGGGACGAATCGGTAATTAATATTGGGGCTCACGATGCTGGAGAGCGATTGCCGGGGATTTTGGCGAAGGGGCCACAACTAGGGTGGGTCTATCCGGCGATGCCGCCCTTGATGTATCAAGGGGGTGTCTACTCAGATCGAGAGTTTATCTTATTTTCGCGTTGAACACACTTAAGCTTATTGGATTTTATGATAAACACCGCCACTCTCGTCGGAGGATCGAAACTGCCCCGAGAGATATCCGGCTTGTAAAATGACGTGCTTCGCTCGAATGAATTTTATTGTCCCGGGTCGAGGATTATTTTCGTAGGTTCGTAAAATTACTAGTCGTGCCGTGGCGCGATGAGAATTGCTTGCGGAGATTGGCGTCGCTTAGAAGCTGGCGTGTTTCTCTTACACGTAGTCGCGTTCCGATTCGGATGACGCTCTCGCATTAAACACCCTCTCAAAGATTAACGAATCGTTCGAATACTCGGCCAGTTTCTATTTTCGCGCGACCCTCACGGTCGTTAATTCTGGTCAGAAAGCTCGTACGAATTTCTCCCCGCCTCTATTCTCCTGGTCTATGTACGGAGCTGCGCTTTAAGTACACGAGGAAGCTCCGTGAATCTCGTAACTTAGGTTAGGTTACTTAGGACGTAGGTAACTTAGGACGAGCGCGTATAATGGATTCCACGATTGTGCAAAGCCCGGTAATGTGTTTAGATAATTCAGATTAGATATAATCGGCGGAATAATCGTGCGTTTATATCGGCGCGTATTCAGTTGCGGCTTGCAATTACCTTTCACGCAGCCCATGCAACCGTGATTAATCGAGACGCGTCCATGAATTTATGGATTTCATTTAATATCTCAATGCGCGCTGGGAAAGTATAATTGAAACACGGCCTTGCCGATTGAAAGGCAGACATCGGGAATGAGCCGGGAATTAAAAGGTACTTAACAGTATGACAAAGTAATTAACTATAAAGGGACTTCAATCAGATAACGTACACCGCAGCGCATAAAGTTGATTGTACTTGACCACGAATCCACGATAACTGCAAAATAGTGTTTTTTTTTTTACAAAAAATATTATTGATATTTCAATAAAAAAAAAAGAACTTATTTTTCAATCATAAACCGTAACTGTATAAAAATTTTCATACGAATGCACGTATATTATTCATGATAATTTTATATTTTTTTCTCTTTTTTGAAAACAATGAGATTAAATTATAAATTAGCAGTTAATTTGTACGATTTAATTTAAAGATAATATTAATTAAAAGTACAATAGTTATTTCATAAAATATAAATTGTATAAGAGAAATAGAAGTTTCTATATGCGTTTTAAATTTAAATTACTATAAAGTATAGCGTCGTCTACAACACGTGGAGTAAGCCTGGCGTAAGAAGTAAGAGTAGGTGTAAGAGGGCTACTTCCGGTTTAAGTGAGCTGGAGTAAGGGCGTAAAGGAAATAAATTATTTTTATTTCCTACTTCTACTACAGCTTTTTACGCTACGCTCGGCCAATCAGAGCGCAGGAGGAAAATGTTCACTCGAGAAGTACTGCTTGGTTAGGTTAGGTTTCGTTACGTTTACTCTATCGTATTGTGGACGGAGCCCGCGTAAGCAGCTTACGCCAAAAATCTTATTCCTACTCCTACTCTCTTACTTCTACTCTTACTCATATTGTAGACGGGCCTTATTTATTCGAATAAATTCCACATATTGCCGTGGAAAATATCTCGATATTAGTGCGAGCTCGAACAAAATGACGTAACGATACCTCGCTAACGACGTAAGCAAGTTTCTCGAGAGGGAGATCCACAAAGAAACACGGGAGGATGCCATCCTAATCGCTCAAACGACGGACGGGTCGATCACACACGCACAAGCACGTACGTTCATATAATTTCTCCTTTTCTCTCTCGGATGCGTTATCGCTCCCTCGCTCTAACGACCAGTCAGTCACTCCGCGATAAATTATAGCCGTACGGAAGGAACAGCGGCCGGTTTTTCGGGCCGGTAGTGTGGGTGGGCCCGTCGTATCTCTCTCCTCAAGACGCGCATGCGCGCGCGTATATGTACGTGTACGTATCGTTGCGTGATACTCGGGCAACAAATTTTCACCTGACTACCGGCTAACGATCGCGCATGATCACCGCGATCGGGATATTTTTGATCTTGCCAGCGGCTTTTTTTCGTTCCGCGAAGCCGCCCGACCGGTTACGCCGCTTTCCTAACGATTAAAGTTTCCGTCTCCCTTCGTTTCGCAGTAATACGTCATTCGTCATTGCGCGCGCCGATCTTGTCGCGCTGTCAGCGACACGTGAAATACGCGTAGAGCGTCGGCGTCGATGATACAAGCGAGCGCTTCTTGCGACGCGATGCGTTTTTCGCGTCCGGCTGCAATTTCGCGCGATGGTATGCTTCTGATAATTGACGAAAGGAAGTGTTCCCCTGCATGCCGCGCGGGACGTTATTCGAATTCTGGCTACTCGAACTAATCATTTCTTCCTGTACGGTCGAGCACCTGTTCAGCAGAAGAGCGAGGCTGAATGATTTTCTACAATGTAGCATAAATTATTCATTGCTGACGCGAGATTCCCCTCCCCCTTCCCTCGTCCCTCTCTTAGGATATGTTATAAAATTAAATTTATTAAATTTTCACAATTGAACGAGGAAACCTAATAGGAACCCGCCAGAAAATTGATAAGTCAAATCTTCATGTGACAAGATCACGATTTGTAATTTTTTTTTTAATACATATATATTTGTTCATTTATATGTATATGACATATGACATATGATATATATATATATATATATATATATATGTATTAAGAAAAAAAATTACAAATCGTGATCTTGTCACATGAAGATTTGACTTATCAATTTTCGGGCGGGTTCCTATTAGGATTTCTCATTCAATAGAAATTTAATAAATTTTATTTTATAACATATTCTAATATATATATATATTTTCAGTAATTTAATCATTTCTAAGAAGAAACATGGCTCTCATAAGTATAGAATCCATTTATCCGTCCCACTTATACGGTGCGCAAAATATTATGCGTGTAGTTTAAATTGCAACATTCAGGAGAGATTGAATCCCTACTATATATTTTCTTCTACAAAATGTGTGTACGCGCTTATCATGCGTGATACGACTGGAACAAGAGTTGAAAGGCAATTGGTCACGCTACGAACAAATGTCATTCGTAAATAGTACGTATAGAGAGACATTAAAAGAGAGGCAAGCATTTTTATTGCCGGTTTTGCAATAATTGAAGACTCGGAATTAATTGTCGTAATATATGATTGTATCCACACTCGTTGGATAATGAAGAAACTGTCGTTACACGAAACGCGTATTTTTCTCGATGGTACCCCATTGCACATCGCTCGCGTGCGAAAAAGTGCGCCAAAAAGCCCAAGTTGTATCTTATATATCTGCTTTCGCTAATAATTTCCTCAATCTCGTTAACAATGAATCACGCAACACTTTGTAGCTCACGCAAATGAACGGCCAATCGTACGATCCGCGATCCGACATTTTTGACTTCGCTCGTCTTCCACGAAAGTCGCCCGACCGGTTACCTTCTGCCTTCCATAAATACCATTCTGCCCTTCGTCGTAATGATGTCATCCATTACCACTACCACGATTCTTTTTTTTATCGATGAACGAAATATAGATATCTCCGAAGTGAATGGCAGTTTATATGATAACTTCAACTTCAAAAGAGAACGATGTCTCGAATACTTGATCGTTTCCTTTTTGTCTTCTCCTCTATCTCGTGCTTTTGAAAGTCGTTGCTAAGAATTTATTGTTTGTAATGGAATCTATTAACTTTATGCATCTGTGTCATATACTATCTAATCTTTTAAAAGGACTGTTTTACAGAAAATCAGAATTGCTTGCCTCAACGAAAATCGTTTTGTTATCAATGAGAAAATTTAGAAGACATATTTGTATTTATAATTTAGCATGTATCTATATGTTTTGCATGCTTTCAAATAATTATATAAACGTATTACACAGATCGCGGGAATTTTTTTAGGTGGGCGTAAACGAATCCGCTTATCTATCTCGTCCGATCATTTAATAAGTACCGTACGTGAAAATAGTCATCTCTCCTGATCTGCGTTTGTAAAAATGTACAGTTGACGCGCGGCAACAAAACACGTATTTCCCTAATATAGTCGTCACAAAGGAGGCAACGAGGCAGGAGACAGATAGAGAGAAAGAGAGAAAACCATAGCTTTTCTCGTATGTTGCCTTGCTAATAATTTACCGAATCTCTCAACGATGCCACGTGTCGCCGCGGGAATACCGCGTGCTCGAAGAATTCGTGACACGAGGCGGCAACGGCCCACCCACGTACGCGTGTAAGGTCCCCTCTTTTCAACACACACAACGGGATACACTCACAACCATGGACCCGGCGATTACGTACGTTCATACGGCAGAGGCGAAGACACGTTCATCACATCGTTGTTGTCGACGACAGGACCACTTCCGGCCCGCGTTTGCGTGCTTCCCTGTGTCGTGGAACGTCTCTTTGATTGACGTGTTCTAAATGGTCAACCGTTTTTCATGTCCGGCTACGTAAAACTCGCCAATCGACACTTGTTTCAGGAACGATAAGATGATGCTCTCTCTCTCTCTCTCTCTCTCTCTCTCTCTCTCTCTCTCTCTCTCTCTCTCTCTCTCTCTCTCTCTCTCTCTCTCTCTCTCTCTCTGTCTATCTATCTATCTATTCTCTAAATTTCTTAGAGCGACTTGAGAATGCACTTGAAAAATTGAGTGACTAGTCGAATCACTCGAGTTAGAGTGACTTTTCACTCATAGGAGTGAATTCTCCCACTTTTTATTGTAGAATGAAAAAATCACTCTGCAAAATGGAGTAAATATGTATACTCTATTTTATAGAGTGAATATTGTCACTCTATGTATTATAGAGTGAATATTTTTATTCGCGAAGAGTGAGCGAAGCGCACGTGAAGCATGCATGAGTCCGCCATTAGCGAAAAAAGAAGAAACGCTATCGTCTCGCTGACTCTCGACGGTATCATTTTCGTTGCGCGTGTACTTGGTACGAGACAAGAAAAAAGGAGACTTAGCCGGCTTTCACACTGAGATAATACGCTATGTGCGATATGCAGTTTCGATTATTTGAAGTGAGAAGCAATGACACTGCTTTTCATTTCAACTTATCGAAGCTTCGCGTTGCACGTAGCATGGCTATCTCAAGTGTGAAAGCCGGTTTAGAATTAAGATTTATACTTCCTAAGAGTGAATCTGTTCACTCGTAACAATTGAATGAAAAATTCTCTTGACAAAACAGTGATGACTCCATTCTCTGATCGAGTGAATTCTTCACTCTTCAAAACGAGTAACACATTCACTTTACTTGAGAGTTAAACAATTCACTTTTGTGAAAAGTATATATTTTATATGTGTTTAATAACAACTGTAATTACAATTGATATAATAATTGGCTATTAACAGCAATGTATTAAGATACTTAAAAGTTTCAGACACATACAAATTTATTTGAAGCTGCTTGTACGAATTATTGCAAAAGATTTAAATAGATGAAGAAATTTTTAAAGAGGTAATTTACTAAAAATAGGAGAACGACTGGATTTTGACTGTGTAAAATACATGTATCGGATATTGTCCTTATTCGGTAACTGACTGGGACTGGTCAAGTTTCTTACGGTTCCTAATACGTGCAACTTGTACACGTAGCTAAGTGAACCCAATTTTCATTTTATACAATGAGCGCAAATGAAGGAACATGTTTGATACGTGTAAAATCATTGCCGCCCGATGTAAGAGAGCATATTATAATGTAAGTCGTTGTGACATATTCAGGACTTACGTGACTGAGCGAACTGAATTAGCTAGCTGCGCCCAGATAAGAGAGCAAAGACGCGATCATTATGTCTTGAAGCGACGACAGGTCCACTTTCGTGCTCTAAGCACTTTCTCCTCTTGTGAATTATTCGCCCTGAAGAGATTGACGTATTCTGTTCGAACGGCTAAGAAAACCATCAATGCTGTTATCAAAAAGGTTACCTGAGCATTAGATATATGTCGTGAATAGATATTGAGACTCGGGCTCTTGAAAACGCTTTAGAAAGGAAACTTTTCGAATTAACAACTTTTATTCGGGCTCCAATCGTCACCTCCACGCCGTCGTTGAGTATCAAGCGTAAATTTACGCTGCCATTGTTGACGACAATGGCCATTTAAAGCACGTCCGTTCCCGCGTGCATTCACGACTGTTTCGACGTGTCTGTGCCAGAGAAATGATTGATGTCCTCCAGAAGGTATACAATCTACCAATCTTGAAGACAGTGTTTCCTTCCTTTACGATGCATTCGTTCATCGCTAAGCAAGAAAACACTGATGTCTTCAAAACTCTATACGGATTTCGAAAAAATTTAATAACAGGCAAAAAGTCTTATTTCGTCATCTAAAGTTTCGCTTTATGAGTTGTGATTAGCATGTACATTATCGATATTGTAAATCACGCAATGCCGAAGAACATAAAACTAATTTTATACAGACATTAATCGTTATTGTTCTTAGATTGATTAACAGAGACAGAATAATAATCATCAACGAGATCAATGTATATAGCGATGAGATTTATTTCACCTTGATTTAATGTCGCGATCGTAAATAACGATGACCATTGAACACGATTCTTTGAACGAGTCACTCTCAAATAGAGCTTCCACGAATTTACTACACGTGTCACGCATCGGGTCCTTACGCGTATAAAACGGTTATAAGAATTCGTGATTGATGTCACGAGGCGCGGGTATAATTTCCGTTTATAAAGGCGTACGACAAACAGCTTCCTCCCGCGAGACACCTACGCTCGCGCTGTGTTATTGCTACGCGTGTAAATCTTGCGGACGACGAGCGACATCGTGATTGACGAGACCACATCGAGGGGAACAAAGTTGGCCGAAAAAGAATCTCTCGTTTGTTCTTCGATAACGACAAAGAGATCTATCTCTAATTCGGATGATTGCCAGCGAAACGATTCTCCACAATGTAAAAGACATTTTAACAGCAGATTAATACTTGTTCTCTATCCAGGATGTTTATCCGTTCAGTACTTTGAATATACTTACGATGAAAAGACGGAAGAAATCAATCATCACTTCGCATACGAGTCAAAGTGTGTGTAAGTAAAAATAAAGAAATTTTTTAATCAGCCAAAAAGCTCTTGGGTTATTTTTAAAAAATTAACATCGATTGTGTAAAATTAAATATTTTAGTCAGAAATATTTAAACCAACATAATTCTTAATAATAGTCCCACATGTATGGAAGAGATGTAAAAAAAACCGGTTTCTTTTTTTCTAACAGAAGAAAACAGTCGAAAAAAAAAAATTTGTTTTTTTTATTGCTTTTTAAAATATATTATTTTTTTTTGTTAATATAATAAATAAAGAAACTGAAGTTCTTATATTTTTAATTAATTTTTTTTCGAAAGTAATTTTAATGGATTAATGATACTTTTGTGGCAAATTACATCAAAACTCGATATGGATTCGGATAATTTTTAATTAGTATATAACCAAAATTTTTATTAATTAAAAATAGTATTACATAGCTAAATAGTCAATTTGAATGCAAGCTATATTTAAAATAATAATGTTTAATTTCAATCTATCATCTAAAAAGTTGAAAATAATGAAAAATCAATTTACAATAATCAAAATATAAAGATATACTAAATTAAAAAAAAAAAAAAAAAAAAAAGGCGTTTTTTTCGTCAAAAAAAATGTTTTTATAAAAAAAAAACATTGTTCTACATTGGTTCTATATTTCTAGTCGCACACATGTATTGTTCATGGACCGGAATCAGATCTTGCGACGAGTGTGCGTTTCGCCGATTTCCTTTCACTGATAGGCTCTTGATGCCTCCCTAGATACCGATTAGCGGCGAACTCTAAACACGTAATCGGCCGCGTGTGCCTTGCATTACATCTATGGCTTGTCCGTCAATCCGGAGGCTCATTAGCGGACTCGGTGTACGTTCTTTCTGCCGTTTATTAACCGTCAGAGATTATCCCGGTGTGTAACGCGAGGCTGCGCACATCTGGCGTAAACAATTTCTAATTAAAGACACTTTAGCGACGCGTCTCTTTATGCTCGTTCCATCGACACTGCATCTCGATAATGTATTGGCTCTAATACCGTTATCGCGACGCGCAATACACTCATCATTCTCCTCATCGACACGGGTTTTTAATTATTTACTAAATGCTAATTTATTACCGTGAGGATCGATGAGTATACGGTTAATTAAATGCTTTGAAGTCAATGAAGGATTACCAATAACGCGCGTCTCTTTATACAGCTACCGTAAATTATCTTCAATTGCCATAATAATTTCACAAATTTTCACGTTACCAAGCTAAACTGTCATATCAATACAAATATTACAAACGTCTTTCGTTACCATCGACTCTCGTATATCTATTTTTACGGTTCATTAAATTCGCATGCATTCCGTATCGGAGAAAGATCATACTGTGGATGGGATCCGCAGGAGCGGGGAAGCTGCTCCCCGGCGCCGACCGTGTAAAAGCCCGATTCGTGCCAAGTTACACCCATAAGTCAGGGGATATATTTGAATGGCAAGGGAAGGCATTCCCGGGGCTAGCAAATGGATCCCCTGCCGTGCCATCTACTAATCGCGGTACATATACATGTACATATACCAATTTAAGTATCGAGATGATTCTTCTCCATAACAATATATGGTATATCGGAACGGTTGACTAATATTTATTTAGCTATTAATTAATTCTACGGTGATAAGATGAGTCGTGAATGTTAAAAAAAGCGAGACAGCGACGTGCGAATATCAGCTGTCCGATATTTCTAAGAAGAGAAAATATATTAAAAGAATTGTAAGTTTCAAATAAGGCTATATTAATTGACACTTTTAAGTTAAATAAAATACAAGCTTTTCGTATTAAAATGATAAGATTATTCGAGTAAAGAGAAAAATAAACTGCGGCTTATTTTTTTAATTCTCTTCTAAATATGCATAATAATAATTTATATAACTTTATCATCGGCAAGTTGTACCAATTATCATCTTTCTATCACACACGCACACACACATACAGTGTATAATTATAAAAATTGATCTGCACATCGCATACGATACCCTTAATCGTGTATTTAACTCTAATTGATGCAAAGTCTCAAAAACTGTCGTTAATTTTATCTCGTTCTATCACGTATTTAATTGCGTCATTATTCGCGATTTTATATCCAGAATTGATAGAGATTTGAATAAAGAAATTTTTTACAAGTCGCATATTAAGCAACGCTCTTAAATACGAATTTCTTATTGTACGCTTCTTTCAGTCAAGATCTAATTTTCTATACTTATACAGGGTGTCCCATTTTAAAAGTTCCACCCTCATAACTTTTCAGGATCAACGTTTGAAGGAAAACGACTCGGATAAAAGTTGTAGGGAACAAAGGGGGCTATCTAATAGTGATCTTGGATTTGACTTGGATTTAAAGGTCATTTTCAACGTCATTTGAAGGTCAACTTCCGTTTTTTAAACGGAATCCCCTATTTTTCATTACACATTCTTGTAGCTTATCTTGAGAGCTTTCCAAAACGCTATATAATAAAGTATTTTTTCATTAAGTACTTTTTGAATTATTTTATATTTTAATCTGACATAGTTTGATATAAAAAATAAAATATTTCGTAAAATATTCAATTTTCGATAATCTTGCCGTAATACTTTTATGTACAGAATAATGAGACAAATCAATCAGTGCCAAAAACACAAATATTTGTTTAAAAAAATATTTACATTGTAAATAATTTTCTTCAAAACAATTATTTTTTATACTAATTGATTTGTCTCATTATTCTGTACATATAAGTATTACGGTAAGATTATCGAAAACTAAATATTTTACGAGATATTAAATTTTTTACATCAAAATATGTCAGATTAAAATATAAAATAACTTAAAAAGTACTTAATAAAAAAAATACTTTATTATAGCGTTTTGGAAAGCTCTCGAGATAAGCTACAAGAATATGTATTGAAAAATAGGAGGTTCCGTTTAAAAAACGGAAATTGACCTTCAAATGACCTTGAACATAACCTTTAATGTCAAATCCAAGGTCACTATTTGATAGCCCCCTTTGTTCCCTACAACTTTTGTCCGAGTCGTTTTCCTTCAAACGTTGATCCTGAAAAGTTATGAGAGTGGAACTTTTAAAATGGGACACCCTCTATATTTGCACAGTCGAGAAAAAGTTTAATTCGCGCGATGAATCCGCAGACGATAATATCGCGGATAAAAATGATAATTACCAAAGTCATTAACAGATCGTTAAGCGAGATTTCATTCGGATGATGAAATGAACGTAAGTCTCGTCTTTTATGCCATCGAGACATTGCTTTTTCGCCGTTGCTGCTGCCAATGGAACAGAAGCTGCCCCGCGATTGTTAACAGACACAAAATTGTCGGACGTTTATCTCTATGTACACATAATGATAGTGTCGACATGATCACAATTTTTCGTATTCCCCAGTGATATAGACACATTTTTTTTTTATCGCGCAAACATTTCTAAACCGAAAGAAAGGGAGAACGATTTTTTCTTTAATTTTATAAGTTAATTGATAAATATTTTTATATATTGTATGTATGTATATCTTATCATACGCAATACGTGCGAGTTTGAATTTTTATTTTTTTAAAGTGTTATATTTTATATATAACTCATTACGTGTTATAATATTTTACGTATGTGCACTTGATTTAAATTGTTATGGTAATAATAATTTTTATTTTCACATGTACAATAATCGAACGTATAATTAACAATTATTATTATCATTTTCGAATTAAATGTGAAATATCTAATATTACCGAATTTGCAAACAAAATGAATGTCGACGAATACATTTATCGGTATTTCTTCGGGACCGGTAGAGTGGGATCTTTTTGATATGATATGCAGATTTTCAGGTCGTTCTCGTATCGAGCACATTGATTTGATACTACTTGAGATCTAAGACGTACAAGTAGGTAACAGCGCCATTCGTTGCACGCGACAAGCAGGTAGGAGTGTGTATAAAACGAAAACGACGCAATTTTACCTGAAAATACACTTTACGATATCTGGAACGAGCGGAAGCCATTCATAGGTTTTGTAACTGCCTCCAGGGCCATCGTGCGCGATCCACGCGTAGTTCTAGACTTGGTTTGTCATCGTGTTCAGCAGTGGAGAACGAGAGACACCTTCGATTTAACCCTAACAAGAGATCGATGGATCCCGCGAGACCGCCCGATACGGAGCAAGCTGTACGTCCGGCTGTACGTATGCCAATTGTATAACATATGTACAATATATCAGCCGTCCCATTCGATCGATCGGCCATGAGAAAAATAGAGAGAGAGAGAGAGAGAGAGAGAGAGAGAGAGAGAGAGGGAACGAACGTAGGCTACGGGAACCAGGTCCGCGAATTAATGCCTCTTTATTTCGCCGCGAACATTTCGTTAAGACTCGATATGTCCATATATAATGCGTGCCACTTTTTATCGAATCAATCGCCCGCTGTTCCGATCGCTCCCTTAATTACGTAATGCCGTGCCGATTCTATTCGCCAATTAACGATGACAGACAATGACCGAATCGCGCTAGTCTTTCTTTACGACGAGATAGAATCATTTTTCAAACACAATTTGCGAAACATACGGTACTCTCTTTTAACTCTCAATAATTATATGTATTATCGAATCGACGTCCACCGAATGTTAATTACGCGGCGATTCCTCGATTGTCATTGCATTCCTATTTTACGGAATCGCATCACGATCGTTTAATGAGCTGAGTACGTTGACAATATATCCATCGGCCAATATAAAATGTTCCGTATAGATTTTTCAAATTCTCACCCGCGTGATGAATGCGCCGTCGCTGTCCTTTCCGATGTGGCATCAATTCGAGCCTCGTTAACGGGAAATCGGCCCATGCCCATCCCGACCGAGGCAACTAAATTAGCCATAACTTTTCGTAAATTGATTTTAGCTCGCGGTATCGTCAATCCGGTCGACGATCGCGATGATCATTTGACGTATTATGAATTTAGCTATGCAATATTCCGGAGCGCGGACCTCGGCCCCCTTTTTTCGCGTTGACGAGGTTCGCAAGCGATAAACGTGAACGCGCCGCTTGATCGATCGCCGTCGCAAACTTTCCCACGTTACGATTACGCGATACAATTTTCCTCTACACAATGGTAACAGCCGATGTTCTCTTTTAGATTTTTATTTAGGTCTTCACTTATAGATGCTGATATTTCATTAGATAAAATAATCTCTAATTATCTATGATTTATAAACAATTTTTATTCCCTTATGCGTAAACTGCAAGTCAGTAACAATCAAGTTTAAATTTTAGAATGTATAATGATTAATTAACAATTTAATTGCCTCATTTCACGATTTATTGTATAAGAAAATGCTTCAAAGATGTATGTAATAATTTTTTAAAAATAGCAGAATGCAATGCCTTTACGAGGCTCGTAACGAGGAAATACTTTATCGTACTGTATTTATATTCTTCAATATAAAGTAGCCAATAAATGGGAAAGAAACTTTCCTCCAACTACCATATATTTTAATTACTATGAGCGCGAAAGTCTCATAAAACGTGTAAGCAATACATCGCCGATTAGATTCGTTCGTCTCCCCTTTTTTTAGACGTTTTATAAACATAAAGATATGTAGAAATTGTCACGATTATATCGCTGGATATTAACGCACGCGATGCGTGAAAAGAATTCCCGTGATATCGATGAACCCGCTCCGCAACGAGAGAGTAACACGCGCAATTACGGCAATTAGATTTTATAGTCGTCGTCTTAACTGCTCGTATATGTGTGCTTCTTATCTACCTGTCGCGGAATTACGCGTTGTAAATACGTAACAGCGAAAGGTGATCCAATAATATCTCTCTAGGCGAGAGTATTCATCTATATTCGTTATGGTGTTTGGTATAATGAACGGATCTGACATAATGGCGATACATTACGATTATCAAGTTCTCGCGATGAAGAGATGCAGCGTGTGAGGAGTTTTCATTTAAAAAGATGCCATCATGTATAGCGCATTAATTGTAGGATATAGAAATAAACATGCTACTGCAAAATTGTAACCATACTTTCTAGTATAGTGTGTATACATAAATAAATGCGCGTATAACGATTTATTTAGGTTTTTTTTTTTTCTTGAGATCTAAACATTACTTTATGCATTAATGTAATAACGCGAAGAGTATGTAAAATGTAACGCAAAGAGAGATAAAAGAGGAATTTCAATTATATAAATTTATCGATCGAATTTTTGCACAATAACACAAGTCTTGGAGATCCGCCTAGAAAATTGTTACTTGCGTTATATGAGATGAGAAATGGCTGTGCTTGATTTACGAGGCAGAGAGCGGCTATTTCTCCGACTGCTTAACTATTGTTTCCTGACAATAAGCGTATATCAGATATGAACGACACGAAGAAACGTTTTCTATCATTCATCAAGCCGGCACTCGGCCGGGAAGTAAAGTAATTACACGTTTTCCTGTGTCACTTGAAAGGACCATCCATCTGCGCGAAGGTGCAAAAACGCGCCGATAATACCGACATACTTCTTTCGAACAGCAGATGATAATTAACTGTCCAGTCAATAATCTAAGGTACCGTAATACATTGTGACTTGTTCAAAATGAGTTTCGCATAAACAGGCAACAAAATTGTCCACGTGTCATATGATTGTGTGTATTTTTAGTTTTTCTGATAAATTATATATATACAATATCTTGTTGATAAATACGCCTTATATATATATATATATATATATATATATGTATATATATATGCAATTAAATATGATGAAACCGATAAAAGAATCTTAAATCATTTATTATACATATACAATGTTGAAAAACTGTGTTTTGCTATAAATTATGAGATTATTCGCTCTCTCTCTCTCTCTCTCTCTATCTTTCTCTCCTCCCCGGCTCGCTTTCTCTTTCAAAAATATGTTTACATATTTAAACAGTTGTACCATTCACCTAGCAAAGCACACAAGTGTTACAACGAACATATGCGTGTATGTGTGAGCGCGCCATACGTTTGACTAATTAATTATTATTTAAAAATCGTGGCAATCGATTCCGCGAATGTGAGTGTGTATTATACAAGAATCGTGACAGTAGTAAATTGCAGCCGTTTATAACAAACGTTCTCTCGCACAATGGCAAGAAACATTTTCTCTCTCTCCCAGTATACTTAAATATTTCTTCTCTGACTAACAATAAGAAATTTATATACGTACATTCGGTGTACTTGAAGCAATTATATACTAATCCCTAATAATGAGAGATTCTATCTACGAGTATTGGGCAATCTCACACTCGAACAATGAATGCGTAAAATTGGTTTCGTCATTTTTTAAAGGCGCGTATTCTGTAATCTTTGAATATTAAATTACGCTATTACTCTCGTGAAATCGCGTTGATAGAAGACTCTTATGTAGGCCAAATAATCATTCCATTTTATTCGAATACTTATGTTTTGGGTATAGGTGTCTTGATTAATCGTATTATTATACGTTTTTGCTATTATATTCGTCCACATTAATATGAAACTTTATACAAATTATTTTCGTGGAATTTTTAAGAGACTGTAATGCGGATGTCTCATATTTCAACACAGTGATGTAAATCGTTCCCGATGTGATAAATTGAAGCTTGATCGTCGCTTTACATGAGCGATTGCCAAAGATTTCATCACCTATAGTACATCTTGATAGACAACTTTTTTCAAATAACTCTCCTCAACAAAAACACATCGCCGAATGAATTACTGTCACGCTTTTCAGACGATTTTACGTAATTCAATACACGAAAACATCGCATTAAATAATGGCATCGATAACTCACCGGAGGAAGGCCGATCCGAGTATCTGGTGCAATAGACCCACGCAGGCCACAACATCTTCCCAGGATCGGTCGCGGTCGATCCGGTCGCTTTGGACGCTGAGTTTCCGGTGGATACGCCGGTGGGGGATGCGTTGGTGGTGGTGGTCGTCGTCGTCGTCGTCTCCGAGCTGCTCCTCTCGGACGTGTCAGAGGACGACTCCAGGAAGTCCTTTGTCAGGTCGATCGGCCTCGAAGACACTTTTTTAGGTCGGGACTTTTTCAAGGAGATCGGATCTGTGATTCTCCTGCCAAAGTCCGCCTTTAGGATATTGTCTATGCTGAACTTCAGACCCTGATGTTGCAGATTGTTATTGTTGTTGTGATTATTGTGGTGATGATTGCCGTTGTTGCCGATAGTGTTTGGCACGCCGTTCGCGGCCGGCAGGGTACGTCCGTTCTCCTCCCTGGTGCCGGTTGGCGACGCCGGACTTCCCGAGTCTCGCTGCAGGAGCTTGCTGACCGAGAGTCGATGCTGGTGCACCGAATTTGCCGGCACGTGCTGCACCTGCGAGCCCTGTTGGAGATGCGTGTGAGCGTTGGGATGATGCAGATGCTGGCTATGATGCGGCATCAACGTGGCGGTCTCCCGCGGATCTCTACAGGCGGCGGGATGAAGAACGCCAGGTGTCGTCGCCTGGAGTCCGGTGACCGTCATGGCCGACGGCGGTGACAATGAGAGCCTCGTTACCAAAGGTACGCTTATGGGTGTACGGTGTAACCTCTCTACGGTAGGATAAATGATCTCGTGACCAATGCCATGAACCCGCGTTGGATAATCAGAGATCTCAGATTCCCTGGAGGAGTATCGGGAAAGTAGATGTTGATGACCAGACTGGTACCTGGGTACGATAGCCTCTTGGATAGCCTCCGGCCGCCCAGGCGATGAGGCGGCGGCCGAAGAGGACGCCGGGGATCTGACGGAAGACGCCGTAGGAGATGACGGTGGTTGACTATAGCCGGGCGGACTCGGCGCCAACACGTGATTATTAGACGTGCGCTGGTAATACAGGTCGTTGCAGCTTGTGGAGCTGGCCGGCGACGATGTCTCCGACGTTCTCGTGTTTTCCTCATCGCGAAACTCACCGCGACCGGAACTCGCGGTGAGTTCCGCGGTCATGGTCATGGTCAATTCCTGGTCGTGGTACCTCATAGTCCCGCATACACGCACCCCGACCACGCTGGTTGGCGTGGGTTCGCTGCCAACGCTCAATACCTCGCTCGTGTCGCTCTCGCAGTCGCTGTCCGCGTTGCTGCATTCTGTCCTTCGCGCTCGATCCCGTTTCTCCGCGTCTTCCGAATCCTGATCCAATCGCGAGATCAGGTGGTTCGATCTAATCTCCGTTTCTGACACGGTGTCCAGACCCATTGGTGGCGCCGGGGATGTACTCGACATTTTTTTCTGAGAGAAGACACCCACCTCGCTCAATGACAGATCCAGTTGCCTTGATTCGATCACAATGAAACTTTTGTAGATCGTGTTTTCATGATGTCTTCTTCTTCCTAAGAAGACATTTCTTCACACTAAATATAATATATCCTCGATGTTTAATAGCATTTTAAATGCTTTATCTTACGGAAGTATTCTGTCTGGCATCGACGAATGACATTATTCTCAGATTTGTGTTTACTATTTATGTGAACTTCACGATTTCTTTTTAACGTACATGATGAATTAGTGAAATGGCATAACGTAGCAATTTTAAGGTGATCCTTCCGCTTAACTAAGTTTCTTTCGCAATATAACACTTCCGACGGTTACGTCAGCATCTCGCGAAGTTCTGTCACCGGCTAAACCATAACCTCACTTTGCTTCATTCCGACGAACAGCTTGCGAGCTACTTACAAGCGGTTATCTATACTTCATCCGGCTTTCATTCTCGGTTTATTTTTTCTCGTCGACTTTTTGATGATGTTACACTACGTACTAAAGTACGTCGAATCCGGATTCGATACTCATCTGGCACGTATAATCTTCAGTTGGTACCCCTATATTTTAATCGAGAATTGCAAGCCTGCGAAGCGTATCCTTTCAAAGTCTCCGCTATTTTATCTTAATACGATGCACTCTCACATATTTCAGAGTCCTCGATCGACGACTGAACGTTTCTCGAAAGTCGTGTAAAGATCACCAACGTCCTCGACGCGACAGCGATAGTATTGTACACCGGACGAAGACGAAGATGAGGAACGTCAGAGGCGCTCTACGTGTGAGTGAATAGCGCCGCTGAAAACGTGGAGTCCTCCGCGATGCTGGGAGTAGACGCGGGTTTCGACGGAGTCGTTGTGCGACGCCGTGAAACCGGACCGGGGCCTGCTTGTCCAGTTGGTTGCCGCGGAACGTCTGCGGCGAGGAAGCGGCGGGAGGACCAACGATGGGCGTTACTGGGCGTAGACGCGTACGCCTTTCCTGATGGTGATCCCGGTAATACGCGGACGAAGGATCATCGCGACATCTGGCGGCCGCTGTGCGAACTCGCCGCACTGGAACGCCTCCGCTCGCCTTATTCCGGGGGAACGACATCGCGGCGGACTCGTCTCATTGGTCGGCTTCACCCGGTTCCACTTCCTCGATTCGTGTCACCCTTCTACGTCCAGAGACGCGCTCGATTCTTGTTCTCCGTTGTACTCGCTCTCGCTCGTTTGATCCCCCACCCCCCTTCGCTGCCGGTCGGCATCGGCCGAGTAATGTGTAGAGTCTGGGGGGCAGGGGGGAGGAACAGCCGTTCTCCCCCTCTCTTTCAGCCTTCACTCCGTCGCGGCGCGTACTCCGCATGCTTTTTCCACGACCACGAGTCCTGCGTATCTACTACCCTATAGGTGATCCAGCAGCCTATGCCGCCCTCGTCGCGTCGCTTCGTTTCGTTGTCGGCGTTTGTCCCTCTTGCTTTTATCTCCACCGTTGTTTGTTTCAGTTTACCAGAATTGCCTCTCTCGTGTCATTCCCGTCTGTTTCGCTTTCTACGTTTTCGCGTGCTCTTCCCGATTCCTTTATCCGTTCATATGCGATCTAACGCTCAGCTTCACGTATACTAAAATCCGGTTTACAATGAGTCGGGATAAAATTGCGAAAAAAGTACTCACTTCCGATTTTCTTGAAACTCAGTATTCTTACGTATTTCGACGCGCTGATTACGAATATCATAATGAAAATTGGCGACTACTTGATTTTCATAGTAAAAACCATGAAAAACCCATAAAAATTATAGTTTTTTACGCTTATCTCAATAAATACGGAAAATCATGATAAATGTTTTAGAGAAAAGTTTTAGATCTCACAGAGATAAACATTTTAGATTCTATATATTTTCACCGTACGAATAATAGTTTTCAAGGAAATGGTGTATAAAGACAGTAACAGCGTTAACACAAAAATCTTAACTTTAGAGTGCTTTTTAATCGTGAGTCCCCATTGCAAATCCATATGGAACCTCGCTTCGGAAAAGTGTATGCGTAGAAACAGTGGGTTCCGCCCCCCTGGGGGGGGGGGGGGAACTGCACTACCAACAAACTAGAAAAATAGATTTGCGTGGAATCTCGCTTTGCGTGGAAAGTTACAAACCCATGTGGAATCTCGCTTCGCGTGGAAAAGTGTATGCGTGGAAACAGTGAGTTCCGCCCCCCTGCGGGGGGGCTCGAAATGCTAGACAAATAGGTTTGTGTGGAACTTCGCTTTGCGTGGAAAGTTGCAAATCCATGTGGAGTCATATATGTACCGCAAAGTACACGCTTAGATAGGAGGACAGATGTAAGATTTAGATTCCATCGTTTTTGTCGCAAAATATCATTCGTACGGTAAAAATGAATAGGACATAAAATGTTTATCTCTGTGAGATCTAAAACTTTTGTCTGAAACATTTATCAAGATCTTCCGTATTTACTGAGATAAACGTAAAATATTATAACTTTTATGGTTTTTTTATAGTTTTCACCATGAAAATCAAATAGCCGCCTATTTTCACTATGATATTCGTAATCAGCGCGTCAAAATACGTAAGAATACTGAGTTTCAAGAAAATCGGGAGTGAGTACTTTTCGGAACTACACCCGAAATTTTTTAACTTTGCTATTGGTCATTCTGTAAATTAGTCGATGCTTTACAAATTCAAATCGCCTTGGTAGGTCGTTCGATCATCACGTATTTATTCTTTCTTTGACGAGCATATTCTTATATTTTTAATATTGTGTTGAATTTGCTTTATTAGTTTATATTTCTACGTTATTTTTTTTTACTTATTAATTTTTACTTAACATTTATTAATCCGAAATTAAATATATGTAAATAATCATAGATTATTATTAATTAAATTTTGACCTGTGATAATATCGAAACTAGAAAATATGCAGAATCAGTAATTTGGATTTATGTCTACATATAAGATTTTCTTGTATAATTATAGAGAAAAACGCTATACTATATGATAGAAGAGCAACACGCGTTAGATTGAAATACAAAACAGATGAAGCATGCGAATTATCGGCAGCAATGGAATTATTATTAATTATTATTGAATTATCGATTTTTCCGATATTTTTTCTCTCTTTCAGGAAGATGATTCGTGAATCATATAGTCATTTCTCGCTCGGCTAGCGAGGAATTTGGACGCGCGTCAACGTGATTTTGGAGTGATCGTTAAAGCTCATTATAGTCAATCTTTATTTTTTACGGTGAAGAATGAAAAAGTAAAAAATCATCAGCTTGTGTATATTTCCATTTTACGTACATTGGAAGAATAGTCATTCTACAATAAGAATTGCCATCTTGTGTACGTAATCAATTCAGATGTCAGTATTAACATTGCGTATTCATAATTATATCGAAAATTTTTAAACGATAGCGTATAAACGTTTTGGGTAATTAATGAAATTAGTTTCTAACTTTATCACATAGTATTGAAAGAATACTTATCTATAATATATAAAAAAGTGTGCGCGCGCGAGTGTGTTTATGTGTGTGTGTTAAGTTGATATTTTACTCTAAGTATACATATATATATTTATTGCGCGATGAGATATGCTAAGGTTAAAACTGGTTCAAGTGTATTTGTCTTTGTCGATGAACTCCAATTATTATTCGCAGACGCATTTTCTGGAACGCTCTTTTGCTTCGATTTCGATTCCGGTAACCGAGGATTCTGTCGGTTACTATTTACGTTTCGATGTATGCGCGCGCTAGAGTTGAACGAGACCCAAGACAAGACAATATTCACAAAAATATTGTATTGGTCTTGAAAATTTTAATTTTGTCTTGGTCTGGAGAGGATTTTTTTATCAAAGATCTTGTCTTGTCTTGTCTCGCCTTGATTTTTATTAACAGTTTTTATTTAACGCTAAATTATTTGTCAACTTGATAAAAAACAGAAAATAGTAAGTATATCTGATTTCTTCTGTTATCCGAAGCGCCGAGAACGATTTTCGTTTGTTCTTTACCGCGTGTGCTCACGTCTCGATTGTGCAGACGCAGTCTAAAAACGAAAACCAAGTTCTTCTGCTAAACATGCAAACATTTCCGAAAGTGAGGATGAATGTTCGGAAGTAAATGCAGTTAAACAATGCACATAGAAAACTTATTTTAAGTATGAAACAAGAAACAATGAAAAAATCGGCGTATGTTTATTATGTCGAGAAGAAAATGTGACTAAAGAAATAAAAATGAAAAATAGTAACACTACTGGATTAAAAAAACATTTGGAGAAAGATCATAAAAAAGCATATGAAGATTTATTTGGATTAAAAGCAATGAAAAATAAAATATTGTCAGAAAAACAAAAAGCGATAGATATATTTTTAAACGTAAGTATTGAAATTAAACTTTATAAATTAAGTAACATAAAGTAATTAATTTGCGCTATTTTTATGTCACATTAAAGTGTGTAATGATAATGTTGCGCAAGCTCTTTAAATTTAAATTTTTGAAAGTTTTTAAATTTATAAATGTTTTTATTTACTAACAATAAAAAAAACTTTTTGTCTTTCTCGCCTATTTCCATATTAATTAAAATCTCTGTTCAGAGATTGGGAAGAATTAGATAACTTTTTTTAAAAACCGAGACTTCTCGATAAGATCAAGAATCTTGATTTGAATTTGTTTTGGTATTGTCTTGATAATTAATTTAAAATCTTGTCTTGATCTTGTCTTGAAATTCAAGATTAGATCAAGACAAGACCAAAACTAATCTTGGTATCTCGTGCAACCCTAGCGCGCGCTTTTTGAGTGACGCTTAAATAGAAATTTACCGCGAAATCGACTCGTACACTTGGCCATCAAGGAGGTCCAGCATAATGATGTATTGTCAGTGGCACGTTAACACCTCATAAACTTAAACGCGAATCCGACATTTTGCCGAGAAGCGAGTGAGAGATGCGAAATACTTTCGCGAAGTTTATAAATTCTTGCCATCCAATTATATTTATTCCCGGTATATCACACCGTTACTTTCTACAATGAAATCATGATTGGTCTTGTCACGAAGCAAGATGTATCTACTATGTTTTTTTTTTCCTCATTAAACATTCGAAATTATAAGCTAATAAAAATCCAAATAAGATTGCACTTCTCTCCTAATGCTTATATGAATTATTTTAGAAGATGATTTACATGTACGATATGTATTTAAGTGTCTGCATCTACTTTATTCGTGTTTAATAGTGATATTTCATTTTCTCCGTTGCAATTTTCGAGGAACCATTTAATAATCATCGTTGGACGAGAATCAAGGGCGAGAGAGAGAGAGAGAGAGTGCGTCATAATTCAGATAAGTTAACGAGAAAAGGATATTGAAATAAGGTGAAAAATGCGAATATGGTAGTTTTGTCGATGCGTATATAGTGCATGTAATGGTGGAAAAAGAAACCGCGCCGTTTAACAATCACGATCGCGGGATTAAGGAGTTTCGACGGTATCCTCGCAACATGTACTCGAGCCTCGAGCTCGTTACAGCCGGCCGCCTTCGTAAATTTCGTTAACGCGGGGTACCCTACACATTCCCGCCTTAACGAGCGTCCACGTGCTCGTTAGTATGCCTAAGGCCTTCTTCGCTTAGGATACACCCTGTAAGTTAGCCGAGACTTGTATTGAGCGCTTGCTAATTCGTAAGCGGCTACTCTCATTCGTCGAAGGGATGCAGCTCGCTTTTATGGTACGAGGTGATGCATCCTTTCCAGGGACGGATCTATTATATATGTGAATTGATTCTTGTTATTCTCTCGGAAAGCTTTTTGACTTTTGCTCTGAATTGTCATTTTTATCTCGCTCAATTTAATTAAGTATTTATTGAAATATTTTTTTAAATGTAATGTTTTTTCAATATTTTAATATATATACAATCTTCTCTCAGCTTTTTTCTGCATAATACGATCATCACAATTAATCGATTTTCTTATTAAAAGAATATGAATAAATCCACATTGATAAAAGATTAAATGACGCATGATGTAAAATTAAAAATATTAGATATTCCGCAAATATTGAAATAATCTTTTATGTAAAATTAAGAATAAAATTTTGTCTTTATTTGTGAAATGCTTATTTAAGATAATCGCGTTAAAGTCGTTTAAATGAATTGATGAATATATTAACGGGGTCGTTAAAACAGATTTTTTTCTATTTCATTATATATAACAATTTATTACATTTATCAGTTTTTTTTGCAACGATAAATCTAGCGCTGCGTAACACGCGGCCATATCCTTCATGGAATTGAATCAATTAGTATAATTTTTACATCTTAATTTGCCTGAATTGATTAATTTTACGCTGTTGTTTTTTATCTCGATCCCGAGATTTTATTCTAATTGTGGTGAATGTGTTATTTGCGGTATGCGCCGATGGATCCGCTTTAATGATGTAATAATTTATACCGTGTAAAGTTAGTGATGCGTACTTACTCTGGGAAATTCTTCTTAACGTGATTTATGACGCGTGCGCAATACACGATCAACTAAAATTTCTTTCGCGACATTCAGGATTGCATCGCGTAAAGTCGGCACTGTCATTAGAATGTCATTTAATCTCGTTCGTTTTGATTTGCAATTACTCTGCATTTAGTTCGTTCAAGAAGCATTAATATCTCAAATTGAAAATGATGACGTAAACGATCGACACTTTGATCAAATTAAGAGCGGGTATCTTTTAACTCGTTAAATTCTATTTTTGTTCTCAATTCTTCATAAAAATTATTGATATTTATTTTAATATTTTTACTTTTATTTTGTAGATTAAACAAAAGATACTCATCTAAAAAGGATCTTAGTTTGAAAGATACTCAGAGCTATTTCAACCAGAGGCTGCGTCCCTGCAACTGTGAGTACATATTGATTTCTCGAGTATCGAGTTGCCCGGCACCATTAGCATGGCAAAGAAAGCGCCAATTTGGTTTTGATAAGCGGTCTGCTATAAGAAACAGGAAAAGACACTAGCTGGTTATTTCTAAAAGCTGTCCCTTATTGTTCTCTATTATAGCTTATGCAATATACTAAACTTTCTATATCGATAATAAATGTGAAAAAATGTGCCTATCATTCCAGCGAGAAATTATTATTCCTTCGTTTCAACATGTTACTCTGGACTCTGGATATGCGAATTTCTAAAAGTAGGAGAGATTTGTTGCTTACGCAATTAATTGAAGCAACACTTTGCTCTCTGATCTATAGATAGAATTCTTTCTTAATTAGCTTCCCTTCGTACATAAATTATGGAGAATTAAATCTTACAAATCATTAATCCGACCTACCTGACAGTTGAGCTGGAGAGAACAGCGTAATGTAATTAAATTATTATTAATTGGACATTTAGATAGAAACGCGATGGACAAATTGCCCGTCGTTTGATAAGGCAGATATACGGAGAATTGCGCCGCGTCGCAATAAATTATAGGTAGAGTCCACAATGTGGAGTCTTTATCAGATTCGTTGAACGCACGTCGCTCATTATTAGGAAACTTCTCCTCGGCAGAAGAGAATCGTCCGGCAAATTCGTCATTCGCGGTGTTAAATAAGGCCGGTGTTGCAAATTGCCTCGGGATCGCAATAATGTACCGCGCCGTAGGCGCTAAATTTCGCGAGATCACGCGAGTAGGTCCGAGTTATATTCGCGAGGGAAATCACCGAGGTGCATCTATCAGACTTATCTGACAGTGGGGTATCCTCTGCGGTCTGGCGAACGCCCGACAATCTTATTTATGGCCTGCAACGAGAAACACAGACAGCTACGGTCAACGAAGCGATTCGATATTGGAAGCGATATCATTTAATCAATCGCATTGTATAGCTGTGATAAAGCACTCTCTTGATTAAAAGATGATGGGATATTGTGTCTGCAATTTTGATATTTTTGTCAAATTTTGAGATTTTGAATCGTTCAGAATATATTGTTATAATCGACAATTGAAATCTTGATATAAAACAGTCTGCGTATCAAGAATGAAAATTATGAGATAAATAAAAGAATTATTTATATTATATAGAAAAATACTGTCTATCTATCTGCATTTATTTTGTGCATTAAAAATAATCGATATATTTGAAGCCTGTTTTATATCACATTCACAAAGTGAGAATGGGATAATTATTCGCTGGCAAAAACAATGTTTGACATTTCATCAAATACAAATGCTTTTTGTTTTACGGAGATTTCGTTTCATCTCATTTTCGCAAGAAAGCGCCGTCAGTTTACAGCCGTGCGGTCATACATCACCGGAATCTTGCTTCAAGATAATACGAGAAACTGGGTACGACATGGCCTGCGGAACGATTGCAGCCGAACGTAACTTCCGCCGAGTGTTATCTCGGTACTCCACACCTCTACTTTATTAGGTGAATGTATATACATAGCGGGGCGCGCGCGCGCGGTATTTTGAGCTCACGTAGGGGATACGTATACGATGGCGTGTTAAGTAAACGGATACGTTACGTGATGGATCCTCTCGTACGCGCATCTCACCGTAAGTGAAATAGATCGAGGGTGAATTGGTGGTCCATGCACGCTAAAGTCCGTCTTTGGACATTGTATCGCGGAACAATTCGAGTGTCCCCGATAACCGAATATCTTTTAGTCTGTGAGATTTCATTAGCTCTCTATTCCTCTTTTCTTCCAGTCGCGGTTCTATATTTGTTTCTCTGCCTTTCTTCTTTCTTACATACGTATATATGTTTTTTCCTGAATGGATGATGGACGCTCGGAGATGATAGAGATTTTCGTTTACATTTTTTTACAATTTACATATCTGAGTCGAAATTTTGATCTTATTTTCACTTTCAGTTTTTTCACATTTATAAACTCTGGAAAATTTTATTGACAGATTTTATTTATATAAAAATTGTATTATATACTGAGTGTTTTTCTATTTTGTATCTCAAAAATGGATATTTTTCCACTTAGAAGTTTAAAAGAGAAGTTTTCGGAAAAATTATAGATTAAATAGCTTTAAAATAGGACGATTTAACTATTTAAACTATTAAATTAGATATTAAATTGAACATTGAGGTCTAAAGTAGGAGAAAAATTTTGACTCGAGTACATATAAAGCCGGCAGTGCATTTTTGATTTTTAATTTTAATATTGATCTATTTTTCATATATTAGGTGTACAACTTTGCTTCCGTCGTTTTTTTTCCGAAATTCGAGGCTTTATTGTAAAAAACTGGTTATATGTCTTTGAGGCGTTTTGAAATTGCTTGTTGAGTCACTCCCGATGATCGTGCCAATTCTTTTTGACTTTGACTCGAGTCTTCATTAAGTAATGCCTCCAATTCTGCATCTTCGAAAATCTTCTCTCTTCCACCGCTATGCCGGTCTTCGACGTGAAAATCACCGTTCTTGAAGCGTTGAAACCACTCACGACACGTTCTTTCACTAATAGCGGCTTCGCCATAAGTATTTGAGAGCATTCGATGAGCCTCAGCCGCAGATTCCTTCATATTGAAGCAGAAAATTAAAACCTCCCGCAAATGACGAGAATTTGACTCGTAAACTGACATTTTCAATCGAGAATAACTTTATGATGCAGACACAAATCGACTAATGTTTCTATGGGGTTATGTTGACAGATGCCCAAGTTTATTGCATGACGTCTATGATCTATTTATTTCGACCACTACTTACCGCTAAAGCCATCTATAGGAAAACAGCGGAAGCAAAGTTATACACTTAATATTACGAGATATATCTAGATAATATTTTTTTCTCTAGAATATGATTTTTCGAAAAATGATGATTGAAATTTATAGATTATTGTTACAGTAAACTCAACACGTTTTTGACATAATCGTTTTATTTTCTTCACAGGATAACATTCACGGTGTTATCATGAAACTCGTCGTGTCTCAGAGCGATTTACATTTTTTTATATGAAAGATATATTTTATTAAAATTAAATTGGGGAGGGGGAGGAATTTATACAAAAGCGCGCGCACAGAGAACGATCGATTGTATATGATATACGTATGTATCGAATTACGAGCGGACTTATCGTCGGATGAGGATCAACGCTCCATCGGGATGCACGATAATTATTTCTGCGTTAGCCATAATTATTGCCGGGATGGCAATTAATTCTTGCCGGAGCGGCAATTAATTTATTGTGGCTTGATTAATTACCGCATGGTAGGCGGGCGAGACAGTTCGTTACTGCAGCTGATTGCCCTTTTGCTACGCAATAAGGTCCAGAGTTGTGGGAACGCCTCTTTTTGGAAAAAAATTAAGAGACACTGTGAGATTTGCTTGATGTGTATACATTTATAGATGATCGGATCTATCTAAAACGAATGGATGATTGTTCGATTACAATAAAATGCATCATTTTTTTTAGCGTTGTTTAATAATTAATGTTGGATAAAATCAAATTATATATTAAAGATATTTTATCTTATGCATCACAAATATTTTTATCGAAGAAGTGCATTCGTCATAATGATAATAAGCTTTCAATTAGAAAAAAACATGTTATAATAATAAAACATATGCTCTATTTATATATTATTTTATATTTTACGCGCATATAGAGTGATATATAATTCCTGCGCAATCTTCTATCAAAATTGTGTGTCTTAAAAATATTACAATGCTTATCTTCCTTTCTTGTCAAGCGATATCATAGCGATGAAAGTGGCTTCAACTTTGTACGATAAGTATTCCGAACTTATTCGTTAATAATGGGCTTATTATTATCTATTTGTTATAAATAATTAACGCGCGGAAGCTGTTTTTGTATAATGTTCTTTTCTCGTTGGATGGATGCGAGAACCGGTCGTTCGGTGATCGGCGCGTTTTTCTTTCGTTATCGAGAAATCAAACGATAAATGACGGTCACGTTTCGGTTCGTGGATGAGATATTGCGAAGAGTTTTCACTTTTCATCGAGAAGCATCCTATTTGCGAGGATCGACTGGCATTTTAGTCGGATCCATCTTATAAGAAAAATGACGCTGTTTGAGAAACACGATTTGTTTCGTTTCGGGATCATTATGCCCCGAAATATTTCCAATTTTTCAAGATCAGCCAGGTAGATATCTGCTTTCGTCGTATTGATTTCTAGATTTTTTTCGCAAATGATCACGTACATTATAGTAATGAAAATTGAATATTATAATAAAGAAACATTTCTTGAAAGAAAGATATTATATACAGATGATAAATGCGTGATTCAAAATCGAAAGAATTATTGGTTGAATAAAATGACATGTATAAATAAAAACTTAATATCTCAGATAAAAAAGAAATATATAGATCATTAAATTTGTTGAATTAACTTTAAGACGCAAGTTTGTAGAATCGCTTTTAATTAATACGTTAATATTGTGATTATTATTATTAAAAGCGAATAATATTTAAAAAAAAACTCATGCATTTGTGAAATTTATGGTGCTGTTTTATATTTATAACGCACTTATATAAAATACGAAAGTCAGATAGAATATGTTAGAGACAACACAAGATCTTCTTCTATTATTTATTGGAAACCTTGATACACTCGAGCTTAATCACGAATATTATGAGTCACGATACAAGACTATATTTACAGATAATTAATCGAGTAGTTGTGTGTCCTGATATACTTGTGGCTTGATGCTCGAAAGACGGAAGGGAGAGACACAGGGATCAATGTGGAGCAATGAAAAGATGCTTCAAGATTAGATTGTACGAACGTGTTTGTAAAGGGAAACAACCAGGAGGGGAAATTAATATTTTACACGGTAGCAAAAAGATTACGTGGCGAGATCAGCGAATTTCTGAATAAATATTAAGAGTGACCCTTTGACGAGCCCTCTGAATTAGCTACGACTCTTTCGCTAGCCTCACTCACATATATACGAAGTAGTTTCGTAAAATATTATTTAATCCTCGCTGGCCGTATACCCGATATGCGATTCTCTGTAATTTTCTTGGTTCTTTCTTCTCCTTCGTATTAACGAAGTTTCGCATCTTCGATGTTATATCGTGTGTATAAAATATAAACTTAGATATATTTTTCGTTCGTTATATAATAATATTTAATTAAATCTTAACACATTATTTACGAACATTCAGGAACGATACGATTCGGGCCGAGTAATTTAATTTTTGCTCGTATCTGATTACATATACATAACGATTAACAGCAATGGCGTGAAATTGTTTGATTTTTAAGAATCATGAAATGGTTATGCTTTTCATGCAACAATATTATCTCTTGATTATATATAAATTTAAAATATTTGAGAAAATCAAAGAGCATATATACCTATTAATTTTATGTAGACTCTGTGGTCATGTGAATTTTTTACAAACATATTAATATATGTAATGTTAATATATCTCTTTTTTTTTTATTTTACTAATAAGTTCTATTAAATATACATTTCTTTTTATTTATTATTTTAATTGTATTATTGAATGATTGAACTACTAGAGCGAGATATATAATATCAATTTTCACGTTCCTGAATATGGTGAATAATGTCACATAGATAGACATATAAGTAGTGAATCTTATTAACGGCAATTAAGCGTCGTTATACTTATGTTACGTTCGTCTTGATCTCAAAATATGCCGCTTGCGAGATCGAGATAAGCAATTAAAAAAAATAAAAAAAAAATAAAAAAAAAATTGATTGTCAGTGCATTGTATTAAATCACGGATTAATAATTGTGCGATGGTGAAACAATGGAAGTCTTATTAATCTTATTTCATTGATCGCACATTCGGGACCGAGATCCTGGCAATATATCGACGGCTTCTAAATTCTATTAATCGACGAGCGATAACTCGCTATGGATACTTCACTCGCGATACAAACATCAATTGACGAATGAATATCGATTAACATTCCGATAAGTAAGAGAGAAGCGAGAGTATAGCAGCGAATATTGTTTATATAAAAAGCATTCGCGCACGAAGGATCGATGAGACCTATTATATCCATGGGAATTTGAATTATCAACGACTATCAATATACGTAAGGCACTTCGCACTATGTCAATCCCACGCTTACCTTAAGAAGTTAATAAGTACAAAGTAGTACACATACACGAAACTCTTCTAAAGTTTTTACAAATTTGCTGCTTTTTCAAATTGCAAAAAATTAATTTATCATCGTCGCGTCACCTAATTATATACTTTTATCAGCCAATATCGTCAGCTTATCGACAGCTCAGTCATTTGTATCGATAATTCTCTATCTTAACGACACATTACGCGTTTCTATCTTATCGGCAGAGCATCTCTTCTTGGCAACTCCGAGAGATGCGAGATACGAGGATATCGAGATGAAGAAGAGAAGAAACAGGCTTTCTTCGCGCGCTAGCGCTGTTTTTAATTGATTCGGCCCTTATGCGTCATATAACTTATGCTGTCTGACAATAATTTTTCTCGTGCGTGTCGTCGCATTCGCGAGCACATGACCAATATCGTGCCGGCCATGATACAAAAGAATCCGCAGCCAATTCCCACTATTGTACTGGCCACAGAAGATCTCAAGCATACTTTGTCAGTTGTAGATTCGCTAAGTCCTATAAAAAAAAAAAAATAGATTATTTAGAGAGAGAGAAATGCAATTTAAATTATTATGTATTTTACAAAATATATAAATATATCCCAGTAAACATTGTTATATTAATATATTGTATAAGAGCAATAAAACGGAATGATACAACAATAAGTAATATACATAAGTATTACCGTAAGTATTACCGTAAGTTATTAGTTAATTGTAATTTCCCACTCATAAATAGTCACCTAACCTAATCTAACATATATTATATCGTAGTTGGTTATATTCCATATATATAGAATTGATCATAGATTTGCTAATTAAATAAATGAAAAAAATAATTTTATGTATCTAATTCATAAAACTCGCGATTTAATTTATATAGAAATTCCGATTTTTCGCTTCAAATAGGTAGTAAATAGACTATTTCTCTCATTCACTCGCTCAATTTTAAATAAAATCTATTTAATATTCCGAATTCCTTATTGGAATTATATCAGAAATTGAACTATCAAAAAAGAAGATATATTTTGCATCGTATTAGTATTCGTCTTTTGTAGGCTTTCTACTCATTTTATGGCAAAAATTTAAATAGTAGTTAGTTAAAATTGATTACGCCGCATAGCGGCAAACGAAGGAACACATATATGTATAACAATATTATATTGCAATAATATTTACATTACGATTGTAATGATGCAAACTAATATGTATGATCTATTACAGTCTTATATTATAAAGGTAGCTTGTGTTATATTATTTGTTATTTCCGCATTATATTGTTACAACAAACAGTGTTTACTAGGATACTAGATAGAATTTTTCATTTTCATTTTATAATCATGAATCTTTAATATCTAAAGTGACAGAAAAATGTTGCACTTTAATTTATAACAATTTCAATGATTCATTTCTATTTTCTTACTAGAGTATTATATATAATTTTACATAAAAAATTTGAAAAATTTATATTTGCGAGAAAACATGATTTAATAATAATCATAAAATCGGCCATTATCATTATATATGACAATTGAGTGTGTGTTAGAGAGCCTCTAGGATAGAGAAGCGCCAACCGGCCTTTTCGTGATTGGCTGGCATAATATATTTGGTCATTGCGGCGCCAATGGGCTATGAATTCTCGGACCGAAGATATCAAATGTTTGGGGTTATATTACGCATTATATTTTGTAATATGCGTAATATAACCTTAAACATTTGATATTATCGGTCCGAGAATTCGTATCCCATCTGCTCTGAATTGGCGTCGCAATGACCAAGTCGGCACATATTATATCAGCCAATCACGAAATGGCTGGTTGGCGCCTCTCTCTTCTAGAGGCTCTCTAGTGTGTGTGAAACATTTTTTAATGAATAAAATTATGATAAATGCATATGGTTTGACATAATTGTTACAACAGTAAAGTCATCTTTGACATAAATATTTGCTCTACCACTGCGAAAAGCGCTCGTGGAATTCTGGAACAGTTCCGTGTCCGCCTCGCCTTCCTGAAGGACGCGAAGAGACTGGAAGAGATTCACATTCTCCGATAAACTGGTTGCCGGTGTCGATGGTCCACCGATCATTTCCGACGCTGATCGTTTTGCTACGTTCTTCGCGTTTCTCCAGTGGCAAGGTTGACTCTGAAACATAGATGAAATGTTTAAGTTAAGAATATCTATGAAACTGGAATATCGTATTTTAATATATAGAGAAGAAATGGTACAAGAGAATAAAAATATAGAATTATAAAAATTAGATTATCCACGATTTCTTTTTAAGACATCGTTTTTTAAAAGTTTCATGTATCGATTTTATTGGAAAAATTAAAAAATACAAGCTCGTAAAGGATCGGGAAAATTTTATATAAAAAAAATATCAAATAATATTTTTATTTGTGCGTGATATAATGATAAATGTGATAGCCAAAATAATTTGGGAGTAAATAATTCTGGTGCGGTTAAACACAGATTCAATCAACGTGATACTTAAGTAGATTAAAGTGGATAAGTGGATTAAAATCGATTACGTTCTATAATATATAGTTACCGGGCATCTCCCGTGGCACATGCGAACATCGCATTCGATATACAGGGCTGGCGATCCTGTGAACCTGAAGGTCTTCATGTAAGCGAAAACTTGCGTCTCGAACAAGCCGCTCTCCGACCAAGAGCCTCGAAACCGGCTGATCAGTTTATCATCGACCGGACATCCGTATTGATCGATCAGTTGAATTCTTTTGTTCCCGCCATTATGCGCGTAGCAATCGTTCACAACGATATCAAAACCATCTATAACAAAAAATTAATGTGAATAGTCATTTCCATCATTCGTAGCTACAGAAATCTATCTATAAAAAACAGTAACATGTCGTAAATTGCGATACAAAATTTAGCTTGCTCACATAAATTGACGTCAGTGCCGATTTGAAAAGAGATTATGTCTTTAAAGCAACGAGTATAGTATAATTTGCCCGGAGAGAATCGTTCTTGGAAATTTATTATAATTAGGTAAGAAGCTATGTGTATGTGTGTGTGTGTGTGTGTGAGGGATTAACTTGTATGAAATATGTCGCTAATAATGAAAGCAATTTGTCAAAGCCGGTAGGAAGAGGATACGATGACGTGACGTTTACCTTTTGACATAGATTCGCGTGATATATAAGTGATGTCGACGTAAATACAGAAGACTGACTTGTTAAAGCACGGACATCTGTCGTTACGTCGAAGCGCGTACATTTTCATATCCTCCTCTCTACATTTCCGCATTTTTCACAAATTACTGATTGTGAGCTCTCGAACTACAGCTACGACTGACAAAGTCTCGTGCCTCATTTTATACCGTTATCGAATGATATCTAGGCGGAATCGGATCATATGATTAGGCCGGACAATAGGTAAGAATAGATAGACGAGAATAAGAAATAAAAGATACGCAAAAACGTGTAGTAGTGCTGTAAGTAATTTGTAAGAGAGAGAACGCTTCGTGTTTCGCTATAACAGATTATTTGTCTCGTTAAGACTTAAACTTTGATATTAGCATTTTGTAATCATATTTTAACTACTCAAAAATTATGCTTGTGATTAGATTTACATTGGCCAATCTTTCGAAATAATCTGGCAAGATTGTTTTATTTATCGTAAGATCACAAATATAAAATATGTGATTTAAAAAATTGTCCATGTACAATAAGATAATAGATTAGTCAGTTGACTGATCGCTATTAATTTCTTTTTTCACATTTCTCTTCCTTGTTACAGAAGATCCTTATTTATTATAGTAACAGTACTTAATTTTTCAATTTATTTCAAGGTCTTTTCTTTTTAAATTAGTTACATTAAATTGATCTGTTCATAAAGAACAAAATTTATCTCAAGTCTCTCGAATATGCGATGATTTAAATTAAGAAATAAATTGTACAAAAATTACATATATGTATATAACAAAAGCAAACATAAAATAAAATATTTTTTAAATAAATCTATTTTTTTATCTTTCGGTTGTTGCTTATTTGAAGCATCTTGCAGTTAGTGTATCGCGCTCATTGAGCCTAATGGACGCTTCGACTCTAGCGATTTACGCGTACAAGCTTACCGTATTTACTGCGCATGTAGATAATGAGAGTCAGGGGATCGCCGACGCGAACTGGTCCAGCCACTCTAGTTCCAGTGGTCCCGTAACCGTATCTGATTTCCATGTAGCACTCCGGAGGCTGCAGGGTGAAGACTACGGGATTTCCCGTGGCGACCCTGGAACAAGGTGGGTGCGTAGAGTGCGTATCCGTTATCTTCGCGAGCAGTACGACCTACTTGGCGCCATCGGATAGCACAGATGTTAGACATTATCGTAGATATTACGTAAACGTTGGGCGTTCGCGCGAAACCTTTCGTCGATCTCACGTAATCGGTGAGTTTATAGACGATACTATGTCAGTCTTTCCGTGCGCGCATTATGGTAATGACCCGTGTCTTTAATCGACCCAGACAGCACAAAACATCCTCAGGATCATCCTGAATATGTCCAGGACGGTTCAGGACATTTGTAGGATGTTTGAAGATATATTATTATAAAAACATTTATAAAAATTTAATATGCATACATAATTATTTTTAGTTGTGTCGGCTATTTAATATAATTTAAAAATCTTAAGTATTATAATAAGTATTAATGTCCTATAAATGTCCACTGAATAACCCCTGGATGTTTGTAGGATATATCTGCCCTGTCTATTATATTGGATGTCTTTTGGATTTCCAGAGGACATATACATGTGCAATTAATTGTTAACGTTAATTTCGTTTAATATTAATAATTGAATTTGATGCGCACATTTTCATATATCGAAAATTATTATTTATTTAATATTTCATGAGAAATGTTACTGTTCGCAACATTCCAAAAATTTTACAAACAATAGTATTCAACCGCTAGTTCGTTGGTTTACCGCTATGCGACACGCGAACTCGTATTTGAGATTTGGTTATGAGAATTATATAAAGCTTGCAAAGAGCAACTGACAGGAAATTACAAATGTAATTATTTTCTATCAGTTCAATTTCTGATGCAATCCCAACATAGGGAATTCAGATACTGGATTGTTTAGAAAATATTACACAACTCAAACCTGGGAGCCAAACCTAAAATATTCATGTACAGCACGAAAGCCTCAAATATTAAAGAACGGTGAACTATTTTTAATATTAGATTTTTAATATTGGCAGTAAATAACAAAACATAATTTTAATTTATATTTAAATTTTAAAATTTGCTCCTTGAAACATACGAAAAATATCCCTAACATATCCTATAAAAATCCTTAGGATGTTCCACAGGATCTCCCTGGATTCTCCAGAGGTTAATATACGGTTATCATTTACTCTTCCTCAGGACATCCAGAGGAGATCTGAGGATTACAATGGGATATCCTGAGGATATCCTACATGTATGTCCTGGATGCCCTTTGGACGTCCTAAGGACATCCTTGTGCTGTCTGGGGATGTATCGATCTTCGTACGATATGTTTGAAGTCCAGTTTACAAATATTTTTGTACAATCATCATTATTAATCGATAACTGATTTATTTTTATCGAGTCTCCATTATGTCAAAAATTTAAATTATCAAATACTATGCAAATATAAACGGTAAATATAATTATAAAAATAAATTAATTCAAGAGTTTTTAGAGTTATCTGTGTCTCAACAGATGATGGAATGGGAAAAAAAAAAAAAAAAAAAAAATTAAATGAAAATTGACACTTACTCGACATCAAGAAAGGGAAATGTCACCGTCTTCCAAAAGTCGTAACCGTACTCGCAAGTCACCTTAAAGTGCTCGTCGAATTCCTCCTCTATCAATGGATTGTACTGCACGGTGACCGTGTTCCACATGAGATTTTTCTGCAAAATAAGATTGTGAGCACATCTGTCGCGAACAACGTGTATACGCGAGTTTTATGTCCCACGTAAATCTGCCACTATATAATAGCATCGTCCCCGTTCTTCACGAAAGCGACATCTAATTTTCTCTGATTATCGAGATGAACTCGCCGCCTCGCTCCCAAAGACCGGATTATTTTATTTTCCCGCGTGTTGTTAATCATTATTATTCTGTGTCGGCCGATGCGCGTTAAAGTAACGATCAGTCACTCGAGCTCGTTTGTTTTACATACCGTCGGATTCTTCCTGCTGTCCTGATGATGAGTGTTCTCGCCGAGGGTGCCGCATCGATTCAGCTGAATGTAGAACTCATAGTAGTCGCGGCCCGTCCCGTTAACGTACATGCAATCGGGATCGTACGAGTAGCCTGCAATTAAAAGCAATTGTTCTCGATCATCCGGAGAATGCGGCTACCTACGGTGTATGACGGGCACACACCGGTATCTCGGATGTGTCCCTTATATCAACCGACGCTTCTTCTCGCGGCGCAACGTGAGTCTGCGAATCTTGTCGCGCGGAGGATAGGCGGATGTTGATGCGTTTTTCTTTTGCGAACAAATGGACGAACTAAGAAAAGAGAGAGAGAGAGAGAGAGAGAGAGAGAGAGAGAGAGAGAGAGCATACGCGAGGAAGTATGAAGTATAGTCGTTAGCGCCTGTGATAGGAAGTCGGAGATTAGGGTAATCTGACATTTCAGTCATCTTGCTAGATTCAATCCGATTCAGTGTCTTAAGATTACATATCTACAAAGGTGTTCTGCTTGTCACATGTCGAGGAGAATATCGACTAATAACTTATTATTATTGAGAATATTGCAAGTCAACATAATCAATATCGAAGAGAAAAATTCGAGATCTCGAGCGGGTTCTCTTCTTCAACGAATGACTCGCAAGGGGATCTCTTTGCGGCATCTTTTTCTGGCGTATTACACGCATTATTAGAAGGTATGGCGCGCTTCTTTCGAGATAACGGAAGGTATCTCACCAGGACGGACAGATGGACTTACGACAGTGATGGAAAAATTCTGGCGTGGCCGATCGCTTTACGATAATTTCCACCATTATCTCGTTAGCACACACGTATACTCGTTTCAGTATAACCGAGATAATTGCGGATGCCAGCGATGTTGTCAGTTATGCAGTCACATATTTTAGGAGCAGTATTATATTGAATCTGACCATGAATCTGGTGCGAAATACTCAGAACTGCCATATTTTTTTTTTTTTTTTTTTTTGACACTACGGTACTCACATAATTTGCTTTGCAATATTTGTTATACATTCTCGCGCCAGATATATATAATATTTAACTCTTAATCAATGTTATATCATCAATTACGCGTATGATCATGAGAATATAACTGTGCAATTGTGTTAGAAAAAAATTTGTAACACAGATAAATGGAATTACAAGTAAAAGTTATCATTCATAAAAAAAAAATATATATATATAATATATATAATTGTGAAATTAATTTTACCTGCTGAATATAAGAGGCCGGCAAAAGATCCGTTGAACCCAATCCTGATCTTCATGTAATCGTCTTGACATTCCGCCTCGATATCTGTAAATATACGATATAATTGCGAATTTATTTAAGTTTATTTAGCCACAGCCACATCTCTGTTTTGGTTTATACTTTATTATGTGTATTGTTATATACAATAATGATTCTTGTAATCTGAGAGTTTTACTATGACTGCGATTAGTACAATATATCTCTCTGCTCGCCAGTATTTCGACAAACTATCAGTAAAGATATTCAAAGAAGACGCTATATCAGAGCTACATTGTTGATCCATCACGCATTGAACTTTTTGTCTACTGTCTTCTTGTATTTACGAAATAGAGAAGGTCTAGGTGGAATCTCTGAATGTTGAAAGAGGAATGGGGAAAACTGCGTATCCGATTATACAAACTAGCGAAAAAAATCGACGCCTCTATGAATCTACATTCATTATATATTGTATAAGAATCGACTTTCAAATAATAACTTAACGTAACAACTATAACCATAAAAACATATATAGGCTATATAATCTTATATGCATTATATAATTAAAAAATATATTAAATAACGATCATAATCAGTTTGTAATAAGAAATTGATTCTATTTAAAGAAACCTAAGTGGCGAACTTCTTTCAATTGTAAAGAAGCTTTCTTTTCAGAAGAGCGCAATAGCATTACCGTATTCAATCGGGCCCAGTTATCTCCACTTGGAGAAAAGTCAGATGCGTCGAGCAAATATAATAATATTGAAACGCCTCGATCGATCGTCGTGTATGGGCGTGCAGTCGCGGCCGGAAGATCCTGTCATCACTCGCGTGTCGAAACCGGGCGCGGAAAATCGTAGATTCGCGGATAGAGGAACGAGTGGAAAACCGGTCGTCGATGACGAGTGAAAGTAAGTTGGGGGTCCGGTATAGGCGCTCTTCGTGGTGAGAAGCCGTTTCCACAACGTAACCCGCCGCCGCCACGGCTGCAAAGCGGAATGGAGATTGATGGAGGATAGTGATAGTTACAGTCGAGGTGTCTACCGATGATACAACCTTTTCATTTCGTGACCCACGCTCGTCCCACGCGCATCGTCGTAGGACGCATGGCATGACACATTTCATTATATATTTTATATTAGTTTAACCAGTTTTGTATCCGAAACGCATTATTTATACAAAATAAGATTGTAAAAAATTGATCAATCAGATTAAATCTTTCTGAAAGTCGAATATGACATAAAATTCTTATAATGAATTAAGGATGCGAATATTGTATGTAAATTACTAAAAATTTATTTAATAGTGATTAAAAAATAAACGAGTTAGTCTCGATTCGATTAGATAAATAAAAAAAGTACAATTCGGAGATCAATGCGAGCGCGATGGATTGAGATGGAAAAAATAAAAATAAAACGGAGATGGAGATGCGAGAGATAGTTACACCGGAGGCACATGCCGATGATACAACCGTTCCGTTTCACCTTCTTCCTACGCTTCGCGTACGTGCGCGAGTGTGCCGAGCGCATTTTCGCACGAGCGGCGCACGTACGTACATATACGCACGCTTATTAGAATTGCGGATACGTGCTTTGTGTTCATCGTCCGGCAAAACGTCAGTGGGCAGACAATGGGAAGAGTTGAGCAACGCCGATATTTGCTCGAACGTGCCGAGAGCGGCTACGGAGAGACGCGGAGGATATTGTCGGGTTCCTTTTAAGGTATCCATGCTAGGTTTATACCATGAAGGAAGAGTAAGGAGAGTTATCTCGATAGTGTAGAAAAGGAAAAAGTTGGTCACGAAAAATATTCCCTATGTGGCCAGGTTTGCCAAATGGAATAATTTGGACCATTTTGTCGCCATCTTGAATATTCCGTATACGTATAGTGTTACGTTTAGTTGTGGTAGTAATTAGTAAGTAGTGTGTCATCCAACACATTTACTGATCACTATACAATACAATTAAACATAACACTATATATGTACGAATACTCAAGATGGCGACGAATTGGTCCAAGTTATTCCATTTGGCAAACCTGGCCACATACGGAACATTTTTCGTAACCATTTCCAATCTAGCTAGATAACTCTCCTTACTCTTCCTTCATGGTTTATATCGTAAAAATCGAGAGGTTATTTAAAACTATCAAAACATTTTTTTTTTTATTTTTCAACATGTCTTTTTTCAGATTTGACTACGAAATTTTTAATTTTTGATATTCAATCTTTCAATAATGAAATCTTAAATTTGATTTTTTACACATACACAGAGAAAAAGGTTTCTTTAAATTTAATATATCTATTTGTTTGACTTATATTTGTTTCATTACAAAAACATAATTTTATACAAAACATTATTTTGTTGAATAAAAAATTTAATGGTTTCGTTGCATTAAACCATGTTGTTTGACGGAAGAATAACTATTATTTGGAATAGTATAATTTATTCGTTTACCGCTATACGGCGCGCTATACCTCACTATACTCGTATTCAAGTTTCTGTCATAAGAGTATATGAATAAGACCTGCAAAATGCGGCTAATAACATTTAACAACTATTTCTGTCAGTTTTATTTTTGCTACGATGTCTATCGAAGAGAATTCAGATAATGAAATTGATTTCTGGAAAATCGGACAGATAAATGTCCGATATTCATTTATTCGGATAGAAATTCCGAATAAGTAAAATTAATTTTTTCTATATGCCATGGTCTTAAGATGCTTCAAAGATTTGATTAGAGATGCAGTAACGTGCCATTTAACTTCATCTAACTTGTTTTAAGATTTATTTAAATTGTTAAAAGCGATATAATGAATCTTTTAAATAAAAGAAGAATATTGTTTGAAAGAGTAATATAATTGTTTAAGTTGAAGAAAAAATAAAATTCATTCAAAAAATATTTTATTTAAAATAAATTAATATATTATTTGAAAATCAAACGATCATATTTGTTACTTTAAACATTAGTATGGTTGGACCATTTCAAGCATTATACAATATTTCTTTGGTTACGACAAAATTTATTAAATCCAAAGAAACTTTTCTCTCTGTGTACACATCTTCAGTTTTTTTTTATTCCTCGATTTAAATTCAAACTGATTGGAAGGAGAGAACTCGCAATTTCGAGTGCGCAGTGGAAAAAGCGGATTGTATTGAAGAAGCAAAAGAAGAAGGAATTGCAAAATGGGTCTCGAGGACGTATGAGAATCGAGCGTTACCAACGAAGGTACGCTAAACCTAATAGGCCCTCTTTCGCGTAATTGATGATTCCGCGGGTGGCCTCAAGTTTCCGCAGAGAGCAAGCGGCTTGACTTTACGACTTTATTGAACCAGCGAGCTTTATACACCGGGCGTAGCGCATTCATCATTGCCAATGGCAAGCTCACCCAATTATTTTAGGAAATTTGCCGTAGCAACGTAATCGTCGATCGTCCCGGAGGGCCTGGATCCATCGATCTTTTCAAAAATGATCCTCGGATGATTGTACGGTCGATTTTTCTTATGAAACATGCATTTGGAATGATTTATCAGAGTGAAGTAGAGCGAAGCAGATTTATGTCGATTGCTTATAACTCAATCCTTTCTCGCTATCTAAACTTTATAAAAGAATAGCATGCAAGAATGTTGCTATCTGGCGATGAAAGGAAAAGCGAGAATCTGCAACATCTTATATAAGTTTACATAATATTACATAATAGGATTTATGTAATAGAATTTTGGAATCATAATTTTCCGGTGCTGATTTTAATTATATATATCGAGTTCAACGAATATAATAGATGATTGTATCTTCATCTCGTGGATAATACGTATCGATGAAGCAAATTGGCGTATAATGATTCAGTTAAGAAACACGAAACGATTAATTGTCGACGGTAAAAATGTAATGAGTGGATGCTTCGTTCTGGTTGAATAAGCGTCGTTAAAATATTTTTCTCACATTGCGATTTCCAATACGACCGTATAATTTTCCGCGAGATGCAATTAAAAGGATTCGCAACGAGGGAGGCTTGATAGAGAGCGATACCATTCTCTCTCTATCTAGTCAATATTATTTATTTACATTATTACAGGAAGACACGCTATAATTTTCTCTGGGAATATCAGATAATGAGACCCGCTTGATTACTCGCCGATATATACGGACTATACTTAAGTATTCATATTCATTCGCGATAAACTTTTAAAGCTCCAGAAAAATATCGCATCGCGGCAAGGATGTGCGTAAATAAATGCGCATTATCATACATAGGAAATTAATTTTATTTTCACATGACATTGTCTATTCTTTCATAACGGGATATTCTACATCGGCCCGATTCGACGTCTTGTTCCACTGGCATTAATTACCGCTGCACGAGTAGACTCTGTATGAGATTAAAATTAAAGCATCATGCTATAATTAGAACTTTAACGAGACATTATTGATTATGCTTTTGTTATCGTAAAGCCATTTCGCCCGAGCTAATCAGTTGGATAGAATTTTGATCGCAAAGTCAAAAGAAATGAAGCTCCTTTGCGAAAGTAGTAATCTTGCAAATTTGTTACTTCCACAAACGCGATTTAATAGCGTTTCTTAGATAGTTTTTTTAATAGCGTTCTTTTTATTGCAATAAGATTATACACACAAGATGGTTAATTATTATAAAGAAAATTGCAAGCTAATTATAAATATAAAGAAAATCTTAGACATATTCGAGATAACGTTCAATCATTCAAAGATTCCTCGCAGACTCCATGACATAACTTCACGTCATCGTCATCGATATGAAAAAATTCGTGTAACAGCCCCTCATAAACATCATTTTCATCGCGACGCGGCGGCGTCGCAATCTTCTCGCAGAAGAAAAAACTCGATGAGCTGAAACGAACTGTCGTCGATTAGATACCAGTGCTATAACGTATACGCGTCCGAGTTCTATCTGCTCGAGTTTCCACGAGGCAATCGCCTCGATCCGCAAGATGCGGATAATGATGATCGCGCGGGATGATGATGACGTTGCTCGGGACGACGAGATGATCGGAGATGGGTATAGGAGGTCTACGTTACGCGAAGGTGGTGCACCCGCCCGCGTATACTCTCGATGTCAGGAGCGTCGTACGACTTTCCGACACCGTTTTAATTGCCGCCTCTCTAACGGTAGCCATCGCACTCTCTGAATTCTCGGGCGCGCTGCCTGGGATCGTAGAGATGGAACGTACTGTATCGTGGAATGCGCGTTGTGCGCTGCGATTCTTTCAAGTCGATCGACCGAGACACCTCGGAGGGAAGCTCTTACTCTTTGTCTTGCATCGTTTCGGGCTTCTTGCCGGGCATTGGGCGGAAAAATAACGGATCAACATGCTAAAGTGACGACCGCATCCTCGGCCTTTCTCATCCGAGGCACACTGACCCATTGGGACCGGATATTTATCGCGTGGATATGTTTTGTCGGCATTTCTGCATTCGGATGAGAAATATAGCTAGGGTTGCCAGACGTTCTCCAGTCGGGAGGACAGTCCTCCAATTTAGTAAAATCTTTTCTGTCTTTCGGAGGACGCTATTTGTCCTCCAGTTTCAGCAAACGTTTTCCCAATTTTTTTTTTCGTCAAGCGAATATGGTGCTATTTGAAGAGAAACTAGAGACCTCCCTGTTTCCTTCCTAGACGATAAGAAGATATAATAGATATATCTCTCTCTTTTTTTTTGGTAAAACTGCTTCGTGTCCTCAATTCGGGATTTTCAAATCTGGCAACCCTAAATATAGCGGACCCTCCCACCCATTCTATTGCTCTAAATACGTTTCCCAAGAAATTCCTTCTACTTTGATGCGCGAGAAGATAATAATGTAATCACGAATGAAATTGAATCGACAATCCACTATCGGCCAGAGATAGAGATTTCTGTTATTGGTTCTAGATCAGTGTAATCAATACCCTTTCATAGCCGTATTTCCGCTGAATTAGCGGTCTGATGCAAGCTGCCATTAAAGCTATGCTTACAAAACAGGAAATTTCTATTAGCTCGGAAGATTGTACAGGTTGAAAGGTAATTTCCTTAGTATCTCTCCATCCCTAATTTCATATTTAGTTTACTCTATTGAAAAAGTGTGTAAATAGACCATTGAGAGTATTAATTACATCTGCAACCATTTATCAAAGATCGCTTATCTTAATATTATCATATTAACTCCATCTATATGAAAGTAATCAAATTTAACGAGAAAATAAGGAAGGTGTTTTCATATACTCACGTTGCACTCGCGTCGTATTAGGTCTGTATCTTCGGTGTTCGCGGTCCCAAGTCTCTGGGTGTCTCCTCCAATCTTCGTCACCGACTACGCCGGTACCTCCTCCTGCAGAAAGCCCTTGCAGGCCTTGAAGAGTTTGAAGGGCTTGAAGATTCGGATTCACGGGTCGGCTCTTTAACGACGGAACTGGCACATAAGCGGAGCCATCGCCAACATACACAACCTTTTAGAAAAATAGGGAAACAATATTTTAATAATTAAATAACTTTTATATCACAAATGCAGATTAGATAGTTTGCTGATTACATATTAAATACATATAATTTTGTTTTTTTATAATTGTGTGTGTGAGTGTGTGTGTGTGTGTGTGTGTGTGTGTGTGTGTGTGTGTGTGAATCACTTTTAATAATTATTCAAGAATTAATAATCCAAGAATTAATATTAAATACGTTCACTGTGTCCACGAAATGTATCTCATGGGCAGAAAACGCATTGATACATTCTATATTGAAAGATTGTTAAAATTTAAAATAAAAATTTAAGATTTACTGATATTGACAATGAGTGAGGCTGTAAAAATGATAACATATATTGATGTTATACGTAATATATGTCAAACGATAAAATTATGATCAAAATGAAAGTAAATTTTATTTAAAAGTACCGGGTGATCGTTAATGAGATAATTAGACGTAATTAATTGTAATTGTCAACTATTAGCTCGTTTTTGATTGATTTCTGTGGTAAACGATATGTAAGAATATTGCAATAATGCTTATACATACATGATGTATATCAAAATATATATTTTGTGTAATATATTCATTTAAAAAAAGTATAATATATTTGTTGACAAGAATTAATTAATGTTGTAAGATTTATAATTGCAGGTGCGACTGGAAATGGTTTACGGAAAGTCGAAAGACACACGAACAATACCTTTGAATTATAATGGAGACGAACATTTTTATTCAATTAATGTCAGAGTTGTCTATTTACATAAAGTTGTCTACCGATCGCAGAACGTTTTTATACACGACATGCGTTAACACAGTATACAATCTTCGCGATATAAGAATTACACTAAATTGCATGATGGACTAGAAGTTATAATTATTATGCGGGTTGATACATTTTGTTTTTATTCATTTGCTCTCTGTGGTCAGACTGTTTAGAATTCGATAATCTCGATCATCGTACCTTCAATCCTCACATAGATTTGTCGCAATTTTAGATGTTAGAATCAATTAAAATATAAAATACGCTTGCTCAAATATGGGCATCGAAACTATTTGTGTCATTCCAACACACGCAAAGTTTTCGTCTATGAGCAACGTGTCAAGGGAGCCTCGCGTTAGGGGGAAAGTTACTGAAGGACTCAAAATATGAAAAGAGAACGGCTTTCTAGAATAATCTATCTCAGTTATTCTATCTCCGTATTTTAAATATTAATATTTTTATTATTATTAGGTATACAACTTTGCTTCCGCTGTTTTTTTTCCGAAATTTGCTTCTGAATCATTCTCATGTCTTTGAGGCGTTTTGAAATTGCTTGTTGAGTCACTCCCAATGATCGTGCCAATTCTTTTTGACTTTGACTCGAGTCTTCATTAAGTAATGCCTCCAATTCTGCATCTTCGAAAACCTTCTCTCTTCCACCGCTATGCCGGTCTTCGACGTGAAAATCACCGTTCTTGAAGCGTTGAAACCACTCACGACACGTTCTTTCACTAATAGCGGCTTCACCATAAGTATTTGAGAGCATTCGATAAGCCTCAGCCGCAGATTTCTTCATATTGAAGCAGAAAATTAAAACCTCCCGCAAATGACGAGAATTTGGCTCGTACACTGACATTTTCAATCGAGAATAACTTTATGATGCAGACACAAATCGACTAATGTTTCTATGAGGTTATGTTGACAGATGCCCAAGTTTATTGCATGACGTCTATGATCTATTTATTTCGACCACTACTTACCGCTAAAGCCATCTATAGGAAAACGGCGGAAGTAAAGTTGTACACCTAATATATTATTTATTATATTATTATATATAACATGTTATATATACAATATATATATATATATATATATATATATATATATATATACATTAAAATTAAATATTAAATATTAATTGTTAGATCGATATATATATAAAGAGAGAGAGAGAGAGAGAGAGAGAGAGAGAGAGAGAGAGAGAGAGAGAGAGAGAAATAATAATAATGAGTGTATTCTGTAACATTCGATCCGTTTCGTTCAGTCTCAGTGAACGATAATTATGTAACACACGTGACTATTGAATGCTGCTATCGCTTTATCGCTCTATGTCTAATTGCTGTACAACAATCTACGCTTAGCGGTCATTAGCGGTTATTATGATAGTGGGGTGGACGGTTCAACTGGTAACTTACATAATTGTGTTACGGATCGTTTGAGGATGAATCTGGCAGTTTTTACGATAATCACACGTAATAAATTGTCATCTTCGGCATGACATTACAATATACGCCCAATATCCCATTTAAAGGGTGAAAAATTCGGGTTTCAAACGCTCGGCTGCAAATGCTCAAGGCTCTCTTCGACAAGAAATCCATAAATCTCTTCCACAGAATCGCTAATTAAAACGTATAAATAAAAACGTATCCGCGAGGTACTCGTGTTATCGTCTGGTCTCCTCGTCCTCGATGGTGCACAGTTTTGCATAATAGGTCTGCCTGACTTCCCAATATCCTTTAAGGCTGTTGATTCGGCTTCGAACAGCTGTCGTAGTCCTTTTTGATTTGGCGAGCTTGTTGAAGTTCATCAGGATCCTGAAGATCACCGTCTGCATACTGATCTGCGCTGCTAACAACTCGTCGAAAGATTTCATAGCGAATCTCGTATGATCCATCTGTACGTACAGGCTCTTTATAAATTTCGCGTGATATCGCGTTCACTCACAACTGTCACGTTATCCATCTGAATATCGGTTTTTATTGGTTTTTACGTTTATTGTCAGAAGTACATTTACATCAACACCGATCACAATTATCAAAGTTAACTAAGTTTATCTCTCACTGGACAGGCTTTAAACAATACTGATTATATTGGGTGATTGCATAAGTTCGTGCCCGATTTAAATATAAACTTCAATAGATTATATTTTAGAGATAACACTTTTATTAATCAATTATATAGTCTCCATTCTTTTCTACAATGGTTTTCCAACGATCTGAGAGAGAGAGAGAGAGAGCACTCGCGTTAATCCGCGAATTATCGCACTTATAAACGGAAAGTCACTACTCGTTCACTTCGGTGAGCGAATTGTTTGTAACGGTTTACACACGTACTCGAACCCGGCTCGAAGCATCAATTTTTATGTTGACGAAGATTAATTAATGATGTAAAATTTATAATCGCAGAATCGCAAATTTATATTCGCTTGGAATAGATTTACGGAAGGTCGAGCGACACACGAACAATACTTTTGAATCACAATAGAGACTTTTATTGAATTAATATGTCAGAATTTTTTATTTACTTAAAACTGTCTAACGATCTTTATATCGTTCGCAGAACGTTTTTGTACACAACGCAGCGTTAACACAGCACATAGTTTTCGCGATTTCGCGAATACACTAAATCGCATGATGGACTGGAACTTATAATTATTATGCCGTTTTTGGTACACATTGCTCTCACTCGTTTGCTGTCTGTCGTCAGACTGACTGAAATTCGGCGATCTCCGTCACCCTACCTTCGATCCTCACATGGATTTGTCGCGATTTCAAATGTTAGAACCAATAACGATAAAAGATCGATACGCTTGCCCAAATAAGGGCATCGAAACTATTTGTTGTCGTTTTACACAGGCGAAATTTTCGCCTGTAAGTGAGATGTCGGGGGGGAGCCTCGCGTGGGGGGAAAGTCACCGAAGCACTCAAAACATGAGAAGAACGGCTTTCTAGAATAATCTCAATTACTTTCATGTATATTATATTATATCACATTTCAACTATTAATTGTTAGGTCAATATAAATATTATAGTTATAGATATTGCTAAAAAATTGTTAATTAATATAAATTATGAAAGTAATTAAAAAAACTGATAAGATTGTCGATTATCAAATATAATTTATAATATTTCTGTTTTAAAACGATTTATAGACTAAAAAATCTGAAATAGAAATTTATTTATAATTTTATATACCGTATTTCTCTCTCTCTCTCTCTCTCTCTCTCTGTTTCTCTCTCTCTCTCTCTCTCTCTTTCTCTCTCTGTTTGTAGATATATATATTGCACGATACGTAAAATTATAATAAAATAAAAATCTGTCTCTTGACTTTTATCGTAAATTGATAGATTATCGAAAGCAGACTTTAAATCAAACAGAAAATTATACAATAACAATATACACATACATATATGATATTAAATAATATTAGCAATTACAAGTCTAGTAAACTGATTGATAATTTGTATTAAATTTTAGTTTGATCATAAATTTGTCCTTTATAAAAGAAAGAAAAAAATGGTTTGGCGGGCTTGCATATGATCAGATTAAATTTGATCGTTTACGTTAATAATCGACACCCGCGCTAAATTCCTGACGCTACTAACGATATATTCATACGGGAGTTCGGAAAATGAACACGAGGAATCCGCTAACGAGTCGCAAGTAGTGATTTGCTGGTTCAAAGCCGTTAGTCCGCACATTACGAATTGCCGCAAAATATTCTCTCGTACATAACCGATCCAGCTATGCAAAACCATGGAGCGGGAGCCCTGACCTCTCCTATGTTAACGATCCGATTTAACCCCCAACCTGTGCTGATCGAGCTACCGCTCGAACGGTGAGAAAGGGCGAGAAACGGCACCGGGGGTCGAGGCCGCGACGGAGAGAAGAAACACGTGGAAGAGGGAGGAGGTGGACGGTGGAGAATCCGTGGAGGCGGAAAGATACGCGAAGAAGTCGATGGACGAGGAAGTCCAGACGGCACGAATAACGCGTGACTAACGCTTTACGAGCTCGTTTCTCGGCAAGCGTGGGTACCTCGAGGTCGTTCATTCGTATACGGGTGTAAGAAGAGGAGCAAGAAGAGTGAACAGAACGACTGGCGTGGACGGGAAGGGGAAGAAAGGGATAAGGGAAGGATTATGCTTCGAGACGCTTGTCAGTGGGGACGTCGCGAGCTCGGCGGGCAGGCACCTTAAGGTGGGTATACATTTAGCGAACGAACACCGAATGAACAGCGAATGCGAAACGTTTCGAACGTTTTTCTCGCACGAATCGTCTTTGATGTACCGCCTCATGAGGGAATCGAGCTGAATGTGAATCGTACGGTCTGTTCGCATTCGCTTGTATATATCTGCTGAATGATAATAACGAACGTTTGCATTCTCTGTTCGTTCGGTGTTCGTTCGCTAAGTGTATACCCACCTTTACTCGAATGAATTGGCCGTGAAGGGAAGACGCGGACAAGCATGTGGTTAGTGATAGAAACGCGAAATGCGTATAAAAAGTCGCGAACAGCTTCCATATGCCGTGGCGAGAAAACCTCCGTTTCGTTCCGGCCGCCTCCTTATTTCCCTTCCACATTTTTTCTCTTCCCTCCCATATTCGTTCTCTTTTTGTCTTCCAGTAAACTTGACATCTGACGCAATAAATTGCCGCGCGTGGATCTGCAGGGAAATTATTCTCTTTCTCTATTTCACTTTCATAAAATTCTTAAAAGTCGATGTTTCATAATAATCTAGAATAAATCCCGATGCAATCGCGCACATTGACATTTGTGGAACAAAAAGAGAAAAATAAAATACTGTTTCATAACTAGAGAAATCGTTCTTTTGATAAGAAATTCCCAGTGTCCGCGCTATTGTATATTCCACGGGAAATGACCGGCGATCTTTGAATCTTCCTTAGTCAATCTCATTGGAATGCATTACGAAGGAGAGACCTAATGCAAACGATAAGTGCTGATTACCTTCGACTCTTGCCATGCTTAACCATGGCAGCTTCAGTACGTTAACTGTACTAGGCGGTAGGAAATGCGATAAACACGAAATGCCCCTTTACGTTGAGTGCGCAGTCGAATCGTTCTCATCGAATCTCTTCGCACGACAACATCTTCCGTTTTGCAGATTCCTTTTTCAAGAATTTATCGGTATCATTTCAATAAATCTATTTCCGAGATAAATCTGTCGAAAATTATCGCAGTTGCTGTAGAAGCATTTCAAGGAAATATTAGTAAGCATCCGGCGGTAAATGCAATTCGACGTAGAATCCTGTACATAATAAGAAGAATTCCTTTAATAATCGTCAGCATCCGCGATATCAGCTCGTTTCTTCAAGGAAGAAATATACACTAAGTAACCGTTTAGGCTTTCACGTTTTCTTGCGCTCTGGAAGATGCTGCCGACAGATGAGATTTTTTTTTAGAGTGAATGTTCATTTCTTCCGAGGACTTCGTTTGATCAAGTCACACCGAGATATGCACATTCACGCTATGATTAACGGTTGCGCGGTTAGAGTGTCGAAAGTCATTAGTCGAAGTAAGATCGCCCGAATGGCTTAGATAACTCGAACGGCGCTTATCTCATTTCTAGAGTACGAGATTGTGATTGTGTAAGATTGTTAAAATTCTCTCTGCACGTAATTTCCATCGAAATACATATAAAATTAATATGCTAAACAGATATTAATATCTACATTAATTTTATTATGACAGAGACGACATTATATTACATGTATAAATGCAGAAATTTTTATTTTTATTTTTGTGACTTTTTTTTCTTTTTAAAATATAGAGTAAAAAATATATTGGATTAATATCCGTTACATTCGTATAAAATCATTACTCGCGATCATCGGTTAATAATTTTTGCAGAAACAGCAAAATTGTCTGCTTCGACGAGACGATTCAGAATTGATAAGTTTGCGTCCTGAGAAGCGCGCATTTTCCGATCGATCTTCGCTTTCTCAATCGGAATGAACGGAAATGGCAGCATGGATGAAGCATATCTTGTCTCCGGTTTCGCAGCGGAACGCTCGTAAGCTGAGTAAACTGCTTCTGTGGATAAATGGGGCCTTTCCCCGCGGAGAGAATCACGCGACGTAAGAAGCGATCCATCCTCTCGCAATTTGCGATATAACGAAGGTCGCGCACGGACGTGGCCGCGCGATACCCTTTCTCTCTATTCTATCGGAAACTGGTTCACATTTTTTTGCGATCGGAATCGATTCCGCTCGTGGAACTATTGAGTTTAAAGGCAATCCGGAGATCGTCGATAAATGGCGATTAATCAAGGAGGCTTTTATATCCTCCGCTACCCTCTCCCATCCCTCCGCCCTCCCCTTGTACTGAAGCAACCTTCTGCCCTTTGTTTAGAAAGGGCTATTTTGCCACGGGGGAAGATTACAAAAGAGAATAGGTCGAGCTCAATAATTAATTATCATTGCAAACGGATGATTCATTTCGCTGATATACGAAGACAAATGTCGCGCGAAGAAAGTAAGACGATCGTACCCGGTAGATGTCCTATAGGCCGATAGGATTCTTCTGGTCGATCGAGGACGCGCCGACGATCGTGGCGTCGTCTTTACTGCGGTTAACTGTCGATCTTCTCTCTCTCTCTCTCTCTCTCTTTATTTTTTTTCTTTATTCTCTTGAATATCATAGCGGATGCAGAACACCTGCATCTAGGTTCTTTCTCCGCTGTACGGCCTTGCGCGCGAGCACTCGCTAACGAGGGAATCACGCGAAACTAAACAGATGTGCGAGTATCATTCCACATTTCACGCTTCCTTTTTTCCCACTCTGCTAGTTGACTCCTTGCCTTTTTTTTTAATCCTCCTTCGAGAAAACCGTTTGCCAATTAACTATAACTGGACAAGTCGTACGGCAGGTGCGCATATCTTTCCTCTTACTCTTCTTCCACTTCCCTATTTTTTTTTTTTACGCAATTACAATATTTATTGGCAGAAATCTCTTGGATCTGCAAAGGATCCTTAGGAACTTTTACTAGTACGTTTCTAACTTTTACTTTCATTAATTTAATAATAATGCGTGCTAAAAATATAAGTGTCATGTGTATTTTTATTTCGATGTAAATTTCACGATATAAATAATTTTTATAGATATTATGAAGTAAAATCCTATGGTATATCTATAATATTGATTGCAATAGATAATATTTTATTATTGGAGCAAACACAAATTTTTTTTATTACATATAGGGTGTCCCAGACTGCATTATATGCTAATAGAAGATTCTTAAGATCATTTACAAACGATTTTTCCTCAGCGAAAATGTCGAGAGAGGTCATTATGTTTTGCAAGTTTTCAATTTTTTCCATCATACTTATGTCTTTGTAATTAAATTTTAAATTATAATTCTCTCTCTCTAATTAAAATAAATTCTTTTTGAAATTAACTAAGAAATGTATAGTTTTAATTCTTTATAAAGTTTAGTTTACAAAAAGCCTTCTTTTTTAAATAGAAATTATTGATACCTTGACAATTTTGTTGAGAAAAAATCATCTCAAAATCATCTCCCTATTAGCAGATGGTGCGATAGGTCTCGGAAATCCTGTATAAGCATCTTATTTTTACTAATTAAATCAGTATGAAACAAGAGACAGAGAGAAGGAAAGAGAAATAAGGATAACGGAACAAAGAAATAACCGATCGGAGAGAAACTTTTTGCGCAATGTCTATACCATGAATTTCAATAAGTAAATGCGCAAGGCGAAACAAATTGGTGATGCGTGACTTACAGTATCGTGGTCGCTGGCCTCGTGAGTTAACGCTTCTCTGGTTTCGTTATGAGGGGAATCATCCTCATCGGGTCCCGATCCGCTACTCGCCCAATAATCCTCGGTCGCGTCATCGATAATAGAATCTTCCGAGTTCCCGTCCACCTCCGCGTTCTCGTGATTCGTCGCCTTTGACACAAATTTTGGATAATAAATAAATTTTCGCCCTTGCGTGCGTTATCGTATACGCAATTGTGTAGTAAAGACACTTACCTGACACCTTGGTGTGACCATCGTCAGCATCCAAATGGCGATATATCTGTAACAATATATAAACTGAATTATAAAATTATGTAGAGAAGATTGGTTTAAAAATATCGAAAGCGAAACAACAATATTTTCAAACTCGTGTTGCAAAAAATTCGCTTTTGCATTTTAAATTTACACATTATCTTAATTATATAAGATATTACTCGAGGAATGTAATTTAAAAGTTATATAAGCTTAAAAGCTTACATATTGGTGTGGCGATCAAGGATAGTCGTGAAGGCCGTTAGACGGAGAAAAGCGCTTCGTTTACGACGGTAACAGAAATCTCCGCGAAATGACGAACGAGCGAGACGAGCCTAAAGGTGGGTATACACTTAGCGAACGAACACCGAACGAACAGCGAATGCGAAACGTTTTGAACGTTTTTGCTTTGGCGTATATATCTGCTGAATTATTAATAATGAACGTTTGCATTCGCTGTTCGTTCGGTGTTCGTTCGCTAAGTGTATACCCACCTTAAGGAACGTGACTGGAAACGTGATTAGGAAGGAAAGAAAAAGAGCGAGACTCTCTCGTATCTCGCGATATATTGCACGCGGTATGAGAACCCCCAAGTGACACAGATCGCAACGCATTATACGCATAATGTCCGTGTAATAAGACTACGTATAATGTCGGTGTGTAATAAGAGTATCGCGGATCAGCAACGGCCGCGGTCTTCCCTTTTCCACGTCTTCTCTTCCTTCTTCGCCGGCTTGTGCCACGATCTAGGAGATGTGACTCATCTCTCGTTGCTGCTGCTGATGCTTCTGCTGCTTCCAACGCGCCCTCGCCTTCTACCTTCATTTCCACGTGAACTTCGAATGAGTTTCTTGCCTCCGCACTTACTTACCGTTTATAGATCTTTTCGGTCTATTCGCACGCGCCCAGTGACCCCCATGCCGGAACAACCACCCATATCAGTTCTCATTTACTGTTTTGCTGGATCATTTAATTGCTTCACTTCGCGGAACGTTTACGTCGTCTTCTATTTTTGATTGCTTGCTAGTTTCGTTCATTACGACCATAGAGTTCTAGGCAGAGATATGTCTATATGATGCATAAACATTTTGCGTTTTTGACAAAGGAATTATTCTTCGTATTGAAGTTTGTATTGTTCAATTATTATATATTGATCCCATATTTTTTTATGTATTTAAAGATGTTTTAGCTATACATACAATAGTAGCAAAAAATTTTTAAAACTTAAATTAAAAAAAAAACATTTCTTACGGTTATACTGTTTGGAAAATGAAATAAATAAATAAATCTGGATTATTAAAAGAATTAAAGTATCAAAAAATAATATGCTCTTTAACGTCTTCATAAAAAAAGAAAAATAATTGTGTTTAATATTTTTCCTAATTTATGACAAAAACTTCCGATTGTAAAGATGGCCCTGAAATCAACTGCGAGAAAAAAAAAGAAGAGTAGATTAAAGGAAGATTTTGCGTTACTATAAGCATTTTGCTATAATTTTTAGTAAATAACTTTGAAATCAGTAAACGGATTTGAATCAAGTTTGGCACAAATATTTAGTAAAGTTTTGTTAAAATTTTTATTTTGCTGATAATGTTTTTTCCTCGTCAAATTTGTCAATAAATGCTACTATTCTAATAAATCGCTGCGCGATTTTTCATAAAAGTCGATACAAATTTTAAACTTAAATAATTTCTAAACTATGAAGAAAATTGTGCTCAGATAGTCAGAAGAAATAGTAGAACGATCTACGAAATTTTCATGCTTTTGTCAATATCTTGACATATGACACATATATCCTTAATAAGCTACTTTTTTTTTCATCACACAAGAGAGTATAAAATTGGTAAAGAAGCACGAATTTATTATAAATCAATATAATCTAATTTTCATCGTGATTTGATTGCAAAATGTTTCCATGTCACAGATTAAGGAATGAATAGACTTTGCGGGATATTTCGTGCATACCGAGCAGCGAGAATTTGCACGCAACGCATGCCAAGTCACTAAATCCTTCACGTCTAGACTCCTTTATAATAGTAGACTATATTGTGTGTTCTATTACTTTTGAGACAATAGAATTTATCTACTTTTATCATCATGGTCATGTTGCAACAATGATAATTGCTATGAGCAGTCGGCCGTCGTTATCAGTGCTGCTTAATCGTCCTCTCTTTTGCGATTTTCCCGGGGTCGCGGGAATCAGCTGACCGTAGTTTTCCGAGACGTTATCGCTGAAAATTTTAAACGCGTATTACTTACGTTACAAGACGGTCGAGCGAACAAACATCGTTTCATCTCGGCGGTTAAGCAGTCGTTTGAAAAAGTGAAATGCTTCTAGCATACTAGATGGTGAAGTTGTTTAGATCAAAATTGCTTACACGAGAACAGTATTTTGAGAGATTAAGTAACAGTGAATCACTACGATACCGTGGCCAAATTTACATCATTTCTAATTGAGAAAATAATGAGATTAATAAACGCGATATACATTGATTAAATTCTAATTCTTATTATTAATTATCTTTTGAATTAATAAATTTTGCTCAAAAAGCCGTTAGTAAATGTAATTTAATTTTTAGATTGAAATTTGTTTATTATAAAACATTTTTCGCTCTGTTATACTGACGTAACATCTACAAAACTTATTTAGGGGTAATCGTAATGTGGTCCCACTATTTTATTACGGCAAAAGACGAATTTAAGAAGAAATGAAAAAAGATATACGTTAGTTTGCGTAGTCTCGAGCGATTAAACGGTAATTATCACCACGTAACGGTTTGTATCGCCAATTCGTCTTCATCTGCAATATGTTAGATAATGACAAGGATGATACACGTTGATAATCGTCCTAGAGAATATTGCGCACGTAAGATGATTATAAATATCACGCGCATACAGGAATAAAGGAGAAATTTATCTTACCCTACGCGCAACGAAATTCGAGTCATCGCGATTACATCGGTTGTCAACGAGATGAGTGGATGATCGTAATTACAATAATTATTTCATCGCTCTTGCTAAAAGAAGGAGTGGGAGGGGAAGAGGATTAATTAGCGTCAAGCAACGATCGCAGCCATTTATTGCATTTTTTGTCTTCGCATCATTACGGCATCTCTCGTGATCGCGAAAATTATTTAATTCCGTTCGCTGTTTCTCACATTTTACGAGTGTCGTCATTTAATGGAGCGTCGTCGTTGCTTGATTCACGAGACATTTCTACGCTACGTGTAAACAGCTGCATAAATGTTGGGATGCTCGTGCAGCAATTTTCAATTTAATTATTCATGTAAATTTGTCTCGCGCGAAAAAATTCAAGTAGAAAATCAAAGGAGATATGAATGTAATTATTTCCGTCGTTACCAAGAGTTTGATAATAATTTTTAATTGATAATAATAGTTAAATAGTTAAAACTTAAATTAAAAAATTAATAATTTTTAATTTAATTTATTTTAAACGTGTTAACTTTTCATTTAAATTTTTAAAAATGCATTAACGTTAACTTATTAACTTTCTTTTATATGAATTAAAATAATTCATCAATATTAAAATTGTGCGAAAATGATTGATCGTAATGCGAATATCGGATATGTCAATTCGCTGTTGGATAAAGAATTAACTTCCAATTTTAATGAATAATGATTTTTTAACTTAATTTTATTGGAGTTCATTTTTGTTTAAATAATTTTTAATGTAAATTTAGTTAATTTTTGGGGCGTTAACTTTAAACTTAACTTAGTTAAAAAAAAAAAAAAAAAATTAATTTACCCAACTCTAGTCATTACACAGATAGAGTTAGATTTATATTATTAGCTTCTTACATTCGAAACATTTGTTACTTAAAATAAAATTCAATAACATTCAAAAATCTATATCTTTCGATTAATACAACAATAAAAAAGATCTTTTTGTTCAGCGAAAAAAAGCGCGTGTAATAGAGCGAATCATCTAACATAATCTTCCTGAATCAATTATTCGTCGATGTGTTATATTTCGTGATACAGTTAAAGCGTGATTCGCGCTAGCATTGAAGGCATCGATATCGCAACTTTTTATTCACGATGTTTGCGTCTCGCGTTACAGAAACAATCAATAATCCCATCGCCGATACACATTGTTCCGCGGCGCGGCTTTCCCGCGTTGTCCATCTGTTCTCATAGAGAATTGCGAACAAGTGCGTCCCGTTCGTATGAATCGTACGGAATTAATTATCGCCGCCGAGTGCATTGATGTTAGATCAATAATTTGGCGGGAAGGCATTCGCGAACCGCTTGATATAATTATTATTCGCCGTCGTCGTTGGTAAATGGAACGGAAGGTGTTAGGCATGGGATGGCGAGGCTCGGCCAACGGATCGCGCTACGCAATGATGATGGCCGTTAATCACGTGACGCCGGGATTCATAGATGCGAGAAGAAAGATAGGCGACTCTCTTGTCCGCGCTGCAGCAAAGCCGACGTGTGGGCGGTTTACCGCTGTACCACCGTACAGAACCATACACATATACACGCAACACACGTACTCGTGAATTATATATGCCTTGTAAGGACGACGATCGACCCGAACGATACCGATGCGTGCAATAAAACTGCTGTCCGGTTTTTGTCAAACACGCGTTACGCAAAGTACGACCGCTGCCAGCGCATCATCCACCCATATAGCACTAAAGCTTGCAACAACATTGCAATATTGCATATTGTAGTTTAATGTTGCAGAAATATTACAAAGATATTATTTTACAATATAACTTTAGTAATGTTACAGCAACATTCCAAAAATATTCCAAAGAAAGTATTCGATAATCGCTAGTTCATTCGTTTACCGCTATGCGGCGCATATTGCGCTATCTATTCCGCATTTAATTTTTAGTCACAATGATTATATAAAGTTTACAAAGAGCGACTAATAAGATTAAAGATATAATAACTATTTTTATTAGCTTAAATTATATGATATAACCCCAACACAGGGGACTCAGACATTGGACTAAGAATTCTTTTAATAGTTTCCATTCTTATATAAAATCAAAAATTTGATGATAATTTTTTAACATACAAGATACTTCAGATTTTAATAAATAAATTTTGGGATTATATGAAGACAAGAGAGATGAGAAAAAACTTGTATGCGTAAATCCATCACAATCTTTTTGCATGTCTGAATATTTCGGATACAGAGATTGTGAATTTACAAAATTGCAAATTGAGTTTTTTCTTATTTCTCTTATTGTTAGATATTCTTTGTCACTGAAGGAAGTCGAATGTGTACCGAAAAATTTACAATTTATAATTTCGTTATTATTATAATATAGAAAATCTATATACACATTAAATCCTGATTCTTATATGCCTAATTTCTTATTATTTTTTCATATGTTAAAGATATTATGTCGATAAATATACATAAAGCATTATTGCATATATATTATATTGCTATGTTGCTGCAATATTATATTGCAATATTTCTGTAGGCGGACATTTTACTGTTGCTGCAATATCATAACAACGTTGCAGCAACATTTCGTAATGTTTCTGCAATGTTGCAATCTTGCAGAAAAATGTTGCTGCAATGTTGTTACAATCTTGCGGTGCATGAATGGCAACGAGACTCTGGCTGCGAAACCAGATTCCACTTTCGGAAAGTCACTTTTTTAACGGATAAGATAGTGATACAGGACTTCACATGATTTAACATATTATTTTGAATTATATTTTTCTATTTTCTTGTTGGATATATTGCTTATTTATAACAGGCAAGAGAAATGAATGTTTCTTCGATAAAACGTTCAATCAAAATCGATAAACATGATTCTTGAAAAGTACTTTAATAACAGAAATGTAACGGTAACGGAACATAACGATATCAAATGATATAATCAGGGAACATAATTCATTTTATGCGAATATGTGAGCAACGAGGCGTAAATCGCCCGTGGCACATAATAATAGATGCTTTGAGATTTTTTTAAATAAATTTCATTTAATAGCGATCTTTCTCGATTAATACGTGGAAATTTCGTGCGCTACCATATGCAGTTAGAATTATTGCCGTAAACCCTCGAACGGTTTAACGTGTAACATGTGCATATAATGGAGAAACAAAACTCGAGCGCGAGCGTGTGTTTGCAAATATTTATAGATTGTACGTGTTTGTGTTCAAAAGGCAACGCGATTTGCTCGCATCAATCATTCTCGCGCGAAGCACAATTTGCCTCACGTGCAATACGGTATCGCGAAATGAAGTCGACGATCGCCTCTGGTCTTGCGGATAAAACGGAAATACTTATAGATTTTCAGAAGATTATATCCTGCGCACACGACCGATGTGTCGGCTTGGGTTTGCCCATCAAACTCGTGTGTTATTGCATCGAAAATAAAAGACGCATCGCCGCATCATGAGATATCGCAATTTAAGCGCACTCCCTAAGTATATACGCCAAGCCGCAAGTCACGCGCGAACGAAAGTCATGTATCAATCAAACTCGAAGTCGAACAGCATCCATCACCGACGAATTGAAAAACCGATGCGATTTTCGACGAGTTCAATTTAGGATTCGACATTGAAAATTACGTCTCTTATCGCGCTTAACAAATTTATTTTTATCGCAAATGTTTGAGAGATGCGTGAAACAATAAAAATTTATATTAAATTATATATAAAACTCTGGGATGTTCCAAGATGCCATCCGTTTGGCTAATATGCTTCCGATTCTCGCAAATAAATTGTTTTTTTCGCATATTGAGTTTCGCATCCGTTATTTAATAGTAACAATGATAATGATAATGATAATAATGATAATGATGATAATGATGATAATGATAATGATGATAATGATAATGATGATAATGATAATGATGATAATGATAATAATGATAATGATAATGATGATAATGATAATGATGATAATGATAATAATGATAATGATAATGATGATAATGATAATGATGATAATGATAATGATGATAATGATAATGATAATAATAATGATAATGATGATAATGATAATGATGATAATGATGATAATGATAATAATGATAATGATAATAATGATAATGATAATAATGATAATGATGATAATGATAATGATAATGATAATAATGATAATGATAATGATAATAATGATAATGATGATAATGATAATGATAAAAATGAGAATGATAATAATGATAATCATGATAATGATGATAATAATAATGATAATAATAATGATGATAATGATAATGATGATAATGATAATGATGATAATGATAATGATCATAATGATAATGATGGTAATGATAATGATGATAATGATAATGATGGTAATGATAATGATGATAATGAAAATGATAATAATGATAATGATGATAATGGTAATAATGATGATAATGGTGATAATGATAATGATGATAATGATAATAATGATGATAATACAATAATAATAATAATAATAATAAATAATAATAATAATGAATAATAATAATAATCTTTATTAAGCAAGTTATACATTATATTATGAGCGACAATAGAAAAGGGACACAAGAAAATGCAAATTACATTAAAGGGCGAAGTGACAGTTGTCAGTTGATATGAACAACGTAAGCACGATCCGTACACATGTGTGTAAATAACATAAGTGAGATTTGCCGATTGTTTAATAATTGTCGTCGGATTTTTCTCATAGTCATGTTATTTTTGCGGAATATTTATTTGTTGGCGAAGTCGACACGCACTTTGCCGCTGTCGGTCGGTCGGAGAATTATGTCGTTGGGAAGTGAAATGAACCGAGCACGAGATGCCCGCGGGGGGCTATCCTGATTCCCCGCTACGTCGCATCGCCATCGTTTTTCAATTCCGTTACCCACCGATAGGCAGGTAAAACTTTTATTCCGGCCTGCGCTCTGCGCTGCGCTTCTGCCTTCGCGGTCGCCTTCGTAGCCCCGGGGGCGAAGGCGCGGAGAAAACTGCGGACTAAGTCTCGCTTTGTGCACCACGCGCGTAATTACGTCGTTGCATCCGTCGAGCTGCGTTTACGCAGCTTACGCTCGCTTCGATTCGGTCGACTGATAAACTCGCGCGATATCTCCGCTGGAACGGCTTCTTTCATCTAGATCTGTCATACTGAGCTTTAACGGATCTCAGTCAAATTTTCACGCATGTATGTTTCGGAAAGAGGAAATTTTTTTAACACTATCAAATGAAATCGATTTTTAAATCATAAATAAATTTTTTTCTTATTTAGATTTTAAAAAAATAGCAGCCACTGTAAAACATATCGTAAAGAAAAATTGACAAACTTGAGACAAACAAAGCGTCTGCAGCTTTTTTGTAAACGCATTATCTGAATTTTCAGACAGAAAATGCTATCTGTATTTCAGACACTTCAATTTTCAGACATACTTTTCTTGAACTTTTAGAAAATTCTAATGATTAAGACAGATATTCAGATCTGAAAATTCAGACAAAAATGTATGTGAATTTTTAGAAATTTTTTTACAGTGTATACAAACTTGGCATCTTGCTTTTAATAAACTTTTAAATAGTTAATACAAGAAAATAATAGAGTATTTCGTTTGTGGCAACAGTAATTTCTTTCACATTCAAAGCCATAAAAAATACAGCATATTATTTCTACAAACAACTATAAATGAAATACTATCATTTTCTGTATTAAATGTATTTAGTTTATTAAAAATAGAATGTCATGATGAAAAAGAGAAGTTAGTCCTGCATATATTTAAGATGAATGAGATTGAATATATATGAAAAAGTATTACTTTCTTCGACGCTCTAAATGATTCTAAGATCTTGCGGAATGGAGGAAATTATCCTTCGCCGGTGCAAGCGGATCCCATCTTACGGTACTTAGCCGCCACGTTTGTCTGAAAGGGTAGCATTCCGTGGATTTTAGAAAATCGTTCGTCATCGCTCATTTCGCGCACATCAGGTGTAATCTCCTGCTTGTTAGTCGCACGCACGCACGTACGCGTTTTCGCATCGTTTCTTTAAAGCAGAGCGATGGTTAAGAAGATCGCGAGGTCGAAGAGACTGTGAGATTCTATGGTCTATGAGAATCCGGTCTGTGAGAATCGGAAGTCAGTCGACCGAGACTCGAATTTTCCGCCGTTGACTCGCACGGCGACAAAGACGAAAGAGCTAGGCACGAATCTTATACCTCGAGAATCTGCGGTTAACCCTTTAAAACTGGAGCACTTTGCTCTGACCGCGGCTTAACTATGGCCTGGCAATAATCTTTCGAACAAGCCAACCGTGTCGAGATAATTTTCACGACGACATACATCACGATGTAATGCGCGTGTCTTCTCGACGTTCTAACCCTTTCTTTTTTCATGAGAAAACCGTTTTTTATTTTATACACGACTCGTGCTACATCAGGGTTTTCATGTTAGAATTCTGCAATAAAAAAAACTCCTAACATTTTAATGATATTTCCAAGTTTCCTGAATAAAACAAGCTGAATTGTGCAAATTAGAAACTTGGACATTGCTTCCTCATTATTTTATCTCACAAAGTTTGAGCTTTAACCATGCGGATTTTTCAATTTTTGCTTTCTCATAGATGAAGCTTTGCGAGCGAACTAAAAGGATAATGAAGCAATCACCGATCCTCACTAAATTCAATACCAACCGTCCTTTAATGATACTCCATTTATGTAAAAAAATTTAATCCGATATTTCAAAATTTACGAAAGTTACAATGTGTATAGATATTTTTTAATAAAATTCAAAATTTTATAAAAAATGAACCTTTTCACCGATTCTCACCAAATTCAATACCAACCATCTTTTAATAATATTCTATCCATGTAAAAAAATTTAATCCGATATTTCAAAATTTACGAAAGTTACAACGTGTACAGACATTTCTTAAAAAATTCAAAATTTTGTAAAAATGAGTCTTTTCGCCAATTCTCACCAAATTCAATACCAACCATCCTTTAATAATATTCTATCTATGTAAAAAAATTTAACTAGATATCTCAAAAATTGCGGAAGTTAGCGACAAATCGCGTACATACATACATACAGACATTTTTTAAGAATATAATTTTTCGACGTTTTAGAACATTCTGAAGACATTGGCATAAAAAAGTCGAAAAAAAATTTTATCATGAAAACGAAGCTTCTTCTATAAGAAAGCAAAAAAAAAAAAAGAAGAAATTTCAAATATTTTGATAAGAAATTAATTAATTGTGGCGTTCACTTATATAAGTCTTTATACTGGTATAAGCAGTAATTAATTAATGCATGATTGCACTCTATTGAACTTTGCAACCGCAGTTAGGACAGGCGTTGTTAAAGTAATACATAAATTTCACGCCGCTGAACGACAGGAAAAGAAGTATAATACACGTTTTACCGACTTTTAATTGATGCGAAAGCTTAGTAAGTCCTTTTCGCCGGGAAAGGACGGCGGAAAAACAATCTCCCCGGGCATCCAGCCGTATCGAAATGTGTTCTTCTTCGGCGTCGTACATCATCGATCGCGCTTGCCTTTATCAAGCAATCCGCAAGCAACGCAAGAACATCGTGTTTACGCCGCTGTCATCGACCGCGGAGCCTTCAATCGTTCGCGGAAGTATATTCGCGTATATAAAGCGCATTTAATTGCGGGTACAACAGGCACTGATCGTTTAGAGTTAAAGGCGAGAAAGATCATATTGTAAAATCGTTTATAAAAAAGTTCTTCCTTATACGAGCAGCCAGAGGCAATCGATCCGTTCGCGTGTTTGTGTTTGCTCGCCGCTCTTGACATTCTAATCATCGCGTATGCAAATCGTGTCGAACAGAGAAACGTCGTATTTACTTTAGTCTCTCGTTCAAGAGGGGAGCCAACTCATTCGACTAGTTGTACTACGTGCGCTGTCATGTTACGATGAACGAGATACACGCGAGAGCCAACGCTCTACTTGCCACTGATGTAAGAGTACCGATAAATGTTTTCAAGTAATCATCCAGAAAAATCCCAGTCATCTTCCTCAGTAGCCCCATGGGAGCGTCTCAAATGGATAAACACTTGTTGCGGTTTTTGTTCAGAGATGAAGTATCGCTTCATTTACTCCGTGTAACAGAAATTTCTCTTCAATATACTTATATTACATTGTATATAATATAACAGTCTTAGTTTCGTAAAGAGAAGAGTTAATCTGACATATCGCGAATGGATTTCTGACGAATATTATTTTATTGTGCAAAATGGCAATTAATTATCTTCGAATTAACGATAGATAAGATACTAATTGAGAGAGACTTGTCGTGACACTTGTCGCTATAAACTCCTCTCGGAATAAATTTCCAATCATTTGCATTCTCGTTAGACGATAATTTCCATAAGGGCACAAAAGAGGGCAATAGAAGAGCCATCTTTATGTTAATTACTCTCTATGCTCTGGCGAACATTATCGGGTTTTCCTGATCGAGATGAAATGTTTATTCGCTCGCTCGCTTGATTACGCTCGACATAAAGTCAGACGCATCGTCGACAATTAGCTTGGCCAAGTGCAGCCAGTGAATCCGAAGCTATGTGAGAAACCCGCGGCGAGAAAGACCAATCGACTTAGACTCAAATTTCCAGGGTTGGGAAAGTTACTTTATAAAAGTAACTCGTTACCGTTACCGTTATTTTTTCTAAAAAGTAACTCGTTACCGTTACTCGTTACCAATTTTAAAAAGTAACTCGTTACCGTTACAGTTACTAAAAAGTAACGAGTCGTTACAATTTCCGTTACTTTTTTACAATACAAACTAATAAATTATTTTGCATAAGAAAAACTTTAAAAAAATTGTAAGCAAGATTTCATTCAAGGTTTATTACAAAATAAATGATTAAATTTTATCGAAATTCTTTATTAATTTTTAATAAAATTTGTTGCTCCATAGTATCATCATTTAAATGCCCTCTTTGTGGTGTTAATACAGAGCCATCGATGCTAAACATTTTTTCTACAGATGCACTGCTTGGTAGAGCTGTATTATATTTAATAAAAAGTTTTTTAAGTTTTGGATAGTCGTTTAACATTTCTATATTACAATTATTTAATTTTAAAAACCGTTGCAATTCTTCTTGTTCAGATTCATTTTGCACCGTTTTTTGCTCAAAAATGAAAAAATCATCGTGATCGTCAGATTTTCCAGCTTTTGAAGAATTTTCAGTTGATCGAATTCCCAATAAATCCTCCAAGTAATTTTCAGCACGTTTTCTTTTTTCTCCGGTTAACCAGTTTAACTTAAATTTTGGATGTAAACATGCTGCTATTATTAATTCTTTTGTTTCAAATATTGTAAGAAATTTAAAATCAAATATAATAAATTAAGCGACATTGTTTGTTTTATTGAAATTAATACTTTTGAATCAATAGTTTAAAATAAAATAATATTTTTCAATTAAATCCTTATTTAAAATTAAATAACATATGTATTAATCAAATTAATAAGTTACCTTTTATTTAAACCTTGCTGAATAGCTTCAACTAATGAATGGCAATCTATAAGGTCAGATTTATTGAGATTTTCTAATTTTCGTTGCAAGGTACTTAGAACTGGTAGTAAATGAGAGCTCTGCTTTTCCGAAAAGATAAAGCTCTCATTGGATATCGCGTGTCGCGTCATCGCACTGGTCTGCAAGAGCCATAAGTTGATCAATCACATTCAAGCATTTTTACAACATAATAAGAATGCTAATTGGTCGATTTGCTTACGGCTTTACGGTTAAGATAAAAATTTTATCATAATAGCACAATAGCAAGAATAATATCTTAAATAAATAAAAAAATTTGAAAAAAGTAACGATAAAAGTAACTGTTAAATTCGTTACTCGTTACCGAAAAATGTAACAAAGTTACTTTTTCCGTTACAAATAAAATTTGTAACGCCATTACCGTTACAGTTACCGAAAAAAAGTAACTATAACGGTAACAGCGTTACAAGTAACGCGTTACTTCCCAACCCTGCAAATTTCCCTGCTCGTCACCAGACGAGCGACGCAGATATCGCGACGCGAATCGACACGACGACATTACGATCAATGCAAGGCTGCGGTTGACCCTCTGAAACTCGCGCCGTTAATTATATCCTCGTCTATCGGAGATAGGAAAAACATCTTTCTTAGACACTCTAACGGTGTCTAGTGTGATATATTCAGCTTAAAATTACACACAGTTGGAAAATATGGCTTAAATTTAACATATATCGCATATCGATCCACATAAATTTTTGTGCTAATTTAACATAATATGAATAAATTTTGTGTAAAATCAACATAATGATAAAATTAACTTGGAAAAATGTTATTGATGTCTGTAGTCACTCTTATTGTAGAATAAGATCAATATTTTTTTCTGTAAATTTTAACAGATAAATCCTGTAATAATACGGAACATATCTATTGTGTAAAATTTGCACATTATATTATTTTTACACCTTTTTCAATTGTTTTAATTATTTAACATTCGAATTTAATTAATACCACAGCATATGTTAAATTAACACATGAATGTGTTAAGGATGTTCTAGAGGTACCGGTCCAGTCAAAAGTCATGGAAATATTAAAAGCACCGATATTAATCCTCCAGAGATCTAAAGAAAAAAAAAATGTATACAAATAACTACGGCAAGTCTAATAGAATGTAAAAAATGTAGATTTAGTGACGGTAAATAATTGTTACTACTACTTTTTTCTTAAAGACGAGCAATAATTTTACTGATTTTTTGCAATTTCTTTAAAACTATGTTATAAATCGTTTAAAATCTTGTTGCCATATTTTTGTTTGTTGATAATCTACTTGTAATAAAATATTATTATATTGATAGCATTTTTTTTCTCTAACGTCATAAGATTACGTGTTAAAACTTAGATATTCAAAAATTGATAACTTTTTATCTAAATTGTGAATCGATCTGAAATTTGGCCCCGAACTTTGAAAGAGAATACAAAATATGACATTAAATTTTCATCAACTTCGTAGTATTTTGACAAACTACCCAGAATATTCTTAAATATTTAACATAAAAATTTTAACTTACTTTTTAACAAGAAAACATAAATTTTCCAATTATGCGAAATGCGCCGCGTAGCTTCCGATTTTCCGCGCATCGCGTGCAGTTTTATTTGTAACACGTTTCTAAATATCCAGAGAGAAAGAGAGATGATACGCGCGATTGAACGAGTAAGATGATGATTTATCGCGAGAATTTAGCCGTCACTAATTATATTTGACGTAAATTATATGGTTTTATATGTATTTTCAATCTTACAAGAATACGATGTTGTTACTGAATACCTCTTTGCTCGAGGTATCGCTATCTTACTATGAGAAGATGTCCTATAGTATTATATCCCTCTTTAGATTGTCGGGTAGGGTTGCACGAGATACCAAGACTAGTTTTGGTCTTGTCTTGATCTTGTCTTGAAATTCAAGACAAGATCAAGACAAGATTTTAAATTAATTATCAAGACAATACCAAAACAAATTATCAAGATTCTTGATCTTATCAAGAAGCCTTGGTTTTTAAAAAAAGTTATCTAATTCTTCCCGATCTCTGAACGGAGATTTTAATTAATATGGAAATAGGCGAGAAAGACAAAAAGTTTTATTTATTGTTAGTAAATAAAAACATTTATAAATTTAAAAACTTTAAAAAATTTAAATTTAAAGAGTCTGCGCATCATTATCATTGCACACTTTAATGTGACATAAAAATAGCGCAAATTAATTACTTTATATTACTTAATTTATAAAGTTTAATTTCAATACTTACGTTTAAAAATATATCTATCGCTTTTTGTTTTTCTGACAATATCTTATTTTTCATTGCTTTTAATCCAAATAAATCTTCATATGCTTTTTTATGATCTTTCTCCAAATGTTTTTTGCAATCCAGTAGTGTTACTATTTTTCATTTTTATTTCTTTAGTCACATTTTCTTTTCGACATAATAAACATACGCCGATTTTTTCATTGTTTCTTGTTTCATACTTCAAATAAGTTTTCTATGTGCATTGTTTAACTGCACTTACTTCCGAACTTTCATTATCACTTTCGGAAATGTTCAGCAGAAGAACTTGGTTTAGTTTTTAGACTGCGTCTGCACAATCGAGACGTGATGCATACGCAGTAAAGAAGAAACGAAAATCGTGCTCGGCGCTTCGGATAACAGAAGAAATCAGATATACTTACTATTTTCTGTTTTTTATCAAGCTGACAAATAATTTAGTGTTAAATAAAGACTGTTAATAAAAATCAAGGCGAGACAAGACAAGACAAGATCTTTGATACAAAAATCCTCTCCAGACCAAGACAAGATTAAAATTTTCAAGACCGATACAATATCTTTGCGAATATTGTCTTGTCTTGGGTCTCGTGCAACCCTAGTTACGGGATTACGCATACTTTTGGATCTAGGAAAATTGCCGCGAGCCTTGTATTCTCGTGTTCTTGCTTGAAGATTTGCGATTTTGTCTAACGTAACATGAAAAAGAAGTTCACTTCACTCGTATTTGATCTGATGGATGATGTAAAAAAATATCATCTTTCCATCTCTATGGGAAAAGAAAACAAAGAGACGGTTATACTTTGGATTCTTAGTCTTCGTAATGACGAAAAATGCAAAATGAGAATTGAAATTGAATCGCGGTACACCGATGGAACGAATAATCCCGCTGCACTCACGTATCCACGTTTTAATTACACACCGTAGTGATATAAAGTACGCGAAGGGTAGTCGCGATTAAGGTCATTCATGAACATATGTAACGGGTTGCATTTGGAGCGAACGGCATTCCTTAAATCTATCATTAATATGCGTAATGAGATAAAGCGATGGAGGTATATCGCGGATATCGCGCGTTAGCGTTTTATCAATATGTTATGACGTAACCGTGAACGTCACAACAAGATGTAGAAATGTTTATTTCAAGTAGCGGCATTACTCGTTTGACGAGATCAGAAGACATTTCTACGACTTGCATAAATATAGACGCGTATTTATTTTTAGTCCGATTCGGTTCGGAAGATCTAGAACTATCAATCTGGTTATATGATTAAGTGAATCTTTGGAGATCTGTCAATGTTAGTGTGTCATTACCTTATCGTCGTATACTCTTAATCGGGCTAGTTTGTCCGTTGAATCAAAACTCGTTTTAATGAACGTTCATTAGAAGAGCATGTAATGATAGCGGTTTTTATACGAGAGACATACATTTTACATTTTATTGGCAGATATCATTCTAATGTACGAGATACATAGTAGTATATAACGGAATACTGAATTATTTGACGTTCTCTCGGAACTAAGGTGATAAAATCGAACGGTATGCGATCTGAGAATGCACGTAACTGTTATTATTTCAATTTCGATTTTATTTTAGTACCGCTTCCGATGTTATCTTATACGTATGATTTTACATTCGTCACTTTCTAATGTCGATTATATATACTGGAAATTAATGTGTAATAGTGATATAAAAAAAATACATTATAAATAATTATATATTTCTTCTTAAAAACAATTATTTTCTTTATATCAATTTATTTGTCTCATTATTTTATACATAAAAATATTACGGTAAGATTATCGAAAACTGAATATTTTACAAAATATTTTATACTTTATATAAAAATACATATGTCAGATTAAGATATAAAATAACTCAAAAAATACTTAACGAAAAAATATTTTATTATAGTATTTTGAAAAAAATCTCGAGAAGAAGTATAAGAATATGCAATAAAAAATAAGGGTTTCCATATTAAAAATAATAAAGTTGATCTTCATCTTATTTTCACACATTCATTCAAAGTCAAAGTCTTTTTGTCAAAAATTGCTCGCCTTAAAAGAATACAACTTAAAAAAACCGGACCTCGATATTTCATTTAGTTATCGAGATATTCGACTTGTCACGTTTGAAATTTAGCACTCTGTATATTTTATACTAGCTTTCCGGTTCGCGCGAAGCGCGGGGCTCAAGGTCTATCTAACTTTTTTTTAATTTCTTTTTTTTTCTTTTTTTGCGCTGGTTTAAAAATTATCTATTCATAATTTTTAATAGACAGACAGACGCTATTTATATATATAAATTTCTCGAAATTGGTAGTAAAATTTTGCTAATTTTTCGGGGATGGCTACAATGTGTGGTTTCTTTTCAGTTTTTTTATTTCTTTTTAGACTACACATAGTGTGTGGGTGCGTAGGTGGAATTTCTCGAAATTGGTATCAAAATTTTGCTGATTTTTCGGAAATGGCTACTATGTACTTTTTTTAGTTTTTTTTTTTAGACCACATAGTGTATGTATGCGTGAATGGGTGGGTTAATATTTCGGGGATAGCTACTATGCGTTTTTTTTTTAGGTTTTTAGTTTTATTTTAAACTACACATAAACTATACACGTGTGTAGACGCGTGGGTGAATGGGTGGGGGAAGGGCGGGGTATAAAACTAAAAAAAAGAAAACCACATAATAATCATCTCCGAAAAATTAGCAAAATTTTGGTACCAATTTCGAGCAAATCGAAATAAGTAAATGTGGAAGTAGTTTGCGATCAGACAGATAGACAGACAGATAGACGTCAGTGACTTATATATAGGGTGTACCAGAGCGCCCGTATCAGCAGTTTTTTGAGAAAACAACACATTTTTGTGAAAAATGTTTCATGCAAAAATTATAGATCTCCAAGAGGCGCATTATATAATAATATTAGTATGACCTTGAATAGCATCGTCAAGGTCATATAAAAATCACTTTAAATTTTTTAAATGGAACCCCCTATTTTTTATTACATATTCTTGTAGCTTACCTCTCATTATTCTGTACATAAAAGTATTACGGTAAGATTATCGAAAACTAAATATTTTACGAGATATTGAATTTTTTATATCAAAATATGTCAGATTAAAATATAAAATAACTCAAAAAGTACTTAATGAAAAAATACTTTATTATAGTGTTTTGGAAAGCTCTCGAGGTAAGCTACAAGAAAACGTAATGAAAAATAGGGGGTTCCATTAAAAAAATTTAAAGTGATTTTTATATGACCTTGACGGTGCTATTCAAGGTCATACTAATATTATTATATATATAATGCGCCATTTAGAGCTCTACAAGTTTTGCGTGAAACATTTTTCTCACGAAAATGCGTTGTTTCCTCAAAAAAATACTGATACACTCTGTATATAGATATAATATATATAGTCTTACATTACTTTTACTTTTATTAGTTTAATTATATTTGATGAAATTAAGCTTCTTGCTCTGTAATTATTTATAAAATTGTAATTGTTTATAATTATATATTTTAATAATTTTTCTGCGTTTATCACAAATAGATGATTGCACGTGCAATCATTACATATGCGATATTGCTCTTTGTGGCCGATATCTTTTTCTCATCGCGGTTCAATCGCATTTATTTAATCGTGATGATGATGCATCCGCACTTTGGATAACACGTACGCACGCTGGATTATTCGCCTCGCAGTTGTATAGCAAATTTGCATTCAGCTGCAATTAAGAACCGTCCCAGAATGAGACAAGGAAATGGCGAGGCCGTCCTGAGGAGCGCGGAAAGAAACGGCCAGGAAGAAGAATCGGCGCGTATTCGGTACACACGTGGGGCAATTCAAGTTCCCACTTTATACACACCGACGTCGTACATACGATGAGGAAACACTCCGGAACACGGAGCGTCCGGATGATGTTTTAAATCTGTTTAATCGTTAGTTGCGCTGGAATAACTTGTAATGTATGAGTCATTCTCGTATCCCGAAGACAACGTGCTTTAAATGCCGAATCTTAAATTATCGAGACATATCCTGATGTAAATATAGTACGTAAAATCAACGAGTTACACACACACACACACACACACACACACACAAACACACAAAGCCCGTTATTTAAAATATATTTTATCTACGTTCGAGAGAGACGCGATTAATCACGATAAAATTGTTCCATGTTAACGATCGAATATCATTAGCAGTTAAAATTCCTTATTTTAATTTAACTTATGGTTATCTGTATCCATTAAATGACTGCGCGTGTATAACAAGCGTTACAGAGAAATATCTTGACTTATAGGCTCCGCACTATATAGTTAGGATCTATAAATCATAACTGATAAATATACATCTCGCGCATAGTTTATCGTTTATAGTTCACGGACGCGCATAATTTCTGCACGCACTTTACGAAAGTCCTATGCACGCGAGATTTTTCTTCGTCTTCAAGATGTCGCGGCGCGATCTTAGATAAACGAATACGCAATCGAACGCATCCGAGGAACAGGGAGGCGAACGAGATAATGGGGAGAGATCGGAGGGACGAGGAAAGGAAAGAAAATGAAATGATCCACGAGCCAAGTTACCGTTGCGCTTATAAGTGAACTCGCGCGATACGCGAGCCTACAGTTCTGCTCGCAATAATAATCGCTCTATTCCCGTCCACGGGAATCCCAGAAGAGGGAAACGAGTCGCGGCTGGCAGTTCGCGTCTAATAAACCTAGGCATAATCATCCTGTCAGTTGTAAATTCAACTTCCACTCGCGCGCGTACGAACTCATAAATAATGCGAGAATGGAATGGAAAAAAAATGAAATAAAAAGAAGAAAGAAAGGAAGGAAAACGCGTGTGCTTGCGTAAAGATTAGGGTTGCACGAGACTCAAGACAAGACAATATTCGCAAAGATATTGTATCGGTCTTGAAAATTTTAATCTTGTCTTGGTCTGGAGAGGATTTTTGTATCAAAGATCTTGTCTTGTCTTGTCTCGCCTTGATTTTTATTAACAGTTTTTATTTAACGCCAAATTATTTGTCAGCTTGATAAAAAACAGAAAATAGTAAGTATATCTGATTTCTTCTGTTATCCAAAGCGCCGAGCACGATTTTCGTTTCTTCTTTACTGCGTATGCATCACGTCTCGATTGTGCAGACGCAGTCTAAAAACTAAACCAAGTTCTTCCGCTGAACATGCAAACATTTCCGAAAGTGATAATGAAAGTTCGGAAGTAAGTGCAGTTACACAATGCACATAGAAAACTTATTTTAAGTATGAAACAAGAAACAATGAAAAAATCGGCGTATGTTTATTATGTCGAAAAGAAAATGTGACTAAAGAAATAAAAATGAAAAATAGTAACACTACTGGATTGAAAAAAACATTTGGAGAAAGATCATAAAAAAGCATATGAAGATTTATTTGGATTAAAAGCAATGAAAAATAAAATATTGTCAGGAAAACAAAAAGCGATAGATATATTTTTAAACGTAAATATTGAAATTAAACTTTATAAATTAAGTAATATAAAGTAATTAATTTGCGCTATTTTTATGTCACATTAAAGTGTGTAATGATAATGACGCGCAGACTCTTTAAATTTAAATTTTTTGAAGTTTTTAAATTTATAAATGTTTTTATTTACTAACAATAAATAAAATTTTTTGTCTTTCTCGCCTATTTCCATATTAATTAAAATCTCCGTTCAGAAATCGGGAAGAATTAGATAACTTTTTTTAAAAACCAAGACTTCTCGATAAGATCAAGAATCTTGATAATTTGTTTTGATATTGTCTTGATAATTAATTTAAAATCTTGTCTTGATCTTGTCTTGAATTTCAAGATGATGTTCTCGCGTTAATTAAAACGTATGCATTTAGAGAGATCGATGGATCTTCGTTTTACTAAACATCATTTATTTATATCGATTAAAAAATAGATTTCCTTATCGAGAGACGCGTAATTTTAATAATCCTTATCGTAAGCTTCCCCCTCCCCCTCCCCAAGGGACCAGATCTCTAAAATAAAAAATTGCTACTTAAATTTTCGCGCAACTTCTCTTAATTTCGCGATGCTTATCGAGTGTTGGTCGGAGCACGAATAATGTCTTTACGTACGCGTTTGCTAACACTTCGTCGCGTCTCTTTGGTCTCTTTGCGTCGCGCCGGTTATTGACTTCGTCGTTTAACAGTAACCGCACTCTTATCCGCGAAATCGGACTGCGCGCGAACGATGACGAACGGCAGCGTCACGGGGGACGTATCGCCATCGCCAACCGGAAGTCATCGCGAACGTAACTGAAGTTTTATCAGCCTCTTCTTCTCTCCAAGGACGATAGAGACGCAAGAAATATATCGACAGTAGCATTCCCATACCGTGGTCGCTCGTACGAACGTCCGCCGTATTTTCAACGCACCGAATGCGTTCACTTATGTTGCCGCGTCATTTTATTTCCACTTGTTTTATAAGAGCCCCTGTCCGTAGGATAAACGCTTTCCTCGCTCTGGAGATTTTACACGGGAATATATATACTCATTTCTTCTTCGCATCGAGGCATTTATAGGAGGCACCAAGTGCTGAATAATTTAGGCATTTCATAGGCACTTAATGCAAATATGTAATTTATTTTTATCAGATTATTATAAATATACGATCTGCATATATTTCGTTCGGAGCACCTATCTCTCATCGTAATCGTTTCGCATCGCTACGTTTCTTCGTTTTTAAAGACCCGCGAAACCATCCTACACTTTTTACCGTCCGTTGTTTATCGGGAATGTTCGCGGATTCCGTGAACGGAATTAGACCGAAGACGTACCGTAAGTCTTCATCGCGATCAGGCACCCACGTTAAATCTATGACCTGTATGTCCGAAGAATTTTAGCCGCTTATGATGATTCCGGCCAAGTGGAATTCCAGGTCTGTTGGATCATAAATCGGTCGGTCCAGCGCTGAACTTTCGAAAAGCGCGAGAAGAGAATGTTTGGTCACGCGTGGTTGCGGGCAACCTGAAACGGTAGCAGAGAGATGTGATTTAAACGATCGTCCCCTTTCCTCCTATCGCCGATTTGCATATTCGCGAATCCGTTAACCTTCGATTTAAGTCTTCCTCGTGTTCCTCCTTCCTTCTTCGCGGGTTCTTCGTCTTCGTTACGTGGGAAATAATTCCGGTAACCGTATCGAGAGTGACTCTACGCGACGACAGTGAATAATTCGTAAACGCGTGTACAATCCGTATGTCGTTATCCGCGATTACGTGCGACCGTATCGTTATAACTGTTGTAGTAAAAGCTAATACCAGCGATCAATTATCGCGGCAAGAAGGTGTTAACGTCGAGACGAAGGGAGACATTTATATCTCCGCTCCGGGTTAGGCTATTAATTTTGTTTAAAAGAAACTTGCCGTCTAAAGCCACTACGCGCAATCGATCTCTCTGTTTCTCGCAGTTTTCATTGTTTCGTTCCGTATATAAACATGTTACTTCTCAATTACATTATCTAACAATAAGACACATTGTAATTGAAAGACCTATACATTACAGTCGTAAAACGGCGAACTAATCGGTAGTATGTCACACTTTAATAATGGAAATTATCGGTAGATAATTGTGCCGTATTGAATTCTCTTTACGATTATATCGTGATTGATGATTTATGAGAATAAGCAGACGATTTGATGAGAAATAAACGCGAATGTCGGCGTTACGGCAAATGCAAAACTAGTAAAGCAAAGCGCGAATACAATCGATTCGCCGAGCGCGATCAAGTTTTATTCGTTAAAAAAGTATAAAGTACACAATTGAAAAATTTATGTTATATTTAACAGATGTCGCATGTCCCAAATGGTCCACACAAATTTTTGTCATTAATTTAACATAATTTAACATTTTGTTATTAATTTAATTTAATACCCATACAGCACCGCAAGATTGCAACAACATTGCAGCAACATTTTTCTGCAAGATTGCAACATTGCAGAAACATTACGAAATGTTGCTGCAACGTTGTTATGATATTGCAGCAACAGTAAAATGTCCGCCTACAGAAATATTGCAATATAATATTGCAGCAACATAGCAATATAATATATATGCAATAATGCTTTATGTATATTTATCGACATAATATCTTTAACATATGAAAAAAATTATAAGAAATTAGGCATATAAGAATCAGGATTTAGTGTGTATATAGATTTTCTATATTATAATAATAACGAAATTATAAATTGTAAATTTTTCGGTACACATTTGACTTCCTTCAGTGACAAAGAATATCTAACAATAAGAGAAATAAGAAAAAACTCAATTTGCAATTTTGTAAATTCACAATCTCTGTATCCGAAATATTCAGATATGCAAAAAGATTGTGGTGGATTTACGCATACAAGTTTTTTCACATCTCTCTTGTCTTCATATAATCTTAAAATTTATTTATTAAAATCTGAAGTATCTTTTTTGCATGTTAAAAAATTGTTATCAAATTTTTGATTTTATATAAGAATGGAAACTATTAAAAGAATTCTTAGTCCAATGTCTGAGTCCCCTGTGTTGGGGTTATATCATACAATTTAAGCTAATAAAAATAGTTATTATATCTTTAATCTTATTAGTTGCTCTTATCATCGTGACTAAAAATTAAAGGCGGAATAGATAACGCAATATGCGCCGCATAGCGGTAAACGAATGAACTAGCGATTATCGAATACTTTCTTTGGAATATTTTTGGAATGTTGCTGTAACATTACTAAAGTTATATTGTAAAATAATATCTTTATAATATTTCTGCAACATTAAACTACAATATGCAATATTGTTGCAAACTTTAGTGCTGTATGGGTATGGATATGTTAAATGGTGGCACTAATACTACGTTAATATTTTAACATAAAATAAATGCAAACCTCAAGATAATTTCAAATAAATTTTGTATAAGATCAACATATATTTTTAATGATGGAATTAATATGGCAAAATGTTATTGACGGTCTGTAATCACTGTCATTCCTATTGTAGAATAAAATCAACATTTCTTTTCTATAAATTTTAACAGATAAATCTTGTTACTAATAATACGGAACATGTCTATTGTGAAAAATTAAAAATAGGAGCGCATTGTGTTATTTTTACACTCGTTTCAATTGTTTTAATAATTTAACACTCGAGTTCAATTAATACAACAGCAATATACTTTGTATTAAATTAACACGTGAGTGTGTTAAATATTTAATAGAAAAATTTTAGTCGGCTTATATTTTTTAACAAGAAAACAAAAATTTTCCAACCGTCTATATATATAGTGTAAAGATATTCGCGTTAAAAGAAATGGGAGCGTTTACGTTAGATCTGAGAAATGTCATTAAGTAATGCAACCAAGCATGGATTGTGTCGATGGTTTCTGAGAAATTTGTTTGATAAATTGTCTCTTTGGGAACAGTCGTATTAGACTCAGGAAGCGATAGATTGCTCGTATGAGTCGCGCGGTGATTATTGCGTCATTAAAGATGATTTGTTTTCGCCGGCGACGTTATTAGTTACCGGTCCAGAAGTAGCGTTAAGAGTTTTTCTCGCGCGTGGAATCAGGCTCGAAATTGCTAAATGAAAATCGCAACTTTGAACGCAACTAGTTGCGATTGCGCCTTCAGGAATCTCGGGAATTGAAATACTTTTGATCTCGCTGTGGAAAATCTGTGATATCCCGAACAAACACAAATTATTTATATAAAATGTGTTTAAGATTTCCGCGTATAATTGAAGAAGATGTAAGATAGAAGCTCTACAAAGATATAATTTAATAAACATTATAATTAACGAACGTTCTAATAAACGTACGAAAAGTAGTTCGTTGACTTTTTCCTCGTACGAAACAAAGATAACGTAACTGTGATAAAAAAGCACAAAGTTAACTTCAAACGTTAATTATGGAGAACGTGCAGCTGCTCCGGCTTCCATTGTTTTCGATGACACGAAGATTTAGGGTTTGCAAACCTCATTATCATAGTGTTACGATCCACTTCCCACAATTGCGGCTTTGTTTACCGTAATGTTAGGGTAATAACATTATGGTTGCCGCAGAGTTACATTGTTTAGTAAGAGTAATACACGCTACCTTGAGGTAAACGCGTGTGTTCGTATTTTTAGGAATTGGAATTATATATTATAAATTGCGTTCTTGATTACTCAAATCGAAAGAGGAAGAGAGAAACAATGAAAGATTGATATCATTTATCAGAAAATGAATTGGATTGTTAGATAAGGTTGCTAAAAAAAAAGAATAATTTAATGCAAAATGAAGCAAGTTTGTTTCTTTATAATATCAGAAATAATGCCCTGAGGAAGATAGAAGGCGCGATTTATAATAGCGACGAAGAGCGGTAACAGTTCTTGAATGGCCTGCATTAAATCTAGACCAGATCCTCTTCCGCGCAACAAAACTTCTTACGCGCCAACGGAACGTCATTTATACTTTGCACCGTTCTCATGTGAATTTGCAAGATAATGAAACATTTCACGATTCGCTAAACTCGATAAATGGATCGTTAACGCAAGCGCATCAGGATTATTACCATCCTAAAATTCCTTTGCGCGAGGTTACACAAATATATACAGGGTGTCCTAGACCACCCGTACACCCCTTTTCTTTCAAAAACTAAGCATTTTAAAGAAAAACGTTTTCAACAAAAATTGTATGGTTTTGAGGGGAACGTAAGATGGAGTCATTGGTTTGACCTTGGATGGCATCGTTAAGGTCAAGTCAAGGACACCTTTGATTTCTTAAACGGAACCCCCTATTCTTATAGCTTATGTCGAGAGCTTTCCAAAACACTATAATAAAGTATTTTTTCATTAAGTACTTTTTGAGTTATTTTATTTTTTATATCAAAATATGTCAGAAATATAAAATATAAAATAACTCAAAAAATATATATATTCTAATGTTACAGGTGATTATTATTTTTTGAGAGTATTTAATTTTTTTATACTATATCTTTTTATAATTAAAATTTTTTCATATGAAAATAATCTCTTTTAAAGTGTATAAATTCAATCTGAAATTATACACACATGCATATATATACATATATATAAATTTATATACTGTAACTGTTTATTCTAATCGTGTCGGCATCTGCGCGTCAATAAATCGCGACGATAGACGCCCACTTCGCGCTTCCTCTCTTGCACGCTCTCGCGTGCAATTTCTCGCCCCTCGTTACGCGTGCAGCCGATCCTCGACCGAACAATGGCCCGCCGCGTCTCCTATGTAATCAACCAATCGAAAAGAATCCTCGGCCGCGAGATAAGCGTTAATAGCGTATTTTACCGTACAGTTTCACTTCGCCGACGATTAACGCGCTTCGCGTGCGATCATTGGGTATGCGGGATGAGAGAGCGCCATTTGATACCGTTGCGTGCCCTCCACCTCTCGTTTTATTCTCTATGATATTTATCGAATTTATCTATTTTAACCTTCAGCTCATGAAATCCTGGCTCTATTTCGCCGATTAAGTATCACATCGCGTGCAGAAGACGCAGAACGCGTTTATCATTACGATAATGTCGCTTAAAATTAATTCTTACGGTGTATTTATTGATGTTATGAAAAAATATATGCGATATATTTTATATAAAAGCATACCTTTTAATTTTGTTACATTTTTAATGTACACATAACTTATAAATGTGGGAAATTTTTAGAGTTCTAATTTAAGAAATAATTCATTTTTTATTTACTACATACAACCTAGCATAGACTCTATATTCACATTTTTTTTCGAAGAAAATTTATTAGAGATGCAAGAATAAAAAATATAATAAATATTAAATATATATACAATATATATAATATAATATGCAGTTCTTTTATTTTATATAAAGAAAAAGGAGAAAAAAAAAATCTTGGTAATTATTTACTACAACGGAGCCAGCTCCAATGACGTTGACCTTGACATATGTCGTCGAGGACATAATCTTAAGTAACTTTTCCTTATAACTTAATCGACGGTCATTGTTTATTAAAAAGTTATTAACAAATAAAATTTGAGAAATAAAACGTAATTTTTACATGAGTTTGTAATTTCCACTCAAAAAGCGGGATCCATCCGCATCGAGACGTTGTGTAACACAAATAAAATTTTCAGAAACAGATTTGGGTTAGGTTATATCTTCGGGGGGGGGGGGGGGAGGGGGGCGGCGGAACCCACTGCGTTCACGCATACACTTTTCCATTCACACAACAATCGTGAGGTGAATTCCGCTTCACGTTGTAAAGTATATGCATGGACACAATGGGTTCCGCCCCTTCCCTCCTCCCCCCCACCCTACGGGGGAGCTCCATTTCCGGAAAATATAACCTAACCCAAACCTATTTCTGATTTAAAACTAAAATTTGGTGTGGATTACGTTGTATAACTCAAACCAAATTTTCAGAAATTGGGTTGGGTTAGATTATATCTTCCAAAAGTGGAGCCTTTCTACGAGGGGGGGGGGGTCGAACTCACTGCGTTCACGCATACACTTTCCCATCCACACAACAATTCTGGGCTGAACATCGCTTCGCATTGTTAAGTATATGCATGGACACAATGGGCCCTCTCCCCCCCCCCCTTCCTACGGGGGGTTTCACTTTTGGAAGATATAACCTAACCCAAACCTATTTCTGATATAAAACTAAAATTTGATTCAAGCTACGTTATATAACTCAAACCAAATTTTCGTTTCGAATCTAACTTCAACTTTAAATATCTCAAAAATTATAAAAGATCGCCGATCAAGTTATGAAGAAAAGTTACTCAGGATTATGTCCTTGATAACATATGTCAAGGTCAACATCATTGGAGCTGGGTCCGTTATAGTAAATAATTACCGTTATTATTTATTCTGCTTCTTCGTGTTCAATACAACTATCCCAATGACAGACTATCGATTGTACATTGCTTTCATTGTACATACAAAAATAATACATTAAAGTCAGCATTATCGCGATTGTGTTAACTTGCATTCGATCCGCCTGGATGATCGGTGCAACGACAAGGGGAAAGAATGGAGGGCGATGCGAAGAGAAGGTGCTCCTTGTGGCAGATGCGTGCCCGTCACGGCTGAAGTGGCACGCGCGCGGATGAGAAGGTTAAGAAGAGCAAAAAAGGCGTTTCGATTATGGGAGGGAATAGAGGAGAGCAGCGACATTGTACGCGTAAGTTCGCTCTGGCCCCAATATCGGTTCCGAGCGCGTCGCTTTGATACGATAAACCGATGAGGCGTCGTCTTACCGTTATAGAAGCGCGTATTCACGCACCTGCGCTCGCGATCGTTAAACGCAAAATCGTATCCGTAAAGGCCCATCTACATAGGACGCAACACGCCAGACGCAGCTTGCAGGCCGGTATTCATAATCAGTTCTCATATTTAAGACCGCCTTAAGTAATATCTTAAAATGCTAATACGGCTCTGTGATTGGTTTAGGAGATATTAAGACGATCTTAAATATAAGAACTAACTATGAATACCGGCCTGTGCGAGCTGCGTCTGGCGTGTTGCGTCCTATGTAAACGGGCCTTAACGCTCGGGATCTCCCGGATTCGAGATTACGCGTGAGTCCGTCGAGAGGCGCGCTGTGGAAACGCCGCGGGCTCTGTATCGTGGCTTTTGAAAAGCGTGTGTTTTCGTTGCTTGATTACGATGGAAACAGGTGCGGTAACGTCATAACGCGCCTCGAAGCCAATTACGGACTTGGTATGCAACGATTTAAATAAAACATTTCTGTAGTTGAAAAAACAGGCTAACATAGTAATCTCACAAAAATAAACTTTTAAATATAAATTTATGAATAATGTGAATTTATCATTAATAATAAATTTATTAATTAGAATATAATATTTAAAGATATCTCTAAACTTGCAATACGTTTTTTTTAAATAAAAAATTTCTCTCTCTCTCTCTCTCTCTCTCTTTCTTTCTTTCTCTTTGTTTACGGATATTATAACTTCAAATTATAATTATTTTTTATAAAGTTTATTCGAAAAGTATTACCATAATACAAATGAACGTATGAACGTATCGATTTCACGTAATGATTTGGAAAAGACATTATGAGACGCAAATGTGGCAGAGTGAATTTATAATAATAACGAGGAAAGTCAGCTGTGTGTCACTGAATTGACAATAACATCCCAGCACAAGGATGTCCTTAGGACGTCCAAAGGGCATCCAGGACATACATGTAGGATATTCTCAGGATATCCCATTGTAATCCTCAGATCTCCTCTGGATGTCCTGAGGAAGAGTAAATGATAGCCGTATATTAACCTCTGGAGAATCCAGGGAGATCCTGTGGAGCATTCTAAGGATTTTTATAGGATATGTTAGGGATATTTTTCGTATGTTTCAAGGAGCAAATTTTAAAATTTAAATATAAATTAAAATGATGTTTTGTTATTTACTGCCAATATTAAAAATCTAATATTAAAAATAGTTCACCGTTCTTTAATATTTGAGGCTTTCGTGCTGTACATGAATATTTTAGGTTTGGCTCCCAGGTTTGAGTTGTGTAATATTTTCTAAACAATCCAATATTTGAATTCCCTATGTTGGGATTGCATCAGAAATTTTACTGATAGAAAATAATTACATTTGTAATTTTCTGTCAGTTGCTCTTTGCAAGCTTTGTATTGTATAATTCTCATGATCAAATCTCAAATACGAGTTCGCGTGTCGCATAGCGGTAAACAAAAGAACTAGCGGTTGAATACTATTGTTTGTAAAGTTTTTGAAATGTTGCGAACAGTAAGATTTCTCATGAAATATTAAATAAATAATAATTTTGGATATATGAAAATGTGCGCATCAAATTCAATTATTAATATTAAACGAAATTAATGTTAACAATTAATTGCACATGTATATGTCCTCTGGAAATCCAAAAGACATTCAATATAATAGACAGGGCAGATATATCCTACAGACATCCAGGGGTTATCCAGTGGACATTTATAGGACATTAATACTTATTATAATACTTAAGATTTCTAAATTATATTAAATAGCCGACGCAACTAAAAATAATTATGTATGCATATTAAATTTTTATAAATATATTTATAATAATATCTTAAAAGATCCTACAAATCTCTTGAACCGTCCTGGACATATTCAGGATGATCCTGAGGATGTTTTGTGCTGTCTGGGATACAAGAACGCAAAGAGCTCTTTGATATTTCTTGACACTTATTATACGAATATAAATTATGCATATGGCACACGGTTCCAAAGACGATTCTTAAGACGCCTCCTTATAATTTCGGTAAGCTTTCATCAATTATACAAGGAAACTTTCTGCGCTTAATATCTTAATTGGCCTTTTGCGGTAATGAACAGGGTCACCTTTGTATAACTGGCGGAGATGATTATAGTGCGCGATGTTACCGGATATGGATTCGGTGGACGTAACCGGAAAACAATGGAAGATGATACGTTACGAGTCAATTTATGCATATTCAAACAGTTTATATAAAGAACGATATTCATAACGAGTTATTCTTCCTTTTACTTTCCGCTTCTTCGATTCAACGACCTTGCTAGGTCGATTTGGGAAGGAAACGCGATACGCCATTGTGTTTAATTAATAAGCACGATAGTACTAATTATATGTTATATACAGGAAACAACTTTTTATTATGAAGAATTTCTTAAGAGAGAATTGTATATCAGACAGCCAAACGTATAAAGAAAGAATTAAATATCTAAAAATATTATAATAATAAAATACGCATATATTTTAAATTCAATATTTTATTACTATATATATTCATTATTTATTATTATATATAATTATTATACTTAAAATATTAGTTTAATTACTCATAATAAATCTTGAGCATAGACTCGACAAGATAAAAATTATTTTCAATTTATTCGCGATGTCACGTGTCAATCTCGAGGAGCTTACCGATCACGGATCTTTCTCTCGTTCGGGGATTTTTTCTATTTAGGAAGCTACAAGAAATTGCAGCGTGGGAAGAGAAAAACGAACCCGCAGAAGAAAAGCGGGATAAAAAGAACACGAGACGGAGAAGTATAAAGATAGCGTGGGAGATGCAATTAATCAATTGGCGAATTATTGTCCATTATTGGCCTCGTCCAATCCGTTCAATTCGTTCTCTCTCCCTTTCTTTCTCTCTTTCCCTCTCTATCTCTCTGACTCGGAAGTGTATATGCCCTGGCCAGGCTGTCTTACATTCGCTGGACATCTCATCCTCCCTCGAGCGAGAGCCGTCGAGCCGTGCGATTAATCGAATCCAATCATCCCCGCAACGACATCGGGTTCTCTTGCGCTCCCAGCGCTATGTCCCTCGAGTCCTCGATCGAGAGACGATCGGAATCGATCGTGAAAGGGCAATTATGCGATTCCCATGATTCGAGGCGAGGCGCCGAGCACCGATACTAGGAAACTAGATGACTCTTAAGCGTAAGAAACTCCAAGGTCAATGCGCGATTTCCGGGAATCAAGTAATTTATTACATTTCACGGATAATCGTTGAAGCCGCAGCTATCACTGCATGGTCGACTGATTTCTGCAAGATTTTTGAAGTTTCGGACACGCGCGTCTCGCCAATGTTAACGCGATAAGAAATTGATAAGAAATATAAAAAATAATATTATAAATACAATTCGAGTTCTGAGGTCAAACAATTTTATGAATTCCATGCATTTTTAAATTCAATTTATATATGATAACTCTTGGATAAATGTTGATTAAGACATGTCCGGTAAAATAGAAAATTTATACGTTTGCTTGTTAAACATCAGATTAACCTTTGATAACACGTGTAACATATATCGCTCTTGGCAGGATAAAGTAATAACGTAGCGTAAGCAGATACCCGAAGGAGTGCTCGTTGTCGTGAAGCTTTCTAGTTAACATGATAAACGCTGGCACGTTAATATACCGCACATTTCACATTTCGATAATTTCCTTAACGGCGCATTAAGCGTACGCGAAGGGAACACCGCAGGAGTTGCGCTGATCCTGCTGCGACTCGATTACGACAAGATATGCGAAGGTACCGGCAGATCGATCATCGAGTATTCTCAAAGGTGTCACGAGGGTTCAAGGCTAGACCTCGATCGACTGCCAGCATGAAACCCATTTGATTCTAGTTGCAATTAGTCACCGGCCACTCCTGAAGTCACGAGGCTCATGATCGCGACGTCTCTTAATCATTGTCCGTCATTAATGAGATCGTCTCCGACTGCGTTAACGTCGCGGCCGATTGAGATTGTCGGCGAAATAGGATATTACGATTGATAGTTTCGCATTAAGTGGCAACGAGCACTTTTATACATTTGCTTCTCATATTACCTAAATCTGCACTGAGAAAATTTTAATTTCGATCTGAAATCTCTCTTTACTTAAAAACAATTTTATAAAAAATAAAGAGAGATATCTTTCTATATAAAACGAATTTTATAAAAGATTAAAAGGGTAGTAAAAAAAACAGAAACTTTGGGTAAAAAAACTCGGTAAAAAAATTGTTTTATACTCTTCCAAAAATGGATTTTTTACCCCATTAATTACTCAAAATGTCCATTTTCAAAAATTTATAGCAAAAATCTAATTTTCTGATGCTTATTAATTAATCCTTGATGCATGGCTTTGAAAAATGAGCATTAAATTGACTAAAATTAGATTATCAGATTCCATGTCCTGTGTTAGTTTTACTTCCACAAAAACAACAACAGTTTAACTATGCTTAAGAGACTTTTCTTCTAATTTATTTTATGAAATTTTAAAAATGAAGAATATCAAATAATACAATTGAGTTATGAAAATCTAAATTAACCTGTTTTAAAATATTTGATCTCAACTTGTTAAACAAATGCAAAGTAGTAATCAGCTTAGCTACATTAATCGAAATTGATTATTGATCAAGTAAACAAAATTAATTTAATTCTCATGCCACCGGAGAAAACTGGCACTATCTTTCAAAATTACAAAAAAAAAAAAAAACTAGTTTTTTACTTAAAAACTCAGTTTTCTAAATCTCTAAATATCAATATGAAATTAAAAATATAAATATAAAACTATAATCAAAATTAGAAAAAAATATTGAAAATATTACACACGTGTTTAAGAATATATTGATATGCGAACAAATATTCAACTAGAATCGGAAATCAAAAGTACGATTATCTTCTTTTGTGATTTGTGTTCTGCATCGTATATTGAAGAACATAAAACGAGAGTGAGCAAGAACCAAGGCGCGAATAATGCAGGTCGTGCTGATATACATTTAAAAGACCATCCACACAGCGAACCATTTTATTATACCAGTTAGTTTTAGGAAAGGAGTAACAGGATATCTAGTGATACGCGAACTGGTCGTAATGCGATTCTCGTAACAGCGGACTAGGATAACTAGGTAACGGGTAGCAAACATTAAACTCAACCGTCCTATACACGGCACGGAACCTTCACCGAGTATTCAGGATGTTCATATATATTCGTGGAACATTCAGGATGCGAATAGCAAGCATCGAGACAGTGTTATAGGGGGACGACGTATCGTTAAGTATAGAAAATCCTGAAATAAATTTCAGACATGCTCTTACGAGTTTAGTCCGTTCACTTGGATTACCTTTCGCGTGTACGTATTTTTGCTTCAACATGTAATTATGTATTTTGAGTTATCCTTATTTTTTTCTCCGAATCGTGAATATCTTATTTTCGTATACAAAAATAATTTAAAAGAAACGTGCAATCGATAAAAAAGAATCTTTCAGTTGAAAAAATTCTATCCCAATAGATAGACCAGTTCGCTTCGCTTGTTTTATATCCGAATGCATATCTCTTGGTGCAAGTACATAACGAGCTATGACGAATGACATCGATGAAGTCGAGACGAGTTCTTCAAACAATATGCGTGAAGTGGATTTTCTCAAGTACCTGATCGAATAAAAAGTTAAGAATCATCTCGCCTTCAATTACCCCATCCTGTACAGAAAGAGTAAAGAGAGAGAGAGAGAGTCGCATGCAATTTTTCACCCATTACACACGCAATCCTTTCTCTCGGCTCGTTACTCGAAATGAGTTCGCCTCTGTCTTCGCCACGATTACTATCCCTTCCTTTCAGTAGTAACGTATTTTTATCAATGATATAATACTCCGCGGCCTCGCAGGTGGTCCGCCCGAGTTTATCGTGCGTGTCGCGCGCATAAATGGATCCGTAGGAGAGAAAGGGAGAGACTTAATATCGCGACGGGGGAGTGAAAAAGAAAGAGCCGTTCTGTGTATATGGTAGAGAATGCGTAGGAAGAGAAAAGGAGAATCTCGCGCAACACGCGTGAATCCTGTCCGGGGATTCTTTCAGCCCGCAGCGGGTACCCCGAGGTTTACGAGGATATATCGATGAGACGACAGAAATCACGTCGTGTTAACACGCTCCTACCTAACGAACCGTTATCGCGGCCGGGCGCATTGCTCGCGGCTACGTAGATGCATCTGCATCCTCGCTCGGTGTATCTTCGCGGCAAATTGCCGAAGCGTAGACGCACGTAAATTGCCGCTCGAATAATCGCTAGGGCGCAACGAATGGCTGGTCGAGACCGAGGATACTCGTTCATTACGTTAAGTATATTAATTTAAGGCATCGTGCTCAATACCCGTTGCCATTTTATTCTCTTCCAAGGCAACTAATTTGCAAGTCGCTAATAATTTTAGAAGGAACAAAGAACAGAAGCTGTAGTTATCTTTCAATAATAATTCAACCACTTTTCCCACAGAGATATACGTATAATTTACGGTATTTAGATTACTATATTGATTTTAAATTATTATATTGATCTTTCTTTTTTTTCTATTTTTTTTTTTTGATAGAAATAATTTTAAGGATTCCGCCAAAGCCAAAAAGATTTTATCATTTTTAATTTAAGTTAAAATATTTCTGACGTGAGAGAGAAAGAATGATTTTATTTATTTATTAAAAAACAAAATTATTTTAATATGCACAGAATTTAGCGTGCGTAAGGATACCAATAATATTTTAATTTTTTTTATCTGTTTATTAATTTTGACTTGTAGATTTAATTAATGACTGTATGTACTTTAATTAATTTTATCATATATATTCCCTTCATCGTTTGTCAAAAAAGATGAAATTTGATACTTTTCAGTTCTAATATACTGATCACATCGATAGGCGTTGAAACTGGGATGATTATTACGTCTGAATAGTTGATCTAGAAGGAGTGAACCTCTTATCTTATATGAAACACATACAAGAGCGAGCGTCAAGAGTACATTTTGTTCCTATAATGCTATAAACTCGAAGACGAGATAACTTCATCCGTTCGAGTTTAATATAATATCCGATGTAGTTACATGCACTTACAACTTACACTAATACATATTTCGCTTCTTGATTTTTGGATTTTACCCGATGTAATTACTTATATTTTTTACACCGATACATATTTTGCTTCTTGATTTTTGGTTTTATATCCGTAAAATAGGATTATCAAGTTGATGAAGATGTAGTACTTTTTAAGGTTAAGAATGTAATTACGATAGATGCACGATTTTAAATTACATCGAAAGAAGTTATTATACGCAGTAATGTATTCAACGAGCGAAATGATAACCGATATGCTCTCAATATAGTTTGACAGTTTGATCAATATATTGTAGCGCATTATATTTGTGTTTGTCTATACAGAGTGTTAAAAACAAGAGTCACTTATTTTGAGAGCAGATTAAAACAAGAAAAAAAAGTCTAATTAACATGAGTCTTACAATTAATATCTTTAAAGATACAGGTTATGTTTCTGTTTGAAGTCTTTGTTATTCTCTTATTGGTAGTGCAGTAAACAAAAGAGTACTTACTAGTTTTGCAGTGAACATTATGGCAGGCGCTCTTCATTATCATTCATTTTTTAGCCTACGTCTCAGAGAATCATTCATTTTTTCAAACACACTTACCTACCTTCTTTTAAGCTACCTACCTACAAACCCAATGTTATTATAATCCAATATTACAATAGTAAAACTAGTAAATACTCTTTTGTTTACTACATTGTAGAGGTGACCAATAAGAAAAGGATAAAGAGTTGAAATTGAATGATAGCCTGTCTTCAAAGATATTAATTGTAGAACCCATGTTAATTAGACTTTTTTTTTGTTTCGATCAATATTACTTGCTCTCAAAATATGTGACCCTTTTTTTAACATTCTGTATAATCTGTAGACATATTATAATGACAGATGCAATGCACGATCTTGTTAGATTTCCGTCAAAATTATTCGACTACAACAAAATTTTGTCGCTTATCCGTTGAAAGAAAATCTGTTTCCGACAAATTTCGCTATTTTATTTGCATCTACGCATACAGCACCGCAAGATTGCAATAACATTGCAGCAACATTTTTCTGCAAGATTGCAATATTGCAGAAACATTGCAAAATGATGCTGCAACGTTGTTATGATATTGCAGCAACAGTAAAATGTCCGCCTACAGAAATATTGCAATATAATATTGCAGCAACATAACAATATAACATATGCAATAATGCTTTATGTATATTTATCGACATAATATCCTTAACATATGAAAAAAATAATAAGAAATTAGGCCTATAAGAGTCAGGATCTAGCGTGTATATAGATTTTCTGTATTATAATAATACCGAAATTATAAAATGTAAATTTTTCAGTACACATTCGACTTCCTTCAGTGACAGAGAATATCTAAAAGAAATAAGAAAAAACTCAATTTGCAATTGTGTAAATTCACAATTTCTTTGTATCCGAAATATTCAGATATCCGGATGCAAACAGATTGTGGTGAATTTACGCATACAACGAGTTTTTTCACATTTCTCTTGTCTTTATATAATCTCAAAATTTATTTATTAAAATCTGAAGTATCTTGCATATTAGAAAATTATTATCAAATTTTTGATTTTATATAAGAATGGAAACTATTAAAGGAATTCTTAGTCCAATGTCTGAGTCCCTGTATTGGGGTCATATCATACGACTTAAATTAACAAAGTAGTTATTATATCTTTTTAATCTTACTAGCCGCTCTTTGTAAACTTTATATAATCATCATAACTAAAAATTAAATGCGGAATAGATAGCGCAACATGCGCCGCATAGTGGTAAACGAATGAACTAGCGATTATTGAATACTTTTTTTGTAATATTTTCGGAATGTTGCTGTAACATTGCTAAAGTTATATTGTAAAATAATGTCTTTGCAATATTTCTGCAACATTAAACTACAATATGCAATATTACAATGTTGCAGCAATGTTGTTGCAAGCTTCAGTGCTATATGGGTAATGGTATTTATTCTACTCATTGAACATCTAGACCATTCGAAGAATAAAATTATTTTCTGTCAGAATCAAGCGCTATATGTAGCGTGTGGCCTTTCCTTATTAAGATACGTTGCAACAAAAGGGGACAGAGAGAATCATCTCATGGGAAGCAACGCGAGCGAATCGCAAAAGAAGAAAAGCGTAACGGGCAAACTAGAATTGCATTCAACGAGGCAAGAAAAGGTTCTTAGGTTCCAATATTCGCGTGACGGCATACAGCGCATCTGTCAGCACGGTTCGCGCTACAATCATCGTGGTTATATTGTAAAGCGCATATCACCTAAAGTCTTTTAAAGGATCCTCTCAATCTTATTCTTGAGCTCATGCAGCTTCCGTCTTGAGACACATTAATAAAGTTTGAATGAAAACATAGCGGTAATTTAATCTTTCATCATCGATAGACGATTATTGTATCGATTGATATCTTGCTCCAAATCGCAGCCACTAGATCGACGAGTAAATAAGATTAATGATTTAATTTATACAAGGTGCGTATTATACGTCATTTATTAAATGGCACGCGCTCAAGCAGATCGCAATTTTATCTAGAGTCATCGATACTCGTTTCATATCGACAGCGATAATGATAATTAAAAATGAACTAGACCGCGCCGGACAGTCTGGCGCGAGTTCCATTAACATTCCGCGTTAATATGAAAGTGTTAAATGTCACGTGCGGAGCACGAGTCCAATATCTAAACTCGAATTATCGCCGTTGAACGTGTTTCTTTTACGCGGTGAGATGACAAAAATTTGCAACACGGAAGGCGGATATGTCGGATATTTCGTACGACGTGAAAATTATCGGAATCGTAAATCGGCCGCTGAATCCCAGCCGTCGTTCTCGTATCGGCGATCGACAAAAAGACGCGTTGGGAGCAGGAAATAGCGCGTGGTAGAAGAATTTTAACGACATACGAGAGGAAGGAGGAGTTAGTTAACTCCTGATGCCGCGTTACGAAATTGATTTGATTTTTTCGTTCTCTTACGTAATTGGTTCCCATCGATAAAAGTGACATGGGAAAAAGCAAGAGTATCAAGAGAAATGATACGGGGAAGTGCGTGCATTTGCTTTCAATGCGCATCATTGATGTCACGCACTTGACTTAATCTCTATTTCCTTACATCGTTTGTTACAAGCTCTTTTATTGTATTTTATTAGAAGAAGCAGCAAAAAGATATTATTTCTTAAATCTGTTTAATATGAGTTATATACATATTGATATCATGTAAACTCATTCTTACATTTTCCTGTTTAATTGAGTATACATAAAAATAATTTCTATTTTTTACGTTAATTAATCTATTTATAATAATATCAATTTTGATTGTTCTTTGACATGTTTCTAGTTATATTATTTATTACGTTAATGATTAGTTGAATCGACTGACGAAAGCTCATTATTATCTAATTTTGACAGCGAATGGAATCGAGAATTTGACTTTGTGTTAAAGTTATCATTCTAATTGTCAAATGTATTTTAAATTCGACTTCTCTCACTCTTTCGCTTATACGTTTTGAACGCTGATTAGTGACAGATAAGTCGAGTGACAGGTACAAGCAAGAGAGGAGAAAATGCATATCAATCGATACGAGAGCATGCCAAGAAATTTAATCTCAAGCGATCGACCGCAACAACGAGGAAGCGAAGCGACGCGGAAGAACAATGCCTCTTACTGCCGACCAAGTTGTTGTTTTGAATCTTATCGTACATACAGGGTGTTTAAAAAAAAAGAGTAAAATATTTTAAGGGAATTTAATGTGCTTCGAAATAAGTTGAAAAGTCTTGATAAATATGGATCCGTAAATGAATCGTTTTTTGAGATATTTGCAATATCTTATAATTTAACTTACTCATAACTTAACTAAATTTACCTATATTTGCGTGAGCTTGGAACAATTACAATACCATGTACAGGAAGCCTATGTCACAATCAGAATGAATCCAAGTGTGTTCGAAAGAACACGAGATTCTTTTTTTGCGGAGATGCAGGGTCTGCGTAGACATGGAAGGAGGTCATTTTGAGCATCTGCTCTAATAAGATAAGGTTAAATACCAGCTGTTATTTTTTTGCATAAATTATAATAAAAATAAAGAATTAAAAGAAAAAAGAAAAATATAAGAAAATAAAAATATCTCAAAACCGTCTTATTTGCGGACTCAAGTTTATTAAGACTTTTTGACTTGCTTTTGGGCATACTAAATCTCTTTAAAACAGTTTACCTTTTTTCAACACCCTGTATATAGAAGGGAAACAATAAACTTCAAGAATATAGAAGAGAGAGAGAAGTATGGAAAACGGGTAAAGCGAAAAACATACTAAATATACAAATATGTTTTTGATACGACCAACATGTAATATGATGCACATCATACTCGGTAAAATCATCGCGATTCTTGATTCGCGAATTTCTTATTTGCACAGCATTATATGTATATAGACGATCGTCTTCATGAAACGAACCTGTTGGCATCCGCTATTGCGCGGCGCGGTCTTATTAATTATTTTTACTTCCTTTCTTATTGATCGATGCCTCCGCCTGCGGTTTATTCTAAAAAGTCAACGTATGCGTGATATCCGCTCCTTGTTCTTATTTGTTTCATATAATAATCAACGATAGCATCGCAGCAACGATACATGGACGATAAATTTTCTCTCGGATATATAATATCTGTCGTAATGGGTTTTCCACAGAATAGCGGAATGGAATAGCAAAGCGCAGCCGATATAATTTCATCGTATTTATTTCATGTCAAGGAAGGCTGTAACGCGATAGTAACAATGAAAAATGAACATTGGCCGCATCGATTGATAATTTTGTCGATCGGAAAAATCATTTTCTTTTTTTTGCTTCACTAAAAAATTGAGCACGCGCGAAACGAAAGACGCATCATGACAAGGAAACGGAGTTTTAGATAAATGCATACTTTGATTGATGTGTGTCAGAGACACGGGGTTTGGAGAAAACGTTTCTTGCAACTGTCTCGATGCAAAAATGTATATTTTTATTTCACCTAAAACATATATTTTAGCAGTTTACGTATTTGAATACATATTTTCGGTTTCTGTCCCAAAAACGCATATTTTCAAAGATATTTTGGCTTATTCTCTTTTTCTAACTCAAGTCAGAGTTTTAAATTTGCATATTTTCAGACTTCATACTCATTGTCAGACGAAGAATTCGTCATCATAAATTTAAAGACTTGTTTGAAAAGAATGTAGGCTATAAAAAAGGTTTGTAAAATTTCGCGCATTCTGGTGTGACATAAGGAAAAATTGAGAATATAAATGTAAGTGACATTATATACTTGTTTTAAATATACACGAATCAAGTCGTGTGAAGTAGAGCGTACTTTTTCGCGCTACAAAGCATTTTTTTGCGAAAATCGCCAAAGATTTACCATAGACAATTCGAAAGTGATCTTTGTAGTGCATTGTAATGCAAATGTGTAATAAAAAGATGATAGTACGAAAGAAGTGTTTTATTTTAATCAGATATTCTCCTTCCCTTGTCACATATTTTTAGGTTTTATATCACATGAAAAAATATATATTTTAGAAATTTTAAGCACCTGAAAATCCGTTCTCTGATCATGACAAAGCATCGCGCCATCTCTTGATGTTTCTAGTCGCTCTATTTTCTTTGTGTGACATTTTTCCGCAACGACCGCTCTCTTTGTGACTTTTTTTAATCGCGCAGATACTGCACTTCGCGAGGAAGATATAATCGAGGCCCCCACTCGTAAGATCGCGCTCTTTCACACACGTCTGTTTTATTTATCACTTCATTATTATTATTTATATATTTATTTTATTTGTTCGAGCTTCCCTCTAATGATGCGTAATGACGATAACGTCGACACGAGTGCTCTTTCATAGCGAGCTGCAACGCCGACCGATCGCCTCTTTTGCACGATCCACGTTCTATATATTATATATCCGGTATTCGTAAATCAGTTCTCATCTATGTCAACAACAACGGCTGGCCATTAAGTAGCCTCTCTGAAAAAGCGGGTGACTTAGAATGCTCGTTAACTCATAGCGGGAAAAAAAGAGTGCCCTAGGAAGGATGAACGATTGTGCCAAGCGCGAGCAAATTTACGCTTGATGATCCTGACATCAAACGCTGCGAGAATGGAAAGAGAACAAGTAAAATGAAACGTAAGTAAGATGGAATAACGAAACGAATTGTCACTTGTTAGCAGAAATTCTGCATAGGATTTATTAAAGGCTTAATTAAAATTTTTGTTTACGTTGATCATCTGTGAGCTCGGAAGATTGATCGAGTACATATTAGGGAAGCCGAATATATTGAAAAATCGACGTAAAAATTTTTATACTCAATATGTTTATGCATTTTCCTTGACAAAATCTTTTCATAAAATTTCATATCTTTTTTTTTTTTTTATAAAACTGCAACTATAATACTAGAAAAGATGCTCTAATAAAACGGCTGGATGTTACATTAATCAGTTTTGCATAGCTTTCAGATTCTATAAGCTATTCGACACGACTAAAGATATGACTTGTACCATTTCCACTCGACGTGACGTACGGGAATTCATTTTAACGCAAAAAGTCTGTGTTGCGAAGATTGACGTTGATCAGTGCGACAATGATTTCCTCCCATACAGCACAGAACATTGCAGCAACATTGCAACAATATTGCAGCATTGTAGCAACATTGCAGCAATGTTGCATACAGCACAGAACATTGCAGCAATATTGCAGCAACATTGCAACATTGCTGCAATGTTGCTACAATGCTGCAATATTGTTGCAATGTTGCATACAGCACAGAACATTGCAGCAATATTGCAGCAACATTGCAACATTGCAGCAATATTGCAGCAACATTGCAACATTGCAGCAATATTGCAGCAACATTGCAACATTGCTGCAATGTTGCTACAATGCTGCAATATTGTTGCAATGTTGCTGCGATGTTCTGTGCTGTATGGGCTGTTTACGGGTGATCCTCGACGGCGGACGCCGTCAGTGTGAATTGATGTAGCGTACAGCCCGTAGCTCCTCAGGTGGAAGAGCGAGAGGGACACACGGCGAGGACATTTACTCGGGGCGCCACATGGAACGGACCGTTACCTCGGTTTCGTAGAGCACAGAGAAGAGTCGTATATATTCTCTCTTCTCGACGCGTCTACCTCGGGGCAAGAGCGAAGTCGAATTTTCCAGCCGTTTCATTTCACGCGATGCTTAATTATCGCTATGAACAACGACAGATGCGATACGACTTCGCGACGGCAACCCTTCCTCTCTTACAAGTTCAGGACTGTCCCCCTTGTGATTATTTCGGTGTGTCCATTGTGGGCGAGAAACAGTAATATGTATATACTATGGTACGAATTATTTATAGTTAGCACTGCGATCGCAAAGTATCGAATATGGCTACGCTTCTAAAAAATATCGCACTTAACGGTATGACCTAACAGCAGAATTGACTCCAATAAGTATTAATGAGCGACTCGTTACGGCAGTTGAGGCAACTGTTTTGAATTATCCAAGTCACGATAGAGCCATTTAGGAAGCATATATTTGCGGAGCCACAATATCGCCGAAGCAGTAATCAGGAAGAACGTTCAAGAATTGTGCCATGATTTCGTAACTTTTTTAATTGAGATTTAGGAAAACATTTGAAAGAATACCTCGTTTTGGCTGTACAATAGTAACAAAAAACTGACAAAATTAAAAAAAAAGAAACATGTTTGTTACGTTTATATTGTTTGAAAAAATCAAATAAATAAATCCGTATTATAAAAAGAATCAAAGTATAAAAAATAATATAATTTTTACAAATCTTTGTAAAAGAAAATAGTTGTAATTAATATCTTTCCTAATTTATGATCAAAACTTTTGATTGTGAATACTTGAAATAAACTGCAAACCCCCCCCCCCCCACAAAAAAACGAATGATTTGCAGAAAGAGAGAGAGAGAAAAATATAATATTTTTCTACAATTTTTTTAGTAAATAACTTTTAGATGAATAAGTGAAAATTTAACTCAAGCTTCGCATAAATATTTATTAAAGTTTTCTTAATATATGGTATGTGAAAATTTTTATTTCGTTGGCAATGTTTTTTCTTGTCAAATTTATCAATGAGTGCTACAATACACAATTTTCCATATAAGAATCAATACTAACTTTAAACTTAAATAATTTCCAAATCGTTAAGAGAATTGTGCTCAGTTACTCAGAAGAAATAACAAAACAGTCTACGAAATTTTCATGCTTTTGTCAATATTTTGACATATGACACAAACTGATTTTATTTCAATTGTCATTAACGTAGCGAAAAGTACTTTCTTCAATCAAATTTTAGAAAAAGATTCGAGGAGATACCTTCTTGTTGATATCTTTAATATAAGAATTTATATTCAAACATCTTTTTAACACGAGCGTTCGATTTTATTCGAATTGTCACAATGAGACACTGTCGACAATGTAACACGCGTACAGGAAACACGCGTTCTCGAAGTTCAGGGAACCTTCCTCCTAAGGAATCTCACTGGCTTTTCCTGATTGTCCTGTACCGTGCTCTTGTACTGTTTCGTGTTGCCGGATACTCGGTCGGATACACAAAGTTGTTTAAGTTGTCAGTGACCGTTATAGACTCACTATCGGTGGATACAGCAGCTGTGACTCGCATTTCTTTTTATCCTATATTTATTAGGTTGTCAGAAAAAGAAGCAAACATAATCCGATCGCGTATTAGGAAGCGGCATAATCTGGGGAAGATAGTCATAAGCGCGTTATCGTGTGTAATCTCGTTTTACAGCTTCTCCTCAGACGATAATGGCACGGCAATTCTGCTAATATGGGCGTGACCGAGGCTTTTATTTGACAATTAGTATCACGCGGGTGACGCTCTCCTGATATCGATAACGTTCGCTTTCGCGTTCGATGATGCATATACAAAAGAAACGGTAGACTTGGAGAAATACCGTTGCTTCATTTATACGCAGCTAACGTTACTAGAAATATTTTCAATTAATAATGGTTTAATTAGAATTGTCATATGCATCGATGGCGGGACTTGACATTTTTGCAAATTTAAAATTACGAATCTTAAAAGTGGAATACTGCTTCATCGATGCTACAATATATGTCTGAGCAATATGTTAGAAATGGATTATTTGGCAAATTTGAATTTTAAATCTAGCAACATTTATACTACATTTACAATCGCGAAACTCATTTGCAAATGACGTTTCTTTCAGTGACTTCCCGTTTCCTATTTATGAACTGTTTTTTGTAATGATACGTTTTACTATTCCGAATGCGAAGAGAACGCATTTCCTTGATTGTGGCCATTCTAGAGGAATGTTTCATCTTTGGGGGATATGCAACAGGATAATTTGAAATCGTTGAGTCGCATACGGTTCGTATTTTGCGGGCGGTCATTCCGTATAACCTAATCAATCATGCTTTATGCATCACTTAATTTCATGGTGTTATCGTCGCCAGTGCGGAAAATTATTTCCGCGCCTATGGGCGTTTCTCTTCCTCTCGAACAAATCATAGTCCAGGGAAGAGAAGCATGAGCATTGCGATTCCTAGTTTTGTTCGCTGCGGAGAAAACAAATTGTCGTAAAATACTAAGATAAGAGAAAATACGAAAAAAAAAAAAAAAATTAATCCTATACATTATAAAGTTCTGATGTGTCGCGATTTCACTTTTATTGCATTTCTATACAAATTTTGGCAATAGAAGTTGTGATTACGCTAGAATCTCTTTGTAAGTTTCAATTTCTGCCATCTAATTAATGTTATCGTTTATTTTTAATTTCCCAATCTTTACTGTCATATTTTTCAACATTTTCGTATAAAACTGGAAATGTTTTAGTGTAAAAATTGCTATCTCTCTTTCTAAGCAAAATCTAGCGGTGTATCCCGTTTTTATTATCTCTCCTGTAGCAATTTATTCTTAATATCTCGCGAATAAAGCTGTTAGCCGCATCGGGCGGCCGATGCTTACGGTTAATTATGAAATACGTCCGAGATCGTAAGAGATGGCCATTTCTCAGCGCAAAGAGTAGCTAAAGCAGGGCGCGGACTTGCACAGCTTCTCTCCTATTTCCTGTCATCGGCGCTCGAACATTAACATTCCGGCGTCTCATGACGTTACGCTCCGGCGCGTTGCGTTAAATAATGATTTTATTACTAGGCAGCACTACTGTTCTTACACGCGATCATTACCGTCAAGAATCTTTTTCTTGCGGAATCGCCGGCACAAACGACGGTGTATCGACCAATAGCACGCAGTAATTGGCCTCGCGAATATTAGATCCAGATACTCGTTCCCGAACAGATTTCTTATCGTTCACATTGTTTCTTTTTCATTTTTACTTATTTTTAATAATTGAAAATATTTGTCAAGTTTTAGAAAGAAAGAAAGGGAGAGATAAAGAGCAAACGAAAATTCTGTTACCGTGAAATTATAATTTGATAAAAGTGTGGTGTACATTTATTTCTTCCGTAATACTTTTAGGGGATTATTACAGTATTCTTTTCTAAAAAAAAAAAAAAAAAAAAAAAAAAAATTAAATCTTGATTCAAAGAGATTGCAGTCACGAAAATTACAGGTTGTGGCCGGAACAAACGGCAAGCTTGGAGGAAAGAAAGGATCTTAGTAGGTCTTTACATTGTACGATGCTTTAAAAATTGAGGACGTACGTAAAGAAGGAGAAAGATATTAGTAGAAAAAAGAAATGAAAAGAAAATAGTGCATGTTGAGTAGGAAAGTCTACAAAGAGGAAGATTGATGTGAATATAATAATATGCGCGTAGTCAAAAGAGTATGATTAATTGAAATCCCAACAAAAGATACTTAAAGACGCATATTTTATGCAATTTATAATTCATAAGTATATTACATACAAACATATTACTTTGGTTCTTTCTTATTTACTTATTGAATAAATGAGATACAAAGTGACAGTTGTAAGAAGGAAAATATTATAAAATTTTACATCTTGTAGAGAATTGCCATCAGATTTCTTTTGATGCAAGAATATTTATATTATTGTTATTATTATTATTATTTTTTTTTTTTTTTGATTGGTAATGTTGGATCGAGTTGATTATTAATGTAAATGCCAGTTTTGATTGCCATTTGATACGTAACAAAATTTGTATACCCGCTAGCTTTGATTCGAAAAGGCTCGCTGCATCATCGAGGAAGAGAGAATCTCATTAACGCACGGTACATCATTAATCATGGTTAACAATATGGAGTATCCATGGTTGTAATCTTAACGCCCAGTCGCTGGCATTGTTCGAGTTATAAGCATTGATAAGTCACGATTAACGCTTTCCGGACATGCTCTATTTAAAGAGCATCAAAAATACAAACTGGTAAATATTATATGACAAATGTATAATGCTTGACTTTCCGACGGCTTTAAAAATTTACTAGTAGAATAAATAATGAATTAGTAATGTTAAACAGGGGATACTTGTTCCTTGACGATGATGCGATTGCAACCAGGTTGTTATCCTATTTTTTATCTCACGGACAAGAACAATTTATTGCATAATTTACATAGTACGCGTATAATTTCTGTAATTAACTTCCGGTCTCCGTATGAACAAATGTGCGACACAAAGATAGTTATCTATTTATTTCTTCCTCCTCGCGGAGCGTCGCCGGAATGTCTATCCGGACCAGATCGGCGTTTCCCGGACGCTTAGCATAGCGAAAATGTCGGTTGCTGGACGAGAGTTAGGAGATAGGTTGGTAGGTAGGTAGGCAGGAAAAGAAGCGGAGAGGAAGCCCCGTTAGGACGACTGACATGTTGTTACTGTGTCTACCGCCGCATGCTCTGTTATTTGTTATTGGTCTGTAAAACGACCTAATGAACGTATCGCCCACGGCCCGCGCCGGCAACGGCCATGTAAAACAATTTCAGGTTAGGTTAGGTGCCTCGCGCACTACGTATCATTTATCGCGAGTAGGTCGGCCTTGCCCGCCTCGGGACTACCGAGAGAACCCGGCTTTGGAGCCTGAATCTCCCTCGCTCAACCATCATCCCCCTTCCAGCCCTGCCATTTATCGCCTGTAAGATTAGCCACCTTCGAGAAAACGTGGTCAGGTGATGCGGTATGAAGGTTGTAGCTGGATATACTGTTACCGCACAAGATTAACGGCCATTTTGCTTGGCGTAAAGGACGATCGCGACGTCATCGCCTCTCGATTTCTTTTCCGCGAACTGACCTTGGCTACCGGTAGTAACGGAATGGCCTTGCCGCATCCGGCGCTGTCTTTTCTCAACTGGCGAACGCGAAGAAATACTAATGGATGCTACTAGCGGATGAATATATTTCGTTGATGCCGTGAAGGGGATCGTGAGCGCCGCGAGGAAAATGCTTAAAAGATCCACCGAGCGACGATATAAGATAATCGCGCGCGCGAACCGGTAGGAAAATACCGGTGAATCATCTCTGCATCCTCCCAGCCGACAGTTATTTTCAAAGAATGCTGTAATCGTCGCATGCGCAAACTTGTTCGAGAATGAAAAATTCAACATTCGAGTTATTACCTTAATGGCACGTTGGTACTCAACCTTTTTGGAAGATAATAATCGGCGCGGTAACGACATTGAACTTCGAGGATAACGATGACATCTTCGTCGTTCGACTGTAAAGCAAGACCGCAATAAATAAATGAACGTTATTCTTTTTCCCGGAATAATGAAATTCCGGGTGTAGAAGCGGTGCATTCTTAGATTACCGAAGAGATAAGAGAAAATACAGTGGCAACTCGGGTGCCCTGTCTCGTCCACCGAACCACCAAGCGTCCTCGAAACGGGAAGAGATTATAGTTTCGAAAAGGTGGAAGCCGTCACTCGAAATTGGCTACAAAATTGCAGTCAACTGTCTGACGTTCTTTTCTCAACTAGACGACTCCCACGTAGTCTGTACTGCGGTCTGCGAAATTAACTGATGCATGGCAATCAGTCAGTCGAGTCCGCAACTACAACGTCTTGCGGTGTGGACTACACGTAGCAGCAATGTGAGAATTCCATTTACCGTGATACCGAGAGACCGTCATCCAATCTTTCGGAACAGCAAAACCACTACGTGCACTCTTTGTAATGCACATCCCGAGAGAGGAGTTATAAGTAGGTCTACTTTACCCAGCTGACTTGAGTGCTGCCGCTTACACGGTGACTCGCGAAATTAACCGGCGATGCCGCGCAAATATGCTGTTACGAGAGATGCGATAGAAGAGAAGGCCCAATCTCCTGTCGGAGATGAACGGCGATGAGCGCGGATCCTCCTCATCCCTCTTCGTCCCTATTTGCGGCACTCGAGGACGCGGTCGACCTCGAAATCTCTCGAGGTAACGGAGCGACCTTGCGCGTCATCAGCCGGCTAACAGCTGTTCCCCATCGTCTGTTGGCCGATAGGCAGGATCGGAGCGTACGATCGCTGTCTTCTGTGCTCTTCGTTGATGAATGTTCACGGACGTCGCGCCTGGTAACCCTGACACCGCGGAAATTATGGTATCGTGGATGCGATTGTCACAGCGGTCAGGAAGATTCGATGCGGCTTTTTTACGGTATTAAATATTGAATATTTTCTGGCTCTGTAGGGTTACACGGAATGTATATCAAACGTATTTCTTTATAATATGACGCATAAATATATAATTTTAAATATTGCCATAATTTAATTGCAATAATACTGCATAAAATATGTACGTAATATATTAAGATATAAGATCCGAAATATTCAAAAGTCTTATGTAGATATATTTATAGTTATTAGTATACAGTTACAATTTTTTCGTACGCGCTCTTTCACTGTTATTACTGCGACTCTCCGACATTATTATAATCTCGCATAGTCATGATTCTCTCACGGTTTAAACATTCTTTTCTGCTACAATCGCGCCGTAGGGTAGATTAGTTCCACGACGGATTCTGATATTCGGGTAATAGCACGCCGCGAAATTACACCTTGTCGAGCTTATAAAAGCATTAACCCGCGTACGAAGCATCATAATAGAGAGATCACGGATGCTGCATTGGCGTTGCGTGGCGGCACGAAGGAAAAAAAAAGAAGAAAAAAGTTTGCTTGACATGCAAATACGAAAGTGAGAGGGGTTCGGCCTGCATAAATCGAGTTGGCGAGAGTGTTTCTTCGTATCCACCTCGTCGAGAGAAACGGTGGGTGGCGAGGCCTGTCCTGCACCGTTAAGGTCAACGTACAAACACAACAACGACCCACGTGACGGTGAAGGGAACGCGACTTCCCACTCTTTGATTAACGTATTTCATATTACTTTATTCTTTTTTATTTTCTAGATAAAACTTGTGATAAAACAATCGCGAAACGGAGGATATTAAAGACGTACGTGTCATATGTCAAAATTATTGACGAAAGCATAAAAATTTCGTAAACTGTTCTATTTCTTCTGAGTAAATCCGTGCAAATCTGAGTAGAATTTTCTTAATGGTTTGGAAATTATTTAAGTTTAAAGTTTATATTGATTCTTATGAAAAATCGCGTATTGTGGCACTTATTTGCAAATTTGACAAGGAAAAAATATTTAGCCAGTGAAATAAAAATTTTCACACAGTATATTAAGAAAACTCTAATAAATATTTGTGCAAAACTTGATTTAGATCGACTTATTCGTTTGAAAGTTATTTACTAAAAATTGTAGAAAAATATTATCCCTCTCTCTCTCTCTCTCTCTCTCTCTGCAAATCATTCGTTTTTTTGTTTTTTTTTATTTCAGGGGGTATTCGCGATGAAAAGTTTTTGTCATAAATTAGAAAAAATATTACAACTGTTTTCTTTTACAAAGATGTTAAAAACTATATTTTATGATATTTTAATTCCTTTTATAATTCGGATTTATTTATTTGATTTTTCAAATAGTATAAACGTAAGAAATATGTTTTTTTTTTTAATTTTAATAGTTTTTTGCTATTATTGTACAACCAAAGCATTCTTAAAGAGTTGTATTTTACTTTGTAAAGTAAGATAGTATAGAGTACTTTATAAAACAATTTTTCATATATAACACATTATATTTTTCTAAGGTCGCGTCACCGGTTCTGTCCTCCTTCTCTTTTCATTTAAATAAGTCTATTGTACAAATATGTACATGTATATTGTTACTACGTTATATATCTCGTTTTTCATCTAGAATATTGTTGCAATTGTGAAAATACGAAATGGCTTCCACTGTTTCGACGATAATGATTCTCGCAATAATAATCATGAGAGTCGCTCGTGCCTAAACTCGCGCGAGTTATGTAAGTCGTGCGCGAGGCGTAGCGATCAATTGACCGGCAGAATCTATGGTTACTCGAGCTACATCGTAGCTCGGAGGAAGATTAAAGTGTCCTGGGGCGAGGTATACGCGGAATTATCCGCCAATGAAGATGCAACGATCGAACAACGGGCTGGAGCCCCAGTAATCCTTCCTGGCCGTCTACTGCGATTAGCGTTAAAAAGCTTCGATCAATATTTAAGGCGTAGGAGACGCGACACTAAGGAAAAAAAAAAAAAAAAACTAGAACGAACGGAGGGAAACGTTTCTGTTAATGCAATTTGCCTGCTCTTCTTTACAAAAAGAAAGATTTTGATACTCCGTTGCACCAGCCGGGGGACAATTCACGTGTTTACGCGCTTCCGTATCACTACAGAGGTATTGACGTATGCTAGTGAATAAAATAATAATGTTGCTTAATATATGATACGTTCAATTGAAACATGGACTAGAGTCTTTGTTCCATAAAAGTCTCAGTCTACGTTTCAGTTAAATGTACTTAATATGTTAAAGTTATTGCCGAGTCTCATGATTACTCTTCCTGCTGTGGACTGATTGTGAACATATTGGTTGCTAAAATAGTTAGATAGATTATATTATATACGTAATTAAGATCTAGTACATGAGTTTTAATTATTGAGACTTACAATTTTTGGTGTGTGTGATCTAAAGGACAATAGAAGATCAAGTTATCGATTTTTCTGGAAGTAACAAGTTGTCTCGATGTGATGTGATATATCAACCAGGTCAATACATATGTTCGCGCGTTTGAATTATCTCTAAAAAAGGATAGGTGGATAAAGCGATTTATTCGCGAGTCCGCTGGCACAACCGACAACGTAAAATTACTCGATGGAAAATATAATGGCAGGAACGATCATCGATCGTTTGTGCCGCTAACGATCCAGCTTTCCGTCCAAGTGCGATGCAGTTAAGGATGTAAAAGGCGAAGAAGAAGGAGGCGCCTTGCCTCTACGCCGCGCGTGAAGCAGCCTCTCGTAAAAGGGAACGTATCGGCCCCGACCTGGCACAGGTACGTAGATGCACAAAGGGATAAAATGAGAGAATTGCGGGTGAAAAGGGCTGCATCTCGCGCGAAGAGAGTAAAGAGAGTCTTCCGGTGTCGAAGAAACTGCCACCATCATGAAAGTCAGCTTAACGTCAGTTTAACGAGCGTTTGCGATCCTTACGAGAGATGCAAGTTTACAACGCCGTAGAAAAGAGGATCGAAAAACGGCACTCTGATATTTCACCAATGATGTTTCTAATGTCTTGCTACTTGGGTTACTTGATTCTGGTGCTTCGCGTGGCATGGAAACAAACGTTATGACGAATTACATCAGAGAATACAAAATAAATGTGAAATAGTTAAAACAAAGCCGAGAATTTTTTGGTATAAAGATGTGAAGCATATGTGGAAATTGGAGGAGAACATGTAGAAAACTTTCTGTAAACTTTGGAGTTTAAAGATTTCTTCTTTTGGAAGAATGAACTCTTCTTTTGGATGAAGAAATGGTAAGATAATCCGTTGTTGATGAATTGCTCCGACAATATTAATTTTTCGACCCATGTTTATCAGGACTTTTTCTCTTCCATTTCGTGAGTACTATCTGCTCTTAAAGTCCTAAATCCTTTTTTTAACATCCTGTATTCACATTTTTTATGATAATTGAAACAAAAGAAGCGTCCGTGCAAACAATAAAAATGAAACATGACAATTTTTCGATTAATGCGAATTCTTGTTTCGAGGAAAATGTTTCGTTTTTAAGCATAGAATTGGAAAATTCATATGCGACAAGTTCTATTCAATTGACAGAAATTTCAGATCGACTTATGAAGCTGTCATGTCGACAAATAAAATCGCTGATTTAAAATTTATTTTAAATTATTATTTACCATGTTTTTAATGCTAATTAATTATTAGAAAAATATTTATAATAATTTGTTATATTGTCAGGATTGCTTCTAGATGACATAAATAATTTTTGCATAATGCGTGTTTCATTTTCAGATTTAGAACAAAATTTAAGCGGTTTGTAATCATGGTTTGCAGCAGTTAGTATCGAAACGGTACTGAAGTCATTGCAGCAGCAGGTAGTCGCGACAATGTTTCACAGGCGAGTGTCATCGCTTAGGTCCCTGTGTTAAAGTGTCATCATTCATCATTGTCGCGCGGTGCAGTACTCTGTAATAAAACTTGTATATAAGCAGGGTTGGGAAAGTTACTTTATAAAAGTAATTCGTTACCGTTACCCTTATTTTTTCTAAAAAGTAACTCGTTACCGTTACTCGTTACCAATTTTAAAAAATAACTCGTTACCGTTACAGTTACTAAAAAGTAACGAGTCGTTACAATTTCCGTTACTTTTTTACAATACAAACTAATAATTTATTTTGCATAAGAAAAACTTTTAAAAAATTGTAAGCAAGATTTCATTCAAGGTTTATTACAAAATAAATGATTACATTTTATCGAAATTCTTTATTAATTTTTAATAAAATTTGTTGCTCCATAGTATCATCATTTAAATGCCCTCTTTGTGGTGTTAATACAGAGCCACCGATGCTAAACATTTTTTCTACAGATGCACTGCTTGGTAGAGCTGTATTATATTTAATAAAAAGTTTTTTAAGTTTTGGATAGTCGTTTAACATTTCTATATTACAATTATTTAATTTTAAAAACCGTTGCAATTCTTCTTGTTCAGATTCATTTTGCACCGTTTTTTGCTCAAAAATGAAAAAATCATCGTGATCGTCAGATTTTCCAGCTTTTGAAGAATTTTCAGTTGATCGGATTCCCAATAAATCCTCCAAGTAATTTTCAGCACGTTTTCTTTTTTCTCCGGTTAACCAGTTTAACTTAAATTTTGGATGTAAACATGCTGCTATTATTAATTCTTTTGTTTCAAATATTGTAAGAAATCTAAAATCAAATATAGTAAATTAAGCGACATTGTTTGTTTTATTGAAATTAATACTTTTGAATCAATAGTTTAAAATAAAATAATATTTTTCAATTAAATCCTTATTTAAAATTAAATAACATATGTATTAATCAAATTAATAAGTTACCTTCTATTTAAACCTTGCTGAATAGCTTCAACTAATGATTGGCAATCTATAAGGTCAGATTTATTGAGATTTTCTAATTTTCGTTGCAAGGTACTTAGAACTGGTAGTAAATGAGAGCTCTGCTTTTCCGAAAAGATAAAGCTCTCATTGGATATCGCGCGTCGCGTCATCGCACTGGTCTGCAAGAGCCATAAGTTGATCAATCACATTCAAGCATTTTTACAACATAATAAGAATGCTAATTGGTCGATTTGCTTACGGCTTTACGGTTAAGATAAAAATTTTATCACGCACACTAGCAAGAATAATATCTTAAATAAATCAAAAAATTTGAAAAAAGTAACGATAAAAGTAACTGTTAAATTCGTTACTCGTTACCGAAAAATGTAACGAAGTTACTTTTTCCGTTACAAATAAAATTTGTAACGCCATTACCGTTACAGTTACCGAAAAAAAGTAACTGTAACGGTAACGGCGTTACAAGTAACGCGTTACTTCCCAACCCTGTATATAAGCCTCTAATTTCGGTGCCGCTTATGCGACCTATCGTTTTTTACGAGCATACGCCCGCATGGAGACGTCAACCGCAAAAGAATTCTCATAAAGTTAAATCCCCTTCTGAGAGGGGGACGTAATCATTCGAGATCCGCTAAGATAAGCTTGTTAACCGGAATCCGTGCATTTAATTACACGCTCCGTGATTTTACATCGATACGGAAATTATTGAATCTTCCTTTCCTTATTCGCGTATCCGTGCTCTTTTTAATGTGGAAATTTTTTTTTTTGTTATCACATTTGCCCATTTTTCATTAATTTTTGTAAGAGAGAAAAAAAGATAAACCAATTTTTTTCAGTAGTTTTTTCCTTGTCTCATGTATATTTTCTTATATATTTATAATATTTTCTTATTTAGATTTTAGATATACAGTTATACATTTATATTGATTACATAAGAACGTATTCAATAAAAAATAATAAATTTATTTTTTTTTGTCAATTTTTTAAATATGTTTTTTATATACTTTTATACTTGTTTCTAATTTATGTACATGTATATATTATACAGGATATCTATAAAGTCTGTCCCCACCCTTTATATTTCGGAAACGACTCAAAATTATGAAAAATCGCGAAATATGTGTTCGATCATTTCGAGAGCCCACTCTTTTAAGGGAATTGGGGGATTTGTCTTCCCAAGGGGGTGCTCCAGGAAGACCCCAACTCAAAAATTTTTAATGAATCCCCCTTATGTTGTAGTATATCGTTTGAAAAAGCATAAAAAAAGAAAATTTTTGGCGCTAATTGGAAATTGATACGTTAACCCGTTATTTAGGGTCAAAGTTTGAAAAAACCAATTTTCAAAAAATCATTGCTCTCATTTGAAAAATCCTAAAAAAAAACGTTGCAGGTGTTCGTCTTTTTAATGTAGAAATAAATTTAAAAGAAGATGCGTGTCAATGTTAATCATCTTTACGATACACTTATAATACACGAATTTTCTAGTTTATTCAAAAATCCAGCAGCAGCGACGAAGGCAGAAACCGACGCGGAGTTTGCAGGACTACATAAAATCCCATAAAAGGGTTTACGCGTAGCGCTTTGTGCGTCTCTATCTAAAAATATATTTCTATATGCTCGAGCTAATTGTTTTTATTATTAATCAGGCTACCGTCAGGATATGAAAGCAGTCCTTCTCTTTCTTCTTCTTTTTTTATTCTATTTTCTGGCTATTTCAGAATTACAATGACGATACTCTCAACCTCTTCACTGTATCGAGAATGAATTCAATGGACCGATCGCTCGTCCAATATTGCGAGGGCGAAAGCGAAGATTGAGACGATACGCTGGGGTCACCAGCCGTGTCGCTGCGATTGTTGTTTCCGACAGCAGCAGATTTTCGCGAAGAGCGTATCTTTATTAGATGTAAAGTCTTTAAAATGTAAAATGTAAAATTTTTCATGTACATATTTTCTTTGGTTTCGTTGTCGTAAAAATGAGAGAGGAACACAGCTTTTATTTTAGATTAAAAATTATATTCTTTTCTATATACGTTATTTCATGTATATCTCATTGTAATTCTTTTGTTGCATTAAAATTATTTGTACTTGTAATGATTCATCTTGTGTTTGTCTCAAATTTTCATGATAATTAATGTTACTTGAGACAACTACACTCAGTTAATAAATATAAAGTTTTTCTGTCTACTCTCTTATCTTTATGATTAATACATTATTAAAAGAAAGTTCTTTTTATCCTGTTGTATAATTAAAATTACTGCTGATGCTTATAATTGCAGCAAGAACTGGTTATAATGGAGAAGTGTAATTTTTGAAAAAATATTACGCAGAAATATATGAATAAAACGACATTAATCATTGAAGAAAGAAATTACAAAATGTAATTTCACGCATCATAGATATTAAATTCACAAATTATGTATAGAAAATAAGGGGCGATGAGTGGCTTAGAGCGTTGAGTCGCGGGCTGACAAGTGCCATGTCCCAGGTTCGATTCCGCTCGGATCTCATCCCACCATATACCTCTTTATAGAAGAGAAGGAGGAATGACAGAGAAGGAAAGAAGGGATAAAAAGGAGGGGAAGAGGAAGGAGACAAAAAAAAGGGTTAGGAGTTAGGAACAAGGAAGAAGAGCGAAAAGAGAAAAGATAGGAGGAAAGCTATGTGTGTTTAGAAGTTGTTAGAGATAAGAGCATAAGGATGAAGGAGGAAAGGGAGCGTGAGGAGCAAAAAGAGGAAGGGCAAGAAAGAGGGAAAAGGAAAGCGGTGTAGTAAAACGTTGTGTAAAGCGTTAGGTTAGGTGTAGGAGCGTTAGTTGTAAGAGCGGAAATGTAAGAAAATGAAATATATTTGGAAATTTGTAAAGTGTAAGAGTATAAAATTGCAACCCCATTGGGGAGTCAATAAAGACATACATACATTATGTATAGAAAATAAAACCAAGCTCACAACCTTGTTAGTACATATCAAGTACTCCATCTTGTTAAAAAAAAACTTAAAAGATTTTCACAATCAGATTACTACTGTTGCATAATATGACTAATGAAATATTCCCTCCCTGTGAACTGACGCAAGATAAGGATCTGCCATAAATCGTCGAAGGAAAAAATCCAAATAACCGTTATGATCGCTCGCGAATATCATCTCGATACGTACTGACATTTCATGTTCCTGATTGACTCGCCCGATACCATCATTGCTGAAGGTCAGTCCCGCCACGAAGGTCAATCTCGTCCGCCCCATGTTCATCCCGCCCGTCATCTTCGTGCTCTACGTGATCACGCCGCGCGCCCGTTCGTCGTTCGCAGCGAAGTGGACGCGACGTAAAGAAAAAAAAAAGGTGAGAAAAGGAAGAAAAACGGAAGAGGAAAGAAGGACTGGGTGACTGGCCGATCGACTAAAGACTCGTAAGATCGTAATTGCGACGACATGGTCGAGTCATGGTCACGACGACTGAATTAATGTCGTTGTCCTTTCCCGCGGCTGCGCTGCTCCCTCATTTTGCACGGAAATTCTTGCCCCGTCACACGAAAGCGAAGAAAGTCCGGGACTTATCCGATGCAATTTGGTCCGATGAAAGGTCGTGACGTAAATCACCTCGTCGTCGAGCTACATCTCGTTCGCTTTCGTCATCGATCGATTATACGGACTCTCATGAAACAATTGTAATTATCGTCGTAATTTTACGGAATCATCGATTCCACTTAAAATCGGAATGGCAAATCAATTTATATCTAGATCCAGATATTAAATATTTTTCAAGTATATCGGAATGGTATCAAAAATTATAGGAGATTCGTAATAATTTGCAACGAAATAAGTTTTATGTTGAAATTTTATCAAATAAATTTTCTAATGCTTTTTGTTTTTAAAACTATATAAAACGTATATGTAAATTATTATACGATAGATATACTCAATATATGGATCAAACCCAGCACCCGTTGTACAAATAACAGTCAATCCATTCGCGCGACAAGATGGATAAACTGAATCTCTACAGAAGTTGATAGAATCCAGTTATCAGATTACCTCAGTATAATTACGTAAGGTAATCTTTGAGCGATTCGCAGGTACAGCTAACTAAATAACACGTTTCGATGGTCAGGCTTTAAGTCGTTCTATCGACGTCTTCGTGAGTCATTAACTGCTGTATATGCGAGAAAGTAGCCGGTGAAAATAGTCGGATTCTTCTCGATGCGATATTCCATCAAAGATAGACCGCGGCATGTAATTAAATGTTTATCAGATTATAGAAAATCGATCATATTATTTATATTTACGCATTACACTTACGCACAACTCTCTCGTCGGAACACGCTTCATTATGAAGTTTTGTCCGTTTATAAAGGCGAACTCGCCTGTTATGTTAGCGTGACATAATCGGGCATGTTTTATGGCGACTGGTCGCGCGAGCCTACCGTATGACAGAACGTTCTTGCGACAGAACATGATTCTTATTACCGTAAATCGTTTGTCAAAAAGAAAAAGATGCGTTTATTGTGTCTGTGTACAAACAGAAGACGATTTTATTAAAGTGGATGTTTTCATTGGTCTTTTTGGCGCGCTAATAAAAAGATATTAATTTTTTTTTCTATTTAAAGATAATAATAACGATGCTTAGTCTGAATTAGGGATAATGATAATGATACATCTCATGATAAGCCCATTTAATCAGATGCAAAATTTCAGGCACAAGAATAATATATAACATAATAAAGAGCATGCAAAACTTATAAGAAATTCCGGAAATGTTATCTCATTTTCCTCATCTGTCTATTTATATTGCCGCTTTAAAATATATCTGTATCTTTCTCGCAATCACAAAATTAAAGATCAAGAAATTTCATATTCTCGTATTATAAAATTGTTTAATCCTTTTGCATATTATTTGTTCAACTTTTGCGAAACTTGCTGCGAATATAAAATAAATACACGAAAAATGACATATTTATGGAATATGTGATTTGACACAAAGATACGTAAATTTTAACGGCATCTACTTTATATTTATTATCGCATAAATTATATTATTATAAAAACAAACACGAGATATTGTTGACGCGTCGAACCGATGTTTCTCTTTGTCTGGTCATCGTGAATTTTGTCACTTGCTCTCACGATTTAACGGAACACCCGGTACCTCGGCTAGTTGAACACCGTAATTGACTTGCGTGGAAGTTCGTGACTTCGAGTCGAAACTCGGCGATTACCGGGAAACCTGTGAAACTTGCGGTACTGTTGTGAATAAAATTCAGACATATTCCTTGCTGTAAGCGATTGTGTAACAGCGACCTATTATTATCGCGAGTCGCCGTTTACAGTAAAAGACGGAATATCTCCGTAAGCGATCACTGTTTATCCTGACATTTTAATATGCCTATATTAATACAATTAAACACAAATTTACATTATAGTGAGTAATATCTTATTGCGAAATTGCAATGTGCATATTATTAATATTTTACATACAATCGATGCACTCGACGATGATCAATGTAGATTTAATAAAACCCGTTACATGACAATTCAAAATTGGAGTCAGACGAGATTACTGTCTGATATCGGTATTTTTTTATTCAGCATTTTTCGAAAGTAATATAGGAAGATCGAATTTGTGTACTTATCTCTTAATTATAACGAAAAGCTTTTGAATCTCTCTCTCTCTCTGCTAATATTATATTTTTCAGATACATATTGACATTTTGCTTGTCAATCACTTTTATCAAAATGGAAAAAGGGTAAGAATTTTTTAAACGAATAAAAATAGATCGCGATATGTCGTCGATATTCGTGACTGAACAACGCAACGGTGCTTAAACGAGTCTCTAAATGGCTAATAAATTTATCTTGGCTTAGTGATCAGTCAGAAATCGAGTTACGCGATCAGTTTTCTGGACCGCCCGCCTCGGCCACGGTCATAAGATTGTGCAATGTGCTTACGACCGGTCACGTTCGGTAATCGCTCCTACGCCGGTTATGAATATCAATTTACGTCCACCTGACTGCTCAAGATTCATTGCATCCAATTTATTATATTCGCGCTTGTTGCGCTCAGCTCATTCGAATGGCGCGTAGGTGAGCGTTTATTTTAACTATAAACCCAGAAGCAATTTTAGAATAGAAAAATATCGCGTTTTTATAGCTGTCAATCATATGTTTCTTTCGTATTGATATATCCAATTGATTGGAAAATTATTTTATCATCACCTTAAATTAAAACTCTAATAATTTATATAATTGTATTTTGATATAAAGTTACAGTTAAAATATGGATATAAAAAATAAGAAAAGGTATATTACGTTCAGACAGTCGGGTGTATAGCACTTAGCTCGTAGTATTGTATATCTTGCAAGGCGAAAAGAGAGGCATCAATATTAGACAATGTTTACGATGGAAACAGTCAACGATTGACTAAGATTTGCACAGTTTACTGGTGGAATTGCGAGGCAAAATTGACCTATAAATGCACATTTCAATTGCCACTTAAAATTCCGCTAGACGCTCTCTCTCTCTCTCTCTCTCTCTCTCTCTCTCTCTCTTTATTTTTACAACGCTCGAGAAAGAGAAACAGGAAGAGCGAAGAAATTATTCTTCAGAAACAATGGAACGCAGAAATAACATGAACGGAAAGAGAGGATATTCTCATCAAAATAAATAAAATAAAAGTATGGAAGGATGTACAATAGAATATAAAACGTAAAACAAGAAAATTCGTAGGAAAAAGACTCTCAAATTATGTGATTTCTTGCACTGCTCATACATTATTCACAATCTAAAATAGCAAGGCTAATTTTTAAGAAAATTTTTGTATATATGTATATGTGTATACAATATACAAGGTATCCCAGGATTAGATTGGCAAACTTCAGGTGGTTATAAAGGATACGAAAATAAGCAACAAAGAATTTTGTCAATAAACCCATAAATGAGCTATTTCGGCACTAGAGAATCAAAGACTAACAAGGGCCAAAAATCTTGGAAAAAAATTATTTTTTCAAAATATTATTAATGTGGTTAAATAGAGGTGTTTTTACCATAAAACTTTTGTATAAAACATTTTTTGATATCTCGAATAATTTTCGAGATATATATCGAGAAGAGCAAAAGGCTACTCTAATATATGAGGGGTGACTTCACCTCTTATCGTTTTTGGGCCGCAATTGGAAATTTTTAAATTCATCTATTTATCTCTCCCCCTTCCTACATGTGTGTAAAGTTTCATCAAAATCATAATTTTCGAGTTCGCGAGATTCCCTTGTTAGTCTTTGATTCTCTAATGTCAAAACAGTTTATTTGCGGACACAGATTTATTGACAAAATTGGCTTGTTTTGATGTCCTTTATAACTACCTGAAGTTTATCGGTCTAATTCTGGGACACTCTGTACATAACATCAATAGAAATATTATATTGAGATAATTATTATTAAATATTAATGTTGTAAAAATAAATAAAACGTCACATGTACAACGTTAATTTCTGAAATAAACTTGTATATGCGTACCATATATATGTATTGTTATCGATTACGCAATGCGAATCTCTTTATAGAGAAGAAGACCATAGGAATATTTCTGCGGTGACGATCGGACTAGCTGGTAACTTGCAATATAGTTTTTCATCTAAACGCAGCCTGGCAAGAGGAACGATTGCCCATTCCCTTGATAGGCCACAGGCAAATCGCCTGGAACGCGCGAATCAGACCGCAACCGAAGAAGAGGAAAGGCAGAAAGGGACGACAGACGAAAGCAATGTCACGGAAGATCGAAAAATTTTTTCTGCGAATTTTACGCATCGCGTAACAACGCTGCAACGTGAGCGCGATGGTTCGCGAGACGATGAATAATTATTATGGTTAGGCGGAGAATATATATATATATATATATATATACAAGGTGTTCTAGACCACTCGTACACCCCTTTTTTTCAAAAACTGAGCATTTTAGAGAAAAACGTTTTCAACAAAAATTGTATGGTTTTGAGGGGAACATGAGATGGTATCATTGGTTTGACCTTGGATGGCATCGTTAAGGTCAAGTCAAGGACACCTTTAATCTCTTAGATGGAACCCCCTATTTTTTATTGCATCGTCTTATAGCTTATGTCGAGAGCTTTCCAAAACACTATAATAAAGTATTTTTTCATTAAGTACTTTTTGAGTTATTTTATATTTTAATCTGACATATTTTGATATAAAAAATAAAATATTTTGTAAAATATTCAGTTTTCGATAATCTTACCGTAATACTTTTATGTATAGAATAATGAGACAAATCAATTAGTGCCAAAAAAAACCAAATAATTGTTTAAAAAAATACATTGTAAATAATTTTTTTAAAAACAATTATTTTTTATACTAATTGATTTGTCTCATTATTCTGTACATAAAAGTATTACGGTAAGATTATCGAAAACTAAATATTTTACGAGATATTTAATTTTTTATATCAAAATATGTCAGATTAAAATATAAAATAACTTAAAAAGTACTTAATGAAGAAATACTTTATTATAGCGTTTTGGAAAGCTCTCGAGATAAGCTACAAGAATATATAATGAAAAATAGAGGGTTTCATTTTCAAAGTTTAAAGTGATTTTTATATAACCATGACGGTGCTATTTAAGATCATACTAATATTATTATATAATACGCCACTTAGAGCTCTACAACTTTGGTTCGAAACATTTTTCTCAGAAAAGTTTTGTTTTTTGAGATATTTGACCGTTTCCAGACTTTTCTAACACCCTGTATATATATATATATATATATATATATATATATATATATGTATATGTATTCACCGTTTGCTGTATTATTATAATAATATCGCCGCGCTTGCGGCTGGATCTTCCAGTTAAATTGTAATCGATTATATCTCAAGGACGCAGATATCTCTCTTTCTTCGCTTCAATGTTATTATTATCTCATTTTTTTGTAACATTGTCGTGCCGTTTTTATATGTAATATGAGACACAGTCCTTATAATATTCATATACACGTTCTTCAAAGATAAACCTCTAATTATAGAATATAATTTATTTAAACGTTATTAAAACAAGTAGTTGTGTGGTTTTAACAATATTCGCGAAATGCAATACTAACACGTGCGCTATACGATGATTATCTTTTCTGTAATTATGACTTCTCCATATAACGGTAAGAATTTTCTTCGCACGTGGTGCTAATTGATATTCGAACGGAAATCGTTCACACACGGTGTTGTTACGATTTCTCTCGTATACTTCTACAAATCGATCGGACACGGAGTTAAACCACAGTTGAATCTACAATGATATATTAATATCAGCGGTTAGTCTCGAGTTTATTATGCTTCGGATGAATAATGAGAAGAATCGCGCATTATTTGATGCTTCTGGGCAGAAACTGGCTGTCGATTGGTCATGCGAATTTTTTTCTTGCAGCGACGTATATAAAATACTGATTATAACGGAAAATGTTGATCTCTCTCTCTCTCTCTCTCTCTCTCTCTCTCTCTCTCTTTCTCTGTTTTTTTTGCAATCGCATCATTAGGTTTCAAATCAGTGCAAACGGATCAGTGGGCGTTGACATTAAAGCAATTGGAGCTTGCGCGCGATCAGAATCCTGAATATTTAAGTCGCGATATTTATCGCGATGGAAGATCGTAAAGTACGAAAACAACATTCCTGTCGAGTCACCCGTGGAAAAGTTTCCGCGTTAGATGCTTCCATCATCTCGGTCGACGGACTAGTCGAAAAATTGGCGTGCATCCCAGCGTGGAAGCTCGTAAAACTGAAATTAAGATGTATCAACGGGATTTAATCGCTCTCATGTAAACGAGATCATCGATTCCTTTCTCGATACGACGATATCACGGAAGAGCACGTGACGCGTAACGAACGATTTTTCCACTTTCCTGAAACCAGCTATAAAAATATCTCTCTTCTTCTTGTTATTAATTCTCGTAAAAATAAAAAAATTGTGCGATTTGTGTTTTATAAATGAGATTCTAGCAAATTAAAATTGAAGTTTATATATAAATAAATTTTCAATTTAGCCAACAAATCGAAAAATTGGCGTGCATCCCAGCGCGGAAGCTCGTAAAACTGAAATTAAGATGTATCAACGGGATTTAATCGCTCTCATGTAAACGAGATCATCGATTCCTTTCTCGATACGACGATATCACGGAAGAGCACGTGACGCGTAACGAACGATTTTTCCACTTTCCTGAAACCAGCTATAAAAATATCTCTCTTCTTCTTGTTATTAATTCTCGTAAAAATAAAAAAATTGTGCGATTTGTGTTTTATAAATGAGATTCTAGCAAATTAAAATTGAAGTTTATATATAAATAAATTTTCAATTTAGCGAACAAATCGAAAAATTGGCGTGCATCCCAGCGCGGAAGCTCGTAAAACTGAAATTAAGATGTATCAACGGGATTTAATCGCTCTCATGTAAACGAGATCATCGATTCCTTTCTCGATACGACGACATCACGGAAAAGCATGTGCCGCGTAACGAACGATTTTTCAACTTTCCTGCAACCAGCTATAAAAATATCTCTTTTCTTCTTGTTATTAATTCTCGTAAAAATAAAAAAATTGTGCGATTTGTGTTTTATAAATGAGATTCTAGCAAATTAAAATTGAAGTTTATATTATATATAAATAAATTTTCAATTTAGCGATTAGCAGTAAATCTAAATTATTCTTACGCTTCTCTTTAAACATTAATAATTAATTAATAATTAATAAATAATTAATAATCAATGTTTAATGAAGTTTAAAAATAAACTTAAACATTAATGTCATTGACAATCATTGAACACACCTTCAAAAAAGTGAAATCAAATCGATCATGTATAAGATTGCATTGACTTTGCATGATCGACTAAACTAGAACGTTTCCGGGATTATAATCTGGGGCGTATTGATAACAACGTTACCAGAAAGGATCTAGCTGGGAGAAATACAAGTTCTACAACTAGCTGTAAATTAACCGCACACCACGATACAGTGATCCTTCGTGCATGTTCTCGCTCGTGCATTTATGTCACGCTATATTCATAGCTTACATATCGTAAGGTATAGCCGGAAATATCGCCAATACATATCAGAGTTTTCAAATATTACGTTTTATTTGACGTAAGTTTTCAACGAGATTCATGAATATTGAACTTATGCGATAAAATTATGTTAAATATTAGCAAAACTTGTTCTCACCCATGTGATATTATATGTATATTTTTGCCTATGATACAATATCTTTTTGTTCAAATTAACTAGTTTAAGAAACTTTGACGAAATTATGAAGAAGAATAAGCACGTATTAGAAACGCTCGTAGTGTGTAACATGAAAATTCGCCATCGAAATTATGAAGCAGGATCCTTTATACGATATGTCACCGGTTAATTGAAGACACTACGGATCTAAATGCAATTCTGCATTGTACGACACGCGTGTGCATGAGTAAACGCACGCACATCGGCAACTTTCGGAATAGCTATTAGATCGCTTGTGATCGCGCTTCCTTTCTCGGCGCATGCAAACCAGTGCACGATCCTCCCGAGCACTGTGGTTAATGTCCCGTTTGATTGGTCGGCATTTCTATGTATACGCGATCGCGGTGAACGATCTATCGATCGCGACGATCGATCCCGCGATGAAGAATAGCTTCGTCTCCGAAGCATCATTCTTTTTCGCTAATCACAAATGACGGGCGTTTATACTCGATCTTGGACATGGTGCATCAGATTTTCGAAACGATCTTATTTTCAGAAGAAATAGAGAAACACAATGTTTATGTCCTATTTAAATTTCAAATCTAAGATGTCATCACATCTCTTTGAATATTTTGTAGTAAGTTATAATATTCTGGAAATTTTATTATTTTCTATAACTTTTATTTATTTATTATTTATTTTTTTTTAAGAAATTCGATACTGTTTTATGTAAAAAAACTGTGTAAATTGTGTTATTTTTTCACAGATTGCAGTTGACTATAACATTACGTAAAATTTTTCAACTATGATTTTTCATTTATCATATAGCTTTGCTATCCAAGAAAATGATCGAATATATATGAAATTGTACGAATAGACCGGCAGAATAATTAATTAAATATCGCCACACATAAACGCTATTAACATTATTAGTTGCCAATATATCAATAAAAAAATATGGTAATGATAATCAAGAACTTAGAAGAAACTAGGCAAAATGAGCAAAGCAATAACAAACAAATTTTCAAAATTACCGATAAGTGGTAGTACATGACGGTCAGAAATTGTAAATGCTGCTATGAAATATACGTGCAGAGTAAATAATATCTATGGTACTTTTTAAAACAGGTTCTATATTAATAATGCAATATTAATTTTTTTAATAACTATATATTGTTTTTATATGGATGTAATGTAAAGTTCCAATATATTTTATTAATAATTAATCTAAAAGATATATCATCACGATCTATCTAATAAGTTATGTTAAAAACATATGTAACAAATTTAATTTAAAAACTTTTATAATTTATCTTTGTCATGTGATATATACAGGGTGTCCCATTTTAAAAGTTCTACCCTCATAATTTTTCAGGATCAACGTTTGAAGGAAAACGACTCGAATAAAAGTTGTAGGGAACAAAGGGGACTATCTAATAGTGACCTTGGATTTGACATTAAAGATAATTTTCAAGGTCATTTAAAGGTCAACTTTCGTTTTTTATACGGAACCCCCTATTTTTCATTACATATTCTTGTAGCTTATCTCGAGAGATTTCTAAAACACTATAATAAAGTATTTTTTTATTAAGTACTTTTTAAGTTATTTTATATTTTATTCTGACATATTTTGATATAAAAAATTAAATATCTCGTAAAATCTTCAGTTTTCGATAATCTTACCTTAATACTTTTATGTATCGAATAATGAGACAAATCAATTAGTGTCAAAAAAAACAAATAATTGTTTAAAAAAATACATTGTAAATAATTTTCTTAAAAACAATTATTTTTTATACTAATTGATTTGTCTCATTATTCTGTACATAGAAGTATTACGGTAAGATTATCGAAAACTAAATATTTTACGAGATATTTAATTTTTTATATCAAAATATGTCAGATTAAAATATAAAATAACTTAAAAAGTAACTTAATGAAAAAATACTTTATTATAGCGTTTTGGAAAGCTCTCGAGATAAGCTACAAGAATATGTAATGAAAAATAGAGGATTTCGTTTAAAAAACGGAAGGTGACCTTTAAATGACCTTGAAAATGACCTTTAATGTCGAATGCAAGGTCACTATTAGATAGCCTCCTTTGTTCCCTACAACTTTTATCGGAGTCGTTTTCCTTCAAACGTTGATCCTGAAAAGTTATGAGGGTGGAACTTTTAAAATGGGATACCCTGTATATATATGCAATATAATTACAAATGTATTTTTTTAAACATGTATTAATATCTTTATTTCATTTAAAATTTCTGATTTATTTTTTATATTTTGCAAGAAGAGATTAAATCTGAATTAAATGTGGATTAAATATGGATTAAAACGTAGATTTAGCAAAATCTTGCGAATGTCAAAATAACAGCGGTTTTTACACTTGTAACGTTGAGGAGGCGAGGCAACAGTAACACTGATTTAGGCAGGGTAATGGGAGAAGATGGTATTATCTTTGCCGCGTCTCTTTTGAAAGAAAATGGTAATGGAGTAATTATTATTTAGGCCGTTCTCTCTATAAGAGGCGTAACTTACTGTATAACTTCTCGGAAGATCGGATACCAAGAATAGCCGGATAATAGATTAATTAAGTACATGTTGCCGTTCCGCTTCGAACTAATCGATTAAAGATTTTTGCAGCGAACTTCTCTCGCGCACGATGCGTACGCGCTTTTTCGTATCAGTGCAACGAATCGCGACCATGTTCCATGAAAAACGCATGCGGGATAATATTTCTGATCTTCACGTAAATTAGTCGGTAATCAGTATTTAATACGATAGTGGAAAATAATCTACCTCGAAGATCGAGCCACGATTTGGTATCGACATAAATTATATGGATTCGTAAACGCATTATTTTAATTTACCGGCCCGGGAATATAATTAATGATCGGCTACGCGATGACTGGTTCCATAATTTTACGTTAAATAATTTTCCATAGAAATTATCAAGCAAGATATATTATTATAATATTAAGATCGGTCTTAAAAATGTTACGAGAGAAGGTAACACGATAAAAGCCGAATCATCATAATATAAGCTATTCACTATAATTCTACAACATCATATAATGGTGTAAAGGAACGTGAAGAAATAACAAATTTACAAAATTAATAGGCGAGATTCTTTCCAATATCACTTGGATAACATAATTTCGATGCGTCACGTCTCGCGATAGCAATCAAAATTATCTGCATTGAAATTCGCGCAAAATATAAATCAACATCGTCAATGTTCACTTACAGCGTGATCTTCCGATCCATTCTCGCCTCAGCTATGTACCCGACGATCACCTTTGACTCTTCGCGACCGTCCCGCGAGAAGAGAGCAGCAGCTTCCGAGTATCAGCCGAGGTCTCTATCACGAATCACAGTATCACTCGTAGAAAGCGAAAGGTGCGCACGGCGCGTATACACGGATATATACGTCCGCAGTATCCGTTCACCACTTGTGGTTGCTGTATAGGTCCTCCTCCACTTATGCGCGTCCGACACGCGTTATCCGCTTCCACTGCGGAAGTCAATCGAACATCCCGCGCGCGACGGTGATTCCCCGAGGGTGACGGGCCGACAACGGAGAACAGAGAGATTACCCCGATTGACCAGCCCTTTCCCTTTTTCTCTCTTTCTCTCACACTCCACCAGTAGACGTTCGTATAAACGATCGCGGAAATTCGCGCGGTGTTTGATGGCGATGCCGGGGCTACGAGAGCGTGTCTAGAGCTAAAATAGAGCAACGTCTGCGCGATTCTATTCTCTGGCCGTAACACTCTGAGATAACCGCCGCGCCGGTGGCCGCCGCGCTCTTCTTCCACGGTCGCGGAAGGTGGGAAGATCAGCAGGGAGGAGAAAGACGTGGAGAGTAGAGTAGAGGTGACCGCGGTGACGGTGATGACTACGGTGGAGGTGGCGGTGACGTACTGGTGGTAGTGGAGAGGTAAGTGACGGTGGTGATGGTGATAGAGGCGGTGGTGGCGGCGGCGGCGACGGCGGTGGTGATAGAAATGGTTGGGTGGATATGGCTCGCAAGAGGATGCTCACTGTATGGAGCACTGCACCGTAATGACATGGTCTAGGAGATGCCAGTCAGTTTTGTAATAACGACGGTAAAAAGTGAATTTCCACCAAGGTGGGGAAACGCGCCTAGGGCCAATCCGAGAGTCCGTTGCCCACCGTCGGCGGCCAATCGGAGTACGACATTCCAGAATGCGACTATTCTTCTTCTTCCACCTCTTTGTCTTCATCTTCCTTATGTTCATCTTCTAATTCCTCTATGGCATGACATTTTCCTCCCTACGTTCGTCCCCCGCTGCACCAGAATGGTTCGAAGTTTATTGCGCTTTAGGCGGAAGTCTTCGCGATGCTTCACGAAGGTTGTGGAAATTGAATAATCCGCCACCGTTATGTCATTACGTTCCTCAAGTGTGTATTAAACGGAAGCTGTTGATGTATCTTAGGAAATACACGATATAAGTAGTATAATATAATATAAAAGCACTGCGCGTTGCGCGTCTGCGTTTCGAAACTCTTTAAGACTGTTTCGAACTGTTTTAGATATGTATGAACATGTTATATAATCCCGCTTGGATTATATTAATCGGGATAAAATTATTCTCGTTATTTTAATAAGTGAAAGAATTAATTTTTGCTATTAATGATTAATAGTCTTGACGTTCTTTACACATAGTGAAAGCATATGACATATTAACTTGCTCCTGCCGATGAAACCTGATAGGTTAGGTTAGCACATCTCGCTAACGAGATGAATAGTAATCAGTTAATATTCGCATCTTCGGTTCTGTTATCGTTTGATCACGCATGTAACGGAGTACATATTTTAATTCCAAAGAACTGTTTCTTATACAAACAACGCATGGGACACACAGAGATTTATGTGAAAAAAGAGAAAATCAGTACCAATACCGATTTGAGACAATTTAAGATGATTCGAGATTCAATCTCTTTGTGAAATGAATATCCGCACTATATAATCACTTTCACCTTCTCCGAAAGCTACGAATATCGAATGATATATCGTAGCGAGCAATAACGTTCGCGGTATTCAATTTCAAACGGAAAAAAACGCTACATTACGGTTTAGTATTATTTATTATTTTACATCCGTATCCTCCGATTTAAATTTAATCATAATGGGCGGTACAGTTAAGGAGGTAGCTGTATCATCGATAATGTATGCGCCAATGTCTCACTCTGGTATGATAATTGCCGAGAGACGCGCGGCGCTCGCGATATTGATATGAAAATGCCGCGATTCACGATTGCTACTGCAACATATGTTGCACGCATCAATACGCAGAACGATAAGTCGTTCTTTATTGCATAACAGTAACGTATTTCTTAAAACCCGAGCAAGCACCGCACTGTCCGCGTATCATCTATATTCTTTTTGCTTCCTATTTCAGGACAGATACGCTCAGACAGGATACGTTTTACAGCTGTCGATGAAACTGCGAATCGACAAATTTTACCGTTCGCTTCCAACATTTCTATCGCACTTGCACGCTCGAAGTGACGTAATATGTTCGATTGTTATTCAAACTTTTCTTTATAACCGAAATATCTAATGATAAAAGAAGTTTGTAAATATAAAAAGATTCGACTATGATATGAGAATCATTGTATCTTCCTACATACATTATTCGACAAAGCAGTATGGTACTACGTTGCTTGTTTTATTTATCGAGATTATTATTTCTCAGTCGTACTAATTTATTTTAAACGATTTTATCTCTTTTAATTTACTTCGCCCAATTAGCGCTAATTATTCGAAAGATTGCAAGAATCCCGCGAACTCCTCGCCCGCAAACTTAATTGTTCTTTCTTCATAGAAGAGTAACATAGGAAAGCTGAAGGTCCGAATCATTCATTGTCGCGGCCAGTTACAGTTACAAGCATCATCAATCTACCACGGACGATAAATGCAGATAAACGTGGCGTGAATGTTCGCAGGAGTTGCGCATCGAGTTTGTCATTTTTTCGCCACATCCTTCTCTCTCTCCCGATTCGTATCGGTGGACAACGGAGATTTAAGAGAGGAGAGAAACAAGAAGAGGAAGAAAGAACGTTGATGGACGGGATGAAAGGAAAAAAACGTGAGAAAGAGAGATGTGGTGGTGGAATATATAGGAATTTTCTCTTGCACGCCTTCTCGCCAATTGTGGTAAAAAGGGCTATTGTTCAGCAGAAACTACTGTCACTTCGCGAAGCGTTTCCGCGAAGATTCCGCCTCGCACTCGGCTAACGGCATTCCGCGCATCATCCGCAGGGAAATTGCCAAAGTATCCGGCAAGCATTGCGCAATAGGCGGTTTCCGCGGGCGCATCGCGCAACAGAGGACTTGACTATTTCAAAATGGATTCTGCCTTGCGGCTTAAACGTTTAGCTCGTAATGACAGATTCATAAAACGTTCTTATCGCGAAGTTCTTCTTCATCTCTGCAAAAAATGTTACAACTAGGAACATAAACAAACTTTCCTACAAATAGTTCTTTTTTCCCCCTTATAAAATCTCTATATATGCTAAATAAGTATAGATAAAGAGAAAAAAGAGCGAATAAAGTCTAAAAGAGTATAATTTCTGTAGAAAAGTGTATAAATTAATTCGGAAATAAAATTGTATGAAATTAACGAGAGCCGTGTATTGGCTCGTTTTTCGGGAAAGAATTTTGTACAATCTCCACGTGTTTTAACAAACAACTCGGCAACTAATCAGTGCTCGCATAACGGGAAGCATGGGCAGCAGAAATTTGCGAGATTGACGGCGGTGCATAGAGACGGAGGAGGAGTTTCTTGCAAGGGGTAGTTTCGCAGAGCGAAGTAGCCGCTACTGTAAAGAGGTATGGGCGAAGAAGCGAGGCGTAATGAACAAGATTGATTTATAATCTCGATTTCTTATAGCAAAAATACACTTAGCCTATTCATAAACAAAATTTAGTGATAGAATTTACTTCGAGCTCTGAAGTTAAGATCATGGAACTTTGACCTCGTATTATTATACTTAACCACAGTACACCGGCCCTACGGGTAATATATTCCCCATACGCAACCTTATGTTATGTTCTTCGCAAAACGCTGAGTTTACGAAGGTACACATTAGGCGAAACGTAATGATGACTGGTCGAAAACAATAAGACCATGGCAAACGAGATGCGCGAGGAATATTGAATGCGAAGCGCGCCGCGGTTTCGAGAGAGGCTCCCGCGAGTTTGCGCGTTCGCATAACGGGAAACGATATCCCAGCGATATTGACGAAATTGACGGCAGGGAGAGACTCTTCCTTGCGTTTCGCGCGGATCCGAGAAAGATGCGGTACAAGGAGAAGAGGGAGAAGAGAGGGAACCGTCAAGGTTCCGGGTCCGATTCCCAGGGCTGCGAAGGAATGACGCCTCCCTGCCTCCCGCCCTCGCCGTGCGATCTAGATCGAGAGACTTAAAATACTTTCCTATCTATCGGCCGAGAGAAAGAGAGAGACAGAGAGAAAGAGAGAGAGAGAGAGAGAGAGAAAACACGAGAGTTGTAGTAGCGATAAATTATTGCAGATGATTTCGCGAGAGCAGAGGTCAAGATCGACGACCGAATACGGCACGGCTCGAGGAAGAAGAAGACGTGAGTGCTATATTATACACCTCCTTTTACATTAAAACTATATTAAGCGGTGAGAGAGAGAGAGAGCGATCGAGAGATTTCGTCTCTGCAAGTCTAGCATAACGCAGAAACGCGCTAATGAAAGATAATTAAGAGATAACGATGAATTGAAAGCACAGACTTGGTGCGTTCATGCAGAATTGCATGCTAGAAAATCAAGATTTCAGTCAAGGGGGTAATTGTCGACTGTGATTGTTATTAAGATACTTTTTATATATTAATCTAATATATTTTTTATAAATCAAGGGGTGTCTTCTTAGCTTGACGCTTTGAAAATAAGATAATCTTGGAGAATTTTTTTAAAGAAAAAATATAAAACGTTAATTCTATACTTTGCACATTTATTAAATAACATTTCAAATATATCCTGAATTTTTTCAAATAAAAATATTTGTTTGTTTCGGAGTTATAATAGTCCAATCAGGGTGTGTTAAAAAAAATTATTGTTCGTGACGAACATGATTCCAATCGTTATAGTCATCCAAAATAAAAATAAAAACTGAGGTGATTACGATAATTACGGCTCCCTATTTGAAAGATCGTTTCTGAAGACATTTTTGACGAGGAACATGGGAAAAATAGTAAAAAAATTTCCGACTAACAGTTTTCGAGATATGTCACATTAAAGTATTGGATATGATAATAAAACTTTATAAAAAAGGACCCAACGATATTGACCTTGACATATGTTGTCAAGATCATGATCCTGAGTAATTTTTCCTTATAACTTAATCGGCGGTCTCTTATAACTTTTGATATATTTAAAGTTAAAGTTTAATTTGAAACAAAAATGTGGTTTGGGTTATATTATATAACGTAACTCAAACCAAATTCTAGTTAAATCAGATATAGGTTTGAGTTAGGTTATATCTTCCGGAAGTGGAGCCCCCCGTAGGGGGGGGGGGGCGGAACCCACTGTGTCCACGCATATACTTTACAACGCGAAGCGAGGTCCATCCTATAATTGTTGTATGGATGGATTGGGTTAGATTCGAAACGAAAATTTGGTTTAGGTTATATAACGTAGGTGGGAGATGGGTTGAGTTAGGTTAGTTTTATTATCGTTTTATTAACGTTTTATTATCATGTCCAATACTTTAAAGTGATATATCTCGAAAACTATTGGTCGGAAAATTTTTTTACTATTTTTCTCGTGTTTCTCTTCAAAAATGCTTTCAGAAATGACTTTTCAAATAGAGGGCCGTAGTTATCGTAATCGTGCCAAAAAGCTAAAAAGATTCTTAATCACGTATGAGTGCGGCTATCGCGTGAACCAGAATAAAAAAAAGTATTGAAAAATAAAAAAATGGCAGCGTCTCAAAAAAAATTTCATTTTTCACCAAAAAATTGGTTTATTAGTTTTGGAAATCGCAAAATTGGAATTTTGTAAATATCGATTTAATTCGAATCCACACGATAGTCACACTCATACAGATTAAGAATCTTTTCGGCTTTTTTTATTTCAGATAACTGTAACGGCTGGAATCGTGTTCAAAACGACAATTTTTTTTTTAGACACCTTACTACAAAATAAATATTTTTGGTTGAAAATTATTCAGGATATATTTAAAACGTTATTTAATAAACGTGTAATGTTTAGAATTTTAATATATTTTATACTTTCCTTTAAAAAAAATTTCCGGGAATCGGGTCATTTTTAAAGTGTCAAACCTAGCAAAACTCCTTAAAGATCAAAACTAAATATTCGAGAAACATTTTTTATGTAATGTAATTTAATATCATCTTTTATCTAATATCTTAATTTCCAATATGGTCATTTTATAATAAACCCTTTTTATACCTTCGATTGTGACTTGTCTATATTTTTCCTTTAAATTTTCTTTATAAAACAATTTAAAAAATTTATTATTTCCATGCACACGGATCTTCAGACACTATACCAATCATAAAGGATCGTAACAAACAGAAGAACGGTAAACACGGCCGTATAAAAAGGAATTACCCGTGAGAACCTTTAAAGAGATGCGCGTAGTACCCATTGAATAGTCTGAGGATCGCTGATAAAAAGATCGACGTTTTTTGTAAGAGAATTTAGGACGATTTCAAATAATTAAACTTAATATGTATATAACTTAATATTTTGATAATGGGCCGCAAATGATTTTTTTGTCCCATTGTCGGTAGGGAATTGCGATTCAACGCTTGTTAACCGCTTCCATTCCGAAAGTCAGTAACAGCTTTGGGAAACATCCTGAATACGGAGAAGTTAAGAGATGCGTCGCGGATGTGCGCTTCGGAACTCGTCGCTCGAGTACCAGAAAATTGCAATCTTGAATCTTCTTTCCACGATCGCGTACATTCCTATTCTTGACGATCTGCCTTGACGATAGAATCGTGCCGACTTCCTTGTGTAAGGTAGAAGCTGTAATTCGTGGAACGCTAATCCGTTGCGTGAAATGAATCGGATAACATGCGTGCACCGTCGTAAATCAAAAAAGGAGATAATAGACGGTAAGGATAGATAATAAATGTTACATTGTTCCGTAATTACGAGATTATTTGGCTAGGAATTGATTTAAACTTTAATCTAAGAACGTTGCTCCCAGAACTGCAATTAAGGGATTAAAACGCGAATCCGAACACGCACAATAAATAATGTATATGTACAATATTTTACATAATTTTATTGTACAATGTTTTTCACTATACTATTATATTTCTGTTATGTTATATTTTAAGGTATAATTAATTAATAATTTTAATTATATATTAATCTCATGTCATGCGCAATATTTTATACGCACGCGGGTAATTTTTGATAGCCAAATAAGTGATGATTTTTGTTTATCTGTCGATTCGATTTTATAAGTGATTTAAACGCGATTAAATTTGTAGAAGCCCAGGATTTTCTGGATCGTTCGGCTACAAGGATTTACATCAAACCGCGCAAATACTGTAATGACAATGGAATACTGCTACTCGTCTGAGAAGCGGTCGAACCGATCTCTGTCCGTTACATTTGCCGTTAGTGATTTACAGATAATCCGCTTTTCATTATCCTTTAATCTAGGTTTCTAGTGTCTCTAAACATTAAGCGCGACAAATGCATTACTAAAAGGATATTACCGTGTGAAGCGTCGAAAAAACGCGTCGGTTAAACGGTGCCTCGCGCTCCTTTCAACTTCGCGCGATTCAATCGGCGATCAAATCAAAATTATCGTCGCCTCTTCTCTATTTTTTTTATCTTCTATTTTTTTTTCCACAGCCATGGCAGACAATAGCACCGCGTCGTTTTTCTTCAACAAGATTACTTTGGAAGACAACATCTACTTTAGGCGTCCTTGTGCGCCTCGTGGCTTCTTATATTATGTATTTTCTGCAGAATGAGGGTTAAACGGGACAGTAGCCTTGCTTCGCGACGATTATGCCCCGTAATATGCATGGGGTCGATCGAAACCCACGATAGCTTCAGTGACGCAGCAGTTTGGCAAAGTGCGCTGTGCAAAGCTGTGCGCGCTGGCTTCTTTCTACGACCCATTGTTCGAGTTTGCGTGAACTTTCGGAACAGCTGATTACAGCGTGTACAGCTAAGCGAAGCGCGTATAAACGGACCTTCTGCATTGTTACGATACTGCGCTGTCTCGAAACCTTGAAACGGCCTAGGTTGATCATCTTGTCCAACCGGCCTGTGATCTGTTTCAGACGAATTTAAAAATGTAGATTTCGTATACATACGAGCAAATTGAATCGTAGAAACATTTTTCAGCGATTACAATCTGAATAGTTCTATTTAGGATCTTAATTAGTTCCAGTCCTAATTATATTGCCTGCGAAATTCTCAAGTTTATAGGTGCATATGTATGCAATGATGAAAAACTTTTCAGCAGATTCTATTCATTAGAGAACATCGATTTACATAAAATCAAGAATTCTGCTTAATTTATCATATTGATGCTACTAAGCTTTAGAGCAATTTTTTTAGATCTATAACAATGATACATTTTTATACATTTATATCATTAAAATGATAAGCAAATTAATTATAGAAATAAAATTTAAAAAAAAAACATTAGAGTTTAGTATTTGTGTGAATAAGTGTGTATGTAAACTTGCTAATTAGCAAGATTATATTTAATTCGTTTGACGATAAACCGGTAGTCTAAATTTAGACTGACTTTTCTTCTCGAGTGATTTAAGATACATTCTAATTTCTGAAATCTCCACTTTTAGATTGTAATAAACGCCCTGGCGTTAGGCCGCTCGTAATTCATAAGGAATAAGTTCTCTCGGAATAATCCGTGAGAAAGGATGGCGTCTTTCTTCGTGCCACGTCGTTCCCTCGTAAAAGTCAATCCTGCCGTATAAAGTAGAGCAGGATTTTCCTCTTGGGCAACTACGAAGAGTCCCACTCGGAAGCTTGAAGAGGGGGATGCTTTAACGCGCGGTTAGACGACCGCTCGTATATATTGACCCGTAGGCTTAATCTTCTTAAGAAGAACCTGCCAAGGTTGAGATATACAACGTGAATGTGCTCCGAGTACTTTACGCAGCGGCGAAATTTTTCGCTCGTTTTTACGCGCACATTACGTGCGCGATGTAAAAATTAATGTCATATATTTTTTATGGAACGGAGTATAATCTTCAGAAGGGCCTTTTTTTTATAATTGCATCGAACCACTTTTATCTCGACATAAAGGAATTTGAAACTAGAAGTATAAACTTTTTTTGTTTTCATATATTAAAAATATTAATATTAATAATAAAAATATTAATATTAATATTAATAATAAAATATAAATATTAAATGTTCCTATTAAAATTTAAAAATAAGAAAGAGGGAAAATGAAGAAATTTTTAATACAACTAAAATTTATCTTTCTGTTCAAATATTAAGATATATATAAAATTCTTTTAATTTAATTTTCATTTTCGCAATTATTATATACAATTTTATAATTGACTTTTAATCCGGTAACTTCGAAATCTCATAATATTCTCAGGCTAAGATTAATTTTTAATTCAGCCGCATACACAGATATTTAAGTTACGACTCACGAATGTTTATCGGTTTGCCACGAATCTTCTCTCACGGGAATTAATAGGGTTGCACGAGATCCAAGACAAGACAATATTCGCAAAAATATTGTATTGGTCTTAAAAATTTTAATCTTGTCTTGGTCTTGAGAGGATTTTTGTATCAAAGATCTTGTCTTGTCTTGCCTTGATTTTTATTAACAGTCTTTATTTAACACTAAATTATTTGTCAGCTTGATAAAAAACAGAAAATATTAAGTATATCTGATTTCTTCTGTTATCCGAAGCGCCGAGCACGATTTTCGTTTCTTCTTTACTGCGTATGCTCACGTCTCGATTGTGCAGACGCAGTCTAAAAACTAAACCAAGTTCTTCCGCTGAACATGCAAACATTTCCGAAAGTGATAATGAAAGTTCGGAAGTAAGTGCAGTTAAACAATGAACATAGAAAACTTATTTTAAGTATGAAACAAGAAACAATGAAAAAATCGGCGTATGTTTATTATGTCGAAAAGAAAATGTGACTAAAGGAATAAAAATGAAAAGTAGTAATACTACTGGATTAAAAAAACATTTGGAGAAAGATCATAAAAAAGTATATGAAGATTTATTTGGATTAAAAGCAATGAAAAATAAAATATTGTCAGAAAAACAAAAAGCGATAGATATATTTTTAAACATAAGTATTGAAATTAAACTTTTTAAATTAAGTACAATAATATAAAGTATTTAATTTGCGCTATTTTTACGTCACATTAAAGTGTGTAATGATAATGATGCGCAGACTCTTTAAATTTAAATTTTTTAAAGTTTTTAAATTTATAAATGTTTTTATTTACTAACAATAAATAAAATTTTTTGTCTTTCTCGCCTATTTCCATATTAATTAAAATCTCCGTTCAGAGATCGGGAACAATTAGATAACGTTTTTTAAAAACCAAGACTTCTTAATAAGATCAAGAATCTTGATAATTTGTCTTGGTATTGTCTTGATAATTAATTTAAAATCTTGTCTTGATCTTGTCTTGAATTTCAAGACAAGATCAAAACAAGACCAAAACTAGTCTTGGTATCTCGTGCAACCCTAGGAATTAATCAAGCATTTCAATTCGTATTGAAATGAGACGAGTGCAAACGCTCATCTGCTATTTTACACGGTATCCCGAATACGTTACGGACTTCTCCGGCAGTTGTTGCGCGATTCACAGTTTATCTGGCTCGTTCCACGCTCAACATCCGGGTGGAAAAATGCGCGAGCCTCAGTGAAATCGAACGAAACGTTTCTTGCGAGATGCACGACTCGAAAGCCAACGTGGATCTTTAACGCGCGGTTAGAGAAGAATGTACGTACCTTGCAGACGAGGATAATCGATGGGAGCACCTAGCGGATTACGTCGGAAATCCACGAGAAAGCGAAGAATCGGGCAACCGTTGCTTCCGTTGTACGAAGAAGCGTCTTAAAAATCCGATCCACCTTGCGGCGAAGGGCCTGCCCTTGTTCCTCTTCTGTCTTTTAACAGCTCATTAACCACGTCCAACCTCACAACCGACCTCTCTATGCATAAACTGTGCTCGCCTTCGAGGCACGTAGAGTCCTCGATCTCCGTAGATTCTTCAGATAAAGCGATGTGTGTTGGAAGACGCTTCGTTATTCTTTGAGAGGAAGCGAGAAAAATCTTAAAGTATAAAAAAGTCAATTACTTAAATATAAAATTTACTTCCTGAATAGGTACAGTGTTCTATCAGGAATAATTATGTAATAAACGTCGAGTTGAATGCTGAGTGAGATAAAAAGTATACGATACATTCGTGATCTTTTTATAATTATCATCTTATGTTAAGTAAGATATGGTGCTGATTACAAGATAATTCATTTTTTCCGTATAACCGCGAAAACACCAAGCTAAACGCTCTTTGTATGATACACGCACGTAGTAATATTATTAAGAAAAGTAAATATAGAAAAAAACTTTCAATAGAGAAAATATCTATTGAAACTTTACACTCTCTCGACACTGTTATATTGCAATAATTTCAATTAAATTGCATAAGCAAGAAGAACAACGCATTCAGAACGATAAAATCTTTCTGATCCATGAAGTCGATAACGAAATTGAAGCCAATTTGTATACGTGAAAGGTTCGTTAAAATTATTAGATTGTTCAATTAAGATTTGCATATAGACAATTAACTATCTTGTTATGAGAAACATACCGTTATGTACAGTAAAAGATGAATGGGGTTGAAGATTGAATTAAGTAGAAAGTGTAAAAAGTTCGTGACCTAGAGAAAGTTCAATGATTCATAACCCATACAGCACTAAACATTGCTGCAATATTGCAATATTGCATATTGTAGTTTAATGTTGCAGAAATATTACAAAGACATTATTTTACAATATAACTTTAGTAATGTTACAGCAACATTCCAAAAATATTCCAAAGAAAGTATTCGATAATCGCTAGTTCATTCGTTTACCGCTATGCGGCGCATATTGCGTTACCTATTCTGCATTTAATTTTTAGTGACGATGATTATATAAAGTTTACAAAGAGTGGCTAATAAGATTAAAGGTATAATAACTTTTTTATTAGTTTAAATTGTATGATATAACCCCAACACAGGTGACTCAGACATTGGACTAAGAATTCTTTTAATAGTTTCTATTCTTATATAAAATCAAAAATTTGATAATAATTTTTTAACATACAAGGTACTTCAGATTTTAATAAATAAATTTTGAGATTATATGAAGACAAGAGAGATATGAAAAAACTTGTATGCGTAAATCCACCACAATCTTTTTGCATATCTGAATATTTCGGATACAAAGAGATCGTGAATTTACAAAATTGCAAATTGAGTTTTTTCTTATTTCTCTTAGATATTCTTTGTCACTGAAGGAAGTCGAATGTGTACCGAAAAATTTGCAATTTATAATTTCGTTATTATTATAATACAGAAAATCTATATACACACTAATTCCTGATTCTTATATGCCTAATTTCTTATTATTTTTTTCATATGTTAAAGATATTATGTCGATAAATATACATAAAACATTATTGCATATATATTATATTGCTATGTTGCTGCAATATTATATTGCAATATTTCTGTAGGCGGACATTTTACTGTTGCTGCAATATCATAATAACGTTGCAGCAACATTTCGTAATGTTTCTGCAATGTTGCAATCTTGCAGAAAAATGTTGCTGCAATGTTGTTGCAATCTTGCGGTGCTGTATGGGAAGTATTGGAATTTTTTTTTCTTTGAAAACAAAAAATGAGATCGGAGAAATCTTTTTTAAGATAAATAAAAATGAGCGATCAGGGGTTCAATTTAATACTCGCTTTAATCTGCAATTTTAATGGAGAAATATATTCTTTAGACCATATATTTAAATAGATTTATGTGACTACCTTGTAAAATGTGCAATATCGGCTACGAAGGAACGGCGCAAAAGCATGCCGATGAATAAGGACTAAAGTAATGGACGAGGGAGTGTACAGTCACGCGATTCTCTCGATCGCGTTAGAAAGCATCTTCTGTGAAGATTGCGAGGCTTTTTTACAAAGCTATAAATTATATTTTCGAATAGCATCGTCGACATGTTCATTTTATCGTTAAGTATCAGAGTCCGTATGCGCTATTTTCATTATATTATATAGTTCACATATGAAATATTATATAACAGCGTATCTTTTATTAGATTTTTTTCTTTCAATACATCATTTTTTTTAATTTTATTTTTATTGAAAGTAAAAAAATGCTTTATTATTAATATATCGTTTATAGTTTATATGTATAAATTATAATAAAGAGAGAGACATTTATAATTAAATAATTTTTTATAAGATTAACTGTATGTACACAAGACACATAACATGTTAGGATACAGTTTATAATTTACACACCTACAAATGAAATATTCTACACGTTGTAATTAAAACTAAATTTTGATAGCAATTGATAATTAATTGCATCAATAACACTGACTATCGAACCCTGCTAGATCCACTGGATGCCTATCAGATAGTATCTTACAGTGAAATTAATTTAATAATTATCTTTCCTCCGGGGCATCTCGCCATACAATTTTCATTTTAACGAATTGCATTCGCGCCGGATAAAACTAAAAGTGACCATGAGTCTCTTGCTGGTAACTTATAATTAAATCACGAGATATACGCCCACCGTCTCATCTTTCTTCATTATTTCTACATACGTCAATACCCGACATTCACCGGATACGCTTCTGAAGAAGTTTTCGCCTTCAACAATTAGAGGAAATATTCAAATTGTTTGGTCTTCTAATATTTTTAGTAGCAGTATTTCTCACACACACATGATACGTCATTTTGATAAATAATCATTTGTTTTACAGATGAAAGCTTTGTTTAAGGATGTCTGTATTATATGCCGAAACATCGACGAAAGCATGAAAATTTCGTAGACTGTTCTACTATTTCTTCTGAATATCTGTGCAAAACCTGAGTACAATTCTCTTAACGATTTGAAAATTATTTAAGTTTAAAATTATTAATAATTTTTATGGAAAATCATATTAAAGCACGGTAATTATTTACATTAACGGACACCTCGCCGATAACCTTGACCTTGACATATGTTGTCAAGGACATGATCCTGAGTAACTTTTCCTTATAACTTAATCGGCGGTCTCTTATAGTTTTTGAGATATTTAAAGTTGAAGTTAGAATCAAAACGAAAATTTGGTTTGTGTTATATAACGTAACTTGAATCAAATTTTAATTTTATATCAGAAATAAGTTTAGGTTAGGTTATATCTTTCAATAGTGAAGCCCCCCGTAAGGGGGGGGGGGAGGAGCGGAATCCATGCATATACTTTACAACGCGAAGCGACGTTCAGCCCAGAATTGTTGTGTGGATGGGTAGGTGTATGCGTGAATGCAGTGAGTTCCCCCCCCCCTCCCCCTCGTAGAGGGGCTCCACTTCCGGAAGATATGGCCTAACCCAAACCCATTTCTGAAAATTTGGTTTGAGTTATACAACGTAACCCATACCAAATTTTAGTTTTAAATCGGAAATAGGTTTGGGTTAGGTTATATCTTCCGGAAGTGAAGCTCCCCCGTAGGTGGGGCGGAATCCCCTGTGTCCACGCATATATTTTACAACGCGAAGCGAGATTCACCTCACGATTGTTGTGTGAATGGGAAAGTGTATGTGTATCCGCTCTCCCCTTACGCGCGGGGGGACTCCACTTCCGGAAAATATAACCTAACCCAAACCTATTTCTGAAAATTTGATTTGAGTTATGTCTTGATGCGGATGGATTTTGCTTTTTGCGTGGAGATTACAAATTCATGTAAAAATTACATTTTATTTTTCAAACTTTATTTGTTAATAACTTTTTAATAAACAATGACCGCCGATTAAGTTATAAGGAAAAGTTACTCAGGATTATATCCTTGACAACATATGTCAAGGTTAAGGTCATCGGCGAGGTGTCCGTTAATGTAAATAATTACCTAAAGCTCTTATTGACAAATCTAACAAGGAAAAAACATTACCAACGAAATAGAAATTTTCACATATATTAAGAAAACTAATAAATATTTGATTTAGATTCGCTTACCTGTTTAAAAATTATTTACTAAAAATTGTAGAAAAATATTATGTCTCTCTCTCTCTCTCTCTCTCTCTCTCTCTCTCTCTCTCTCTCTCTTTCTCTCTTTCTCTTTTTCTGCAAAATATTCATTTTTTATTGTTTCTTACAGTTTATTTCAAGAGGGAATCAAAAGTTTTTGTCATAAATTAGGAAAAATATTAATATTGTAACCATTTTTTTTACGAAGACGTAAAATATTATATTATTTTGTAATATTTTAATTCTATTTGATAATCCGAATTTATTTATTTGATTTTTCAAAGAGTATAAACGTAAGATATATATTCTGATATCGATAAGAAGCAAGGAAATTTTCATTTTTTTTCGTTTATTTCTGTTTGAATGTTTTCATGGTCATTCGCTGTCACGGTTCAATAGATTCTTATCTTTCGTTTCCTTTGTTATTTTCTGTTAATTTTACTATTGATGCGAAAAACTAGCAAAAATGCATCCCGACTGATGATCTTGACAAAGTGTGCGCATTGTTTCAAAATGCGAAAAAAATTGCATCTTTTAAAGAATCGTTTTTGAAAAAATAGGCACCAATGATGAAAGTTACTAATACGGCATGGATAACATCACTCTTTTATAGAAGAGTTTATCTGTCAACATATAATACGGTATGTAGATAGATTGGTAGATAGATGGGTAGACAAGATTGATGAACAGATCGTGCGAAACTGACAGATAGATCGCTAATCCTCGCACCGCTAGATAATACATGTAGATAGAGAAAGGCCGACGTATAATATGAATCAATTCCGCTTGAATAATTACACTCGTCGGTTGAAAAAAAATCTATATTCTATATATGCGTAATATAGTCATACCTATATAGTCGTACCTATACATATATATACACACACAAACATCTCGCATATATATGCTGTTTGCGAAAGAAAAAAGGCAATCGTCAGAGCACCCCCGCATGTATATTATTTCAGTTTTTTATAGATTGTCAATTGTGATGATAAACAGATGATGACAGATCAGAATTATTCACATTCATATAAAATAAGCACACTTTTTGCAACTAAATTCAGCGTATATAAAAATGTATTAGAGATGTAAGTCTAACGTCTAACTTATGATCCATAAAGAATGAGTTCCGGCAGCTAAGAAAGGCTATAAGCAATTATTCACAATGAATTGTACAATTATATTTATATATGAATATAACCGATAATTATATGGCGGAGATGCCAATTTGTATTAAGGACGTATAATTTTCTTCTCTTCTTTCGCCTTCTTTCATTGCGAAGAATCATTTTTTTTTTCTCTTCGTGAACTTTAATGTGAATATTCTATTATATAAAATGATGAAATTAAAGATAATAATATATATCTTATTATATACAAATAAAAATAAATAAAGCATAGGGCAATTGTATCTTATTATTTTTATATTTTTTGTTATTAAAATAAAATGTGGGACTTTGAGTCACTCATATACATGTACATAATAATGAAATGTAACATGAAAAACGCATGAAATGTATCGTTACTTTTAGCAGGCTTTGCAATAAGAGAGAAGCACGAGATGATTATAGTTATAGAAAGATATTAAAATTATATACATATGCATAATTACGTCATCACGCAATATCGGCCGATATTTATTTATAGTTATAATTTGTCGTATATCGGTTGTGAATGTTTTGATAAATGCTTTTAAATCATATTTTTTTTGAAATACAATAGATCCAATTTAACCATAGATAATTGCGACTTATTCAAAGCGATTCATTGTGCATGATGTCTGCCAGAATATTCGCATAGGCATACAGACTTTAGAAGCCAATAGCTACCAAAAAATGTTCATGAATGATGTATATATATATAGAAATTACGTTACATATACATTACGGTATATATATATATATATAGAAATTACATCTTATTGTTCAAAATACTTAGCAAATTGAGGACCGGTATAATTTGGAAGAAATAAACCATACAGCACCGCAAGATTGCAACAACATTGCAGCAACATTTTTCTGCAAGATTGCAACATTGCAGAAACATTACGAAATGTTGCTGCAACGTTATTATGATATTGCAGCAACAGTAAAATGTCCGCCTACAGAAATATTGCAATATAATATTGCAGCAACATAGCAATATAATATATATGCAATAATGTTTTATGTATATTTATCGACATAATATCTTTAACCTATGAAAAAAATAATAAGAAATTAGGCATATAAGAATCAGGAATTAGTGTGTATATAGATTTTCTGTATTATAATAATAACGAAATTATAAATTATAAATTTTTTGGTATACATTCGATTTCCTTCAGTGACAAAGAATATCTAAGAGAAATAAGAAAAAACTCAATTTGCAATTTTCTAAATTCACAATCTCTTTGTATCCGAAATATTCAGATATGCAAAAAGATTGTGGTGGATTTACGCATACAAGTTTTTTCACATCTCTCTTGTCTTCATATAATCTCAAAATTTATTTATTAAAATCTGAAGTATCTTTTGCATGTTAAAAAATTATTATCAATTTTTGATTTTATATAAGAATGGAAACTATTAAAAGAATTCTTAGTCCAATGTCTGAGTCCCTTGTGTTGGGGTTATATCATACAATTTAAGCTAATAAAAATAGTTATTATATCTTTAATCTTATTAGTTGCTTTTTGTAAACTTTATATAATCATCGTGACTAAAAATTAAATGCAGAATAGGTAGCGCAATATGCGCCGCATAGCGGTAAACGAATGAACTAGCGATTATCGAATACTTTCTTTGGAATATTTTTGGAATGTTGCTGTAACATTACTAAAGTTATATTGTAAAATAATGTCTTTGTAATATTTCTGCAACATTAAACTACAATATGCAATATTGCAATATTGCAACAATGTTGTTGCAAGCTTTAGTGCTGTATGGGAAGTTTCTAATGATAATTTGTAGCATTACACATTCTAGAATCACAATTTGTGTATATGCGTGTGTTGCATCTTACGGTAACATAATTAAAATTAAGACGCCGTTAGGCACAACGGTGCATTTTAATCGAAAGAGGATCAATAAGAATCGACATATGGGGAACGTATTCAAAACTATCGTTACACTAATTTTTGCTTTTGAAAGTTTGCAGATACCAATCAAGACATTCGTGATATTCGCTCGCGTATATCGATAACCTATTTCTGGTAATTATCGATAAATTGTTAATTATACCATACATCGATTGATCTAATGAAGCTAATTCATCCAAATCCAAGTAACGTGCGCGAAGTTTAGAGCAATGTTTAGAAAATACTCGACTTGAAAATACTTGACTAAAGAGAAAATATCAGACATTAATTTTAACAATAATAGAGAAAAATAATATTTCTTTAAAATACATTTAAAGATTTGCTGTTTCTTTTTTATAGACAACTAATAGTGGTAATTATTTACATTAACGAACATCTCGCCGATGACCTTGATATGTTGTCATAAAAAGACATGATCCTGAGTAACTTTTCCTTATAACTTAATCGGCGGTCATTGTTTATTAAAATGTTATTAACAAATAAAGTTTAAGAAATAAAACGTAATTTTTACATGAGCTTGTAATTTCCACGAAAGAAGCGAGATCCATCCGCATCAAGACGTTGTATAACTCAAATCAAATTTTCAGAAATAGATTTGAGTTAGGTTATATCTTCCGGAAGTGGAGCCCCCTCCCCCCTCCCCCCGTAGGAGGGGCAGTACTCACTACGTTCACGCATACACTTTCCCATCCACACAACAATTCTGGCTTGAACGTCACTTCGCATTGTAAAGTATATGCATGGACACAATGGGTTCCGCCTTCCCTCCCCTCTTACGGGGGGGCTTCACTTTTGGAAGATATAACCTAACCCAAACCTATTTCTGATATAAAACTAAAATTTGATTCAAGTTACGTTATATAACCAAAATCAAATTTTCATTTCAAAGCTTCAAGCTTTAACTTTAAATATCTCAGATATTATAAGAGACCGCCGATTAAGTTATAAAAAAAAGTTACTCAGGGTCCTCGACAACATATATCAAGGTCAAGGTCATTGGCGAGATGTCCGTTAATGTAAATAATTATCCTAATAGTTTTCAAAATAATACAGAAAAAAATTCTAAAAAATAATACATACAGGGTGTCCCATTTTAATTGTATACCCCGATTAACATCGCAGGAAGTGGTCGGACGAAAAAATGTTTTAGACAAAAGTTGTTGGGTTTTGAGAGGGCCACATGATAAAAATATGGATTTGACCTTGAGTGACCTTTTCAAGGTGAGATCAATGTGATCAATGTTTTCTTAGAAGAAACTCCCCATTTTTTATTGTATATTCTTGTAGCCTATCTCGAGAGCTTTTCAAAACACTATAATAAAGTATTTTTTCATTAAATATTTTTTGAATTATTTTATATTTTAATTTGACATATTTTGATATAAAAAATAAAATATCTCGTAAAATATTTAATTTTCGATAATCTTATCGTAATACCTTTATGAACAGAATAATGAGACAAATCGATTAGTGTAAAAAAAAAAAACATTAATCGGAGTGCACAATTAAAATGGGACATCTTGTATAACTGTTATTAAATGAAATTAATTAATTATAACATACATATAAAATTAATTATAACTTATATTAACATAATTAAATTAAACACCATACATTCATATACATACAATTAAAATTAATTATTGTTAATGATGTATAAAGTAAAAATTTTTCAGAATGTACGACGCAGAAAAGTTTTTTTATAACTATAAGAACTCTTTTAAAATATCAATTGCATTTTTTAATTCTAACAAATAATACTTTATTTGTAGATTGATCAAAGATTACGCGCTCGATTCTATCCGGAGTTCGTTGATCCAATAAGAACGATCCTGCCGATCATGGTCGTCGCGGTGTAACAATAAGTTCGGAATCACATTGAGCGCAGGTCACCCGATCGTGTCGATTTGTTCCTGCTCGTTTTCTTCGTCGACTCACCGATGTCATCTCACGCTCCAACACTCTGCGGTCACTCAATCGTCACGATCTACGAGACATTTTAGACTTAGACAAAAGCCAGATCGCTTCTCTGTCGCCAATAAAATGTTTCTGCTTAATGAGCTGCTTCTCTTACGCTTACATCAAATAATTGCAAAAGTTGTCTCGCGTCGTCTGTGTTAATTGCGAGAAACGCCCTGGCGCATTCTTGGCAAGAAAACCTCTTCATTCAGTTTACATAAGTAATTGTCCAAGCAAGTGGTACAAAAAAAAGCGGTTACCCGAAACGCGACCATTACAGTAAGAGATTGAAATATCGCGCGCTTTAATGTCATTTTAATCTTTTATATTTAAATTCCTGTGTCTATCTCGAGCGAAAAATTATGAACAGACATGTTACATAAAATTATACTGACTGACATGTAATAGAATTTTCTAAGATTATGAAACGTATGAGTTAACTTGATGTAATCATCGAATAGTTTTGAGACGAAATACTGATGAGTTGAAGACGACCTATTAAACACGTATGCGTTTCGCATATTATATATACTTATACAGCTGTTGAAGTTAATGAAGATGCTCGAAACAGTACCGCAATGATTGCACCCAATTATCGTTAATTATTAAGATTCGAGCTCTCACTCATCGCGGGCGTGTGATGTTCAGAGTGTTAATTTTATAATCATCACTTTCGTAAACTGTTATTTCCTCTCTTTACGCGTGTTTTACCGCAGCTAATAAAGAATTGTGTACTATATTTAATATATCGTGTAGTGAGATTGACAGTTTAAACAATTAATCCGAATTTTGAGAAAATTACACGTTATCGTCTTATAGCGATGTGTATGTATATTGTGGTATACTACTTTTATATATTGTATAAAAAAAAATTGTATGATGTAACATATTGTATGTATATGTATACATGTATATGTGTGTGAATACCAGGTATATAAATATGAAACCGGAATTTGCCCATAGATGGTCCTAGCTGTCAATGTCGTTACCGTTAAACCGCGTCATTGGCGCCATTTTTTTGTTTTGACATGTGATAAAGATTTTCAACTCACAACAATACAAGTTTCATAAAACAGCATAGTTTTTAATAGCGTTGAACATGTCGTATTTTGTGCCTGGAAACTACGATTTGCGGACAGCATTGATTTTCCGTTACCATTTAAAGAAAACTGCTGCAGAATCGCATCGAATGCTTGTCGAAGCTTACGGTGAGCATGCTCTTGGTAAATCACAGTGCTTTGAGTGGTTTAAAAAATTCAAAAGTGGTGATTTTGACGTGAGAAACGAAGAACGTGGAAGACCACCGAAAAAGTTTGAAGACAGCGAATTGCAAACATTGTTGGATGAAGATGACGCTACCGACAACAAATGATCGATTTGAATCAAGCTTTGCGTGAAAAACGACCAGAATATCAAAAAAGGCAACACAAAGTGATTTTGCTTCATGATAATGCACCATCACACACAGCAAAACCGATCAAGGAAACGATTGAGGCGTTTAGTTGGGAAATACTTTCGCATGCGGCTTACTCACCAGACTTGGCTCCATCCGATTACTACTTATTTGCATCGATGGGACACGCACTTGCCGAGCAGCGCTTCACTTCTTACGAAAATGTACGAAAATGGCTCGATGACTGGTTTGCCTCAAAGGAGCAACAGTTTTTTTGGCGTGGCATCCACAAATTGTCAGAGAGATGGGAAAAATGTATAGCTAGCAATGGGCAATACTTGGAATAAAATATTTTTTATCATTTTCATACAATAAACGTGTATTTTCTATACAAAAATTCCGGTTTCATATTTATATACCTGGTAGTTGTATCAGTTGTAATTAATTTTATGCTCTTTTATTGAAGCAAATAAAATACATATACATTAAATTTTTAATTGAGCTTTTAATTAGAGTTTTTATTAAAGTGTACTAATTTTAGAGAACAATTCTCTCTTTTTATATTTTTAAGAGATAAAAAATTATAAAAATATAAAACTTTTTAAGACGTTAATAAAACTGTTATAGTTTTTCATGAAGCGCGAACATCTTCGTTACAGAAATATTTATTCGAACTTTCGCTTTTATTCGTACCCTACTTATTTGTACGAGAATTGTAGTGTCATAGGTTGGATTATCGGGTCGAAGGTGTGCAATGTGCGTGCTCTTCAATTAACCCTTCGCCTCGATAGTTCCGATTGGATTCGCTCGAACAATCGCGACCGTATTTTCGTCACGCTGTCGACTTAGCATGATTCGATGCTTCCCAGCGATTCTGTGCGATCCAGCGTATCGACTGGCAATGAGAATCTTTCAGGAACACAATTTGAATGTGTATCAAGTCTCTTTCACGGTGACAACGTCCCCCCGATTGTATTCCATTTGTCTCATCATGCTGCAGAGTATAATAACTACGCTATTATAGCCTTCGCGATGTTGTAAAAAGAAGATTAAAGACGAGGAACGCTTTGCTATTAATATTTTATATGAAGCTAACTACACGAGATTTCTCTATACGAAAACAAATAGAATGCAAGTGACTTCTTTTTTGTATCCCTTGACTTTTCTGATTTTCTCCCATGATGCTGAATAAGAGAGATGATTGTATCGGACGATGAATGTCTTTTTTGCATGAAGAGGGATGTTTTGATTGATAATTATGTGCAACTGCATGTACATTATAATATGCCGGGTGATTGTAAATATCGTTTAAGATAAAATTAGAAAAAAAACTGTAACGCGAAAAAATACCAAGAGAATGTTTTATGTACAACGTGTGGCAATAATTTCAAATAATAAAACATGCTATTAAACTAACAAACCCCGTTCATTACAGGATATATAAACTATTTTAACGGTATTATATATAAATAACTGATTTTAATCGATGACAACCCGTCATTTGTTCGCATTTTTCAGCTGATTTGTTGTACCTGCGTTAATCTTTGCTATATGAAGCAATTAGACGTAGTATATAAGTTGCCCTGCGTCTATAAATCGCAATTATCTCTCTATCAGATTTTTTAAATGGACGGAAACTGTCGTATGAAATCCAGTTAATAATAACATTTTTGCTTATTAAAATATCTTTAAGCACTCGTTTATGAAATGAAGATGATACAAATGTTACGCGATATATAAACGTACGTGGAGACATTACGTCTACGACTGGAGGTAACGATGCTTGGTAACCTTGAACCAATTATGTATACTAATTATTTCACAAACCGGCCATTTTGCATTTCGACGAGGTCACTGGCTTCTAACCGTGGTTAACCGTACGATGCCTCGTAAATAATGGCGTAGTAACCAGCACAATTACCTACGTGGATCGCGATGAGTTAACGAAACTGCGCAAAGTGAGAGAAGATTCGGAGGCACCGGTTGCTCTCCGTTATTACGTAAAATAACATGTCGCTTCATGACTCGTAAAAGTTTACGAAACGCCAATTTCACATAAATTTAACGCTCTTGCCAAGAAAATTGCACGAAATAAATTTCTAATTTTCTCACCATACACCATGTCTGGAAAGATATATAAATGTATAGCTTTCTAAAATTCCTCGTAAAGCATGCAACAATGTACGTAAGTAGCTTTAATGAAATTTAGAAACACGATTTCCACTTTATGTTGATCAACGCGCACGTACTCAACGCTATCGCTATCGATAACAAAGTACCGAATAATATTCTTCACCGGATGTAGCACATCTAGGTGCGTCTGCGTGCAACCCTCTACGAGATGGTATCATCACGGAGCACGGTACCCAGGAATTTAATCAGGCATATATATCGCTATTTACATTCTCTCTTCATCTCCAAACGCTAGATCTACGCGCCCGTTAGCTTCTCTAACAAAAGAAGGTCTCTCGGGGAGTTCCGCATCTCCGCGAGAATTCAGCTCCGACTCTCGCACGATCCACGTCGGATAAGAGGATCATATCCATCCGGATCCACCGGTGTCTGTCGCGACACCGTGTGACACGATTGGCGACCGTCCCTCCACTCCGCATAAATCACCGCAAATCTCCCTCGCGCAAATGTCTCTCGGGAAAACCGGGTCGTTTAGTCGACACTGAAAGTTGCCGAGCGGTACTTCAACGTTAACGGTGTCTCTCGCAATTAAGTCTAACACGCGTGCCTCTCCGGTTTGCACCTATCACGCCACGTGTGCGTAAGCACGCGTGACATGGCTCGCTTATACTTCCCCGTACATGGTAATTACCCTTTAAACTGCTGGCGGACTGGTGGAGAGAAGAAAGTTCAGGGTGACGTGCTTCTCTTCTTTCCTCTCTTCTCTTTTTCCTCTATCTCTCTCTCTCTTTTCTTTGATCGTCCCTTTCAAGAAGGATTCCCTCCCGCTCCATATACTATCTCTGTTACCTCGTGGCCGGTCGATTATACGGAATAAGCGTGAGAAGAAATGCCTCACTCTCTGCGGGATATACCCTAATACAGTGGTGTACTGGAATTTAGATATCGCGCTGACGGTTGAACGGATTAATTATGACGACGAACTTACCGAACGCTCTTCATTCCCGCGGACTTTCTCAATTTTCCAAGTGTATTAGCGGATTTGCAACGCACGGATATCGGGACGGGGACGCCTCTAATTACGTGATTATAATTGGAAATTGATCAATTTCGATGAAGAATGCGTCTATCTAAGTAATATACGCAAGTACAGTTACGAGAAGCTTCAACTTATTAATAAGTCATAAGTGCACGCATATCATCGTACTAATTAACAAAAAAATAATTAGTAATATATAAATTAATAGTTAATGTACATGTAGATGACTAATGTATATACATGTGTATTCTTAAAAATGAATGAGATGCAATGAGAATCTGTACAAGTAAATTAACGAACATAGTGGCATACACTGTGTAAAAAGAAAACACTATTTTTAAGCCCCATCCCATAGATTTTTTTATAAATAAAATAATTACGCGTGTCCTCTAATTTTTAAGGAAATCTCATACTCGTCGACACATTTGCTTTATATAAATTTACCAGGGTTGGGAAGTAACGCGTTACTTGTAACGCCGTTACCGTTACAGTTACTTTTTTTCAGTAACTGTAACGGTAATGGCGTTATAAATTTTATTTGTAACGGAAAAAGTAACTTCGTTACATTTTTCGGTAACGAGTAACGAATTTAACAGTTACTTTTATCGTTACTTTTTTCAAATTTTTTGATTTATTTAAGATATTATTCTTACTATTGTGCGTGATAAAATTTTTATCTTAACCGTAAAGCCGTAAGCAAATCGACCAATTAGCATTCTTATTATGTTGTAAAAATGCTTGAATGTGATTGATCAACTTATGGCTCTTGCAGACCAGTGCGATGACGCGACGCGCGATATTCAATGAGAGCTTTATCTTTTCGGAAAAGCAGAGATCTCATTTACTACCAGTTCTAAGTACCTTGCAACGAAAATTAGAAAATCTCAATAAATCTGACCTTATAGATTGCCATTCATTAGTTGAAGCTATTCAGCAAGGTTTAAATAAAAGGTAACTTATTAATTTGATTAATACATATGTTATTTAATTTTAAATAAGGATTTAATTGAAAAATATTATTTTATTTTAAACTATTGATTCAAAAGTATTAATTTCAATAAAACAAACAATGTCGCTTAATTTACTATATTTGATTTTAGATTTCGTACAATATTTGAAACAAGAAATAATAATAGCAGCATGTTTACATCCAAAATTTAAGTTAAACTGGTTAACCGGAGAAAAAAGAAAACGTGCTGAAAATTACTTGGAGGATTTATTGGGAATCCGATCAACTGAAAATTCTTCAAAAGCTGGAAAATCTGACGATCAAAATGATTTTTTCATTTTTGAGCAAAAAACGGTGCAAAATGAATCTGAACAAGAAGAATTGCAACGGTTTTTAAAATCAAATAATTGTAATATAGAAATGTTAAACGACTATCCAAAACTTAAAAAACTTTTTATTAAATATAATACAGCTCTACCAAGCAGTACATCTGTAGAAAGAATGTTTAGCATCGGTGGCTCTGTATTAACACCACAAAGAGGACATTTAAATGATGATACTATGGAGCAACAAATTTTATTAAAAATTAATAAAGAATTTCGATAAAATTTAATCATTTATTTTGTAATAAACCTTGAATGAAATCTTGCTTACAATTTTTTAAAAGTTTTTCTTATGCAAAATAATTTATTAGTTTGTATTGTAAAAAAGTAACGGAAATTGTAACGACTCGTTACTTTTTAGTAACTGTAACGGTAACGAGTTACTTTTTAAAATTAGTAACGAGTAACGGTAACGAGTTACTTTTTAGAAAAAATAACGGTAACGGTAACGAGTTACTTTTATAAAGTAACTTTCCCAACCCTGAAATTTACCGACCTACTTAAACGAAATTGCTTGTAGTAGTGCGATAGTATATTGGTGTGACGTGTCGCAATAAAGTCACGCGACTGCAAATCCAATCACACGAATAAATTTATAGGTAGCATAATGCGTTTAACATATGCTAAACGTTAAAGGCAAAAAAGTGTATATGCAATTATCTCATTTCAGAATTTTTATCTTAATTATTTCATACAGTTTACATATCGCCAAAAATTCTGTCGATACCTGCACTGTTGGAAAATTTGTGTTTTCTTATTAAAAAAATATGCCAGTTAAAATTTTTGTGTTAAATATTGTTATATTGTTAACACATAAATGTATCAATTTAACATATTGCTGTTGCGTTAATCGAACTTAAATATTAAATTGTTAAAACAACTGAGAACAAGCGTAAAAATGACAATATGTACATATTTTTAATTTTACACATCAATTTTACAGATATGTTTCCGTATTATCAATGACAGGTTTTATCTAAATAAAATTAGCAGAAAAAAATGTTGATTTTATTCTACAATAGAAGTGAAAGTGACTACAGATTGTCAATAACATTTTTCCAAATTAATTTTATCGTTAAAAATTATATATTGATTTTACACAAAATTTATTTCAAATTACTTTGAGATTTTCATTTATTTTGTGTTAAAATATTAACATAATATTAGTGTCACCATTTAACATATCCATATTATGTTAAATTAACACAAAAATTTGTGAGACATATGATATCTGTCAAACACGAATTTTTCAACTGTGTGTGATTACCCGACAACAATAAGTATAAATATCAAATAATATGGAAAAGATATAAAATAATAGACTTAATATAAATGTAATTTATTTTGAAGAAAATAAAAATTGTTTAATTCTTAAATTCACACGATTTTATAAATGTTTATTCTCGCGCTATTTGATATCTTATTGTTAGCTGTGTTATTTGACAGCATGTATGTGTCGACGGAAGAATCACGGCAAAGACGCTAAAGCTTCCTGAGAGCACAGACTGTACCTCTGTATGATCCACGAAGAAGCGACGCTTCCTATCTACTCGCCCGAAGAAAGAAGATCATTGAACCGCGGAACGTCGCTATCTACCGCTCCAGAAGCATGCAGACGGACGATAATTAGTCCCCTGAATCTATTCCGCGGTGATATAGATTTGTCGACGTGCATAACGGAGTCGCGGATTCTACCGCATCGGTAACGACCGGCAACTCTTCCCACGAAGAATCCGATCGGACACGCCTGTCCTGCCGGGAGGAAGGAAGGGGGACACCTTCTCCCCCATAAATAGCGACAGTATAGGCAGAGCACGACGACATCCCATCATCCATCGTTGCTGACTTACCTATATATAAGAGCGGTAATATGTCTTAAGAAGTCTGATTCACGAAAGTGATTATGTAAAGCAGCATCTGAATCGCAGATTCGGAATTATCTCCGGACCGCACCGGTCCATACCGTAGGTCACGCTCGCGGCCACGCATAAGACCCTTGTCGTTCCTATCCATAATGATAAAGATCGAGAGTACACATCTCCGTATAATACGTGCTCCTCCGACGATCACGTGCAAAAGAAGCACCGGGATCATTGCGATGTTGCATGATCTATGGCTGTTAGGAAAATAGCCGATTATGTAAGCTGGAGCTCGAAACGTAACGAGGATGTCGCTCTCCGTGATCTCGCAATCTTTGTGATCTGGAGCGGTGAGATAACGAGATAAATCATTTGCAAGTATATTTGAGAATTTATAGCCTTCCGTCATTAACCTTTGGAGGGCCGGAAGATGTTACAATGACATCATTTTTCTCCTAGTTTGCCGGATTACCATACGTCATACTAGATCACGGTTTTTATATTACGATACAATAGCAGGGTTGGGAAGTAACGCGTTACTTGTAACGCCGTTACCGTTACAGTTACTTTTTTTCGGTAACTGTAACGGTTACAATGGCGTTACAAATTTTATTTGTAACGGAAAAAGTAACTTCGTTACATTTTTCGGTAACGAGTAACGAATTTAACAGTTACTTTTATCGTTACTTTTTTCAAATTTTTTGATTTATTTAAGATATTATTCTTACTATTGTGCGTGATAAAATTTTTATCTTAACCGTAAAGCCGTAAGCAAATCGACCAATTAGCATTCTTATTATGTTGTAAAAATGCTTGAATGTGATTGATCAATTTATGGCTCTTGCAGACCAGTGCGATGACGCGACGCGCGATATCCAATGAGAGCTTTATCTTTTCGGAAAAGCAGAGCTCTCATTTACTACCAGTTCTAAGTACCTTGCAACGAAAATTAGAAAATCTCAATAAATCTGACCTTATAAATTGCCATTCATTAGTTGAAGCTATTCAGCAAGGTTTAAATAAAAGGTAACTTATTAATTTGATTAATACATATGTTATTTAATTTTAAATAAGGATTTAATTGAAAAATATTATTTTATTTTAAACTATTGATTCAAAAGTATTAATTTCAATAAAACAAACAATGTCGCTTAATTTACTATATTTGATTTTAAATTTCTTACAATATTTGAAACAAAAGAATTAATAATAGCAGCATGTTTACATCCAAAATTTAAGTTAAACTGGTTAACCGGAGAAAAAAGAAAACGTGCTGAAAATTACTTGGAGGATTTATTGGGAATCCGATCAACTGAAAATTCTTCAAAAGCTGGAAAATCTGACGATCACGATGATTTTTTCATTTTCGAGCAAAAAACGGTGCAAAATGAATCTGAACAAGAAGAATTGCAACGGTTTTTAAAATCAAATAATTGTAATATAGAAATGTTAAACGACTATCCAAAACTTAAAAAAACTTTTTATTAAATATAATACAGCTCTACCAAGCAGTGCATCTGTAGAAGGAATGTTTAGCATCGGTGGCTCTGTATTAACACCACAAAGAGGGCATTTAAATGATGATACTATGGAGCAACAAATTTTATTAAAAATTAATAAAGAATTTCGACAAAATTTAATCATTTATTTTGTAATAAACCTTGAATGAAATCTTGCTTACAATTTTTTAAAAGTTTTTCTTATGCAAAATAATTTATTAGTTTGTATTGTAAAAAAGTAACGGAAATTGTAACGACTCGTTACTTTTTAGTAACTGTAACGGTAACGAGTTACTTTTTAAAATTAGTAACGAGTAACGGTAACGAGTTACTTTTTAGAAAAAATAACGGTAACGGTAACGAGTTACTTTTATAAAGTAACTTTCCCAACCCTGTACAATAGTAAGCTTTCGTATGCCTTACAATAAGTATTCGTATGATTAGTTGACAAATATAAATTTATATTTTTGTTAAGAAGTGAATTTTATACAGACATGTCTCTCAAATAGAAAATATTTAGATTACTTACAAAGATATAAAAAAATTACAAAATAGAAATATTCTGTTTTTTTTTTCTTCTCTTGTTTTTTCATAGTAAAACGAATATATATTTTTCAGAATACAATTCGTGAAATTTATACACACACACGCGCGCGCTTCAGCTTCACGATGTGCATTTCTCTTCGAAATCTGTATTTAAATAGGATTTTGCAGCTTTTTGACAAGTAAAATCATTCGAGTCTTCCGTTATAATAGATTCCGTTTCATTATTTATTTCGATGTAATTATGTCGACGATAATCGCGATCCAGATGGAAATTGTGTTTGAAATTTTCAAAGGCTAACCAGAGCTCCGCGATCTTTTCATTCATCCGTTTTACCAAATCATTACGATGCTGTTGAACTTCGAACTTAACGATATGCTCTATCTTACGTAGAAGAAACTTAGCATTGCCCTTATGTAATGTTGTCATTTCGGAATTGTTTGATTTGCAAGATATGTCTTGTTTATCCACAGCCGTATTATTGCACGATTTATATGCATCGCGTTTTTCTATTTCAACATTCGATGAATTAATTGCATTTTGCATTTTAAACCTGGAAGCACGTAAATATACATATATATCTGGATTTGATACGATATACAATTAAAATAATGACATTGATAATGTTAAATATAAATATTTAATATATTAGTGTAACATATTAATATATTATGTATTATATATTAATTATAAATATAAATATAAATGTTAAACAGTTAAATATCATCAATTACCATACTCGAAATTGATTGCAAAGTTCCATTAAACTACTTTCGTGCAAATTAATAACGTCCTCCTTAAGTCGTTTCTCCCACACATTGATTTGCCTTTGAAAGTCCAAGTAAGACTTCACGCTTCGTTTCTCCATGGTCTTTAGGTATCGCTGTATATTATCGTATACTTTCCTCGTGCTTTCCATCTCGTCGTATATTCTCCTTTTCTCCGCCAATTGCCATCTGACTATTTGAAAAGCGATCCTCTTTTCGTGGTCATCCCGCCAAGTCAGCAGATCTCTATGAAGAATTTCGCATTTCTCGTGACTCTGGCATTTCTGCGAAGTCTGGTGCCTCTTCAGAACGATGATCTCCCTCTCTGCCTGGGACAATCTGCGCTTAAGCTGTTCCACGGTGGTCTTCAAGGACTTATCACGGAGACCAGTTTCCGCCTCGTCATTGTCGCCGGAAGCTTCCGCCTCTGGAACGCGCATTCTTGTGTAACACGACAGGTATATGTATTTCGTTTATTTATATACAGGGTGTCTCATTTTAAAAGTTCCACCCTCATAACTTTTCAGGAACAACGTTTGAAGGAAAACGACTCGGATAAAAGTTGTAGGCAACAAAAGGGGCTATCTAATGGTGACCTTGGATTTGACATTAAAGGTCACTTTCAAGGTCATTTGAAGGTCAACTTCCGTTCTTTAAATGAAACTTCCTATTTTTCATTACATATTCTTGTAGCTTAGCTCGACAGCTTTCCAAAACTCTATAATAAAGTATTTTTTCATTAAGTACTTTTTGAGTTATTTTATATTTTAATCTGACATATTTTAATATAAAAAATAAAATATTTCGTAAAATATTCAATTTTCGATAATCTTATCTTAATACTTTTATGTACAGAATAATGAGACAAATCAATTAGGGCCAAAAAAAACAAATAATTGTTTAAAAAAATACATTGTAAATAATTTTCTTAAAAACAATTATTTTTTATACTAATTGATTTGTCTCATTATTCTGTACATAAAAGTATTACGGTAAGATTATCGAAAACTAAATATTTTACGAGATATTTAATTTTTTATATCAAAATATGTCAGATTAAAATATAAAATAACTTAAAAAGTACTTAATAAAAAAATACTTTATCATAGTGTTTTGGAAATCTCTCGAGCTACAAGAATATGTAATGAAAAATAGGAGGTTCCATTCAAAAAACGGAAGTTGACCTTCAAATGACCTTGATAGTGATCTTTAATGTCAAATCCAAGGTCACTGTTAGATAGCTCCCTTTGTTCCCTACAACTTTTATTGGAGTCGTTTTCTTTCAAACGTTGATCCTGAAAAGTTATGAGGGTGGAACTTTTAAAATGGGACATCCTGTATAGTGACATAATGTAAAACATATTAATAAGAAAAGAAAAGGTTTTTTCTACATTTTATCTATAATACTCGAAATTATTTTTCAATTATATTTCCCTCTTTTCTTATCTTTACTTCTCTTTATACTATATCTTATGCCCGGAACCGTACGCTGTTTTATTCTTTAAGAAACCTTTTACAGGATTTTCAAATGTGACTAAACCTTTAACAAAAGTATCCGATTTGAAGCAACAATAGCTGCCTTTGACTCTTCTAAGTTGGTAATAATCCGAATTTATTTGTTCGTCTCCAGAACTGCTGTCCCCTGCTGAATCACTCTGCTTATACTTAACAGTGTCAAATCCACACATCAAATTGTCATCGAATCCGACTTTCTCTCAATTCGCACAATGTTACCTCTTTATTACCATCCATCTTTCTCAATGTCATTTGGGATCCTTTGTAGGGTGATCTTATCAATTTATAATCTCTTTCTTCCGATTCACCAAAGTTGCTAGATTGAAGCATCTCTTTGAAACACAGCGTGGATTCTGATTCCTCTTCAATGGGTGACAAGCTACGGGGTTCCTCAAAATTCTTCTCGTTTCTTTGCATATTTCCCATGTTACTTTTTATATATTTGTCGATATCTACACATTACGTACATATATATGTATGTTTATTATATATAAAAACATCAGTAGCAAGAATAGAATATATACATTATAAATATATAATAAGATATAAAATATTATATTTCAAGACATATAAAAGAGATTCAAAATTTTAATATATTTCTCAAAAAGTATTTTTATACAATTATATTTATGGCTTTATTAACGTTATCAACGTTTGCATAAATAAATAAATTTTATTACATGTATTAATTATTATATATTGATATACACATTAGGGAAAACTAGTGTTAAAATTTGATATTGGCTATTTTGTACTTATTCTGCTAAAATCTTTTATTTCGAGCAATTAAACTAACTCATAACTGCTTTCATTGTTGATTTGCGAAGGATCGTGTTCTCGTATATTTGATAGAAAATTCTCTCTCGTCCTCTGACTTTCCTCACTTTGTGTTACGCATATTGAGACGAGAAGCGGGGAAAAGAAATTCACTTTTTTCCGTCAACGTTCTTTGGTTGTTCAATCGCGAGAAAAAGAAAGCTGTAAGGAAGAGAGTAGGTACGTCAGGTAGAACGGTAGACGGAACAAGAACGAGCTTAATGGCACTGTAACTCCGGTAGCGGACAATTTTCAATTTCGCTGACTCGCGCGGAAGTAGCTTTCCCACCTCCGTGGCGGAATTGAGACGTCGTTTACGAGTCACGGGGCACTTAGCACCGCCGGATTTGACATGGACAGCTGGTCGTATTGGACACATTAGAAGCACCGTACGGGAAAGGAGCGGATTTCCCCACGTAGAGTTGCGAAGTTGCCTTAACCCTTTCACTGCTTAACCCCAAACGACATCCGTTTATCTATCGGAGTTGACTCTATAAATTGCGATCTCATCTGATAAAATAATATATACGGACTTCATTATACCTAATTTATTTAATTAAATCTCTTTTAAATATTATTAATGGCATAAAAAATTTTTTTTTTTCGATGTATATGTGATTTTAATTCTCAACAACATACAATAAAATATTTGTTCTTTTATTTTATAATATATATAAGCTTTACATATTTCTGTTATTATTGTTAATTTATATATAATTTTATATTTGTTGTTTTGTTATTTTATTACATGTAGAACCACAAAGAATGTCATAGAAATCTTACTTTCTTTCTGTACATCCTGAACCTGGCTGTTGCATTTTATAGATTTTCAATATCTAATCATGAGACAAAACAATAATATACATATAATTATTAGAAATAAATAGTAAGTATTTAATATAAAAACGCATATACGCTCCGCAACAACTGCTGAATATTTATTGTCGGATATTTTTCCGTTTACATCAGACATCTAGGTTATTCAACTGCCGACTTTTGCAATGTTCACTCCGTACATGCGAAAACGACCGAGATAGATCGCAGCGCCCGTGGCAAACCGTGAAACATAGAAGGTTGCATGAAATTAAAAAACGAACGAGCCACATTACAACTTTGGAGATAAGAGAGACGCAAGTACTTTCTTTCGATATCCTAGTTTTGCGGAAACGGCCGTAAAATCGGCCGCGCGAGAACATTTGCGACGAACAATAAGTGCGACGAGAGAAGAGTAACGAAGGCGCTCTTACACACAAGAGGTGAAAGAATGAGTGCAAGAACAGTAAGGAGCGAGAGGAGTCGCACGGTGAGCTATGAACATAGCGGTCCTAGCGGTAGATAGCCTTCCTTAGATAACGCACTCATTTGCATTAGTAGCCGCATAAATGAAGAGCATAATTGTGACGTAATATATTACGGTAATATATTACGGCGATCTACGTGAGGATACGTAGCTTACGTAAACAAACACGAACTCATGATGGATCAAGCCTCTTTCTTTTAGTTCGGAACTTATAAGAACCGGTCTAGAACATCAGAAATTTATTATAAATAATTAAAATGGGATTCTAGTGTAACTATTCTAAAAACATAATTTTTATGAATTTTTTCTTTTTAGAAAAACTGTTAATGGTAGCCAAAAAAACTTTTGAGGGATATAAAGAGGCTTTAATTATTTAAAAAATTTTAATTTTTTTTAATTTTCTTTATTATTTACTGTGTAACAATTGTAGCATTGATTACAATCATCTGAAAGCCAAAAATCAAATATTTTCTTAAAGTTAGATAATTTACACTTACACTGTGGATTTAGACCTATCCCAAAACAAAAATTAAAAAAGTGGTAACACTCGGAAAAAAAATATTTTTTTTTTATATTGATCTTATATTGTTGATAAAAATATTATGAACAAACCATAAAATAAAATGATAAGAAGGGATCCCAGGAGAAATAGATTTATGCGAAATTGATCGGTCGATTAATTTTCAAGTTATCTTGTACGCAAATCTAAAAAAGTGGTTTTGAGAAAAACGCGTTTACAGTTTTTGAGATATTTACAGATGAAAAATTAATATGAATATTTAATTTGCTAATCCGGAATCATACAGTATGCCTTCCTCTTCCTTGAAAAGGTCCTGCTGGATTGTTTTTTCCATTGTATGAGCTGTATAAGTTTACTTAGATCTCTCGGAGATACGACGTTTTCCTTTTAATAGCCGTTTTTCATTATGAGAATTCGCAAACACTTTACATTATTGTCCGATCACACGATGCCTATATTGTATGTGTATTCCATTATATTTAATACAAGATAATAGAGCCTTTACAAAAGGAATCGATTTTTCTAATACCACGCGAGCACGTGGTAGCGATTTTAAATCCTAATCCACGAGAGAGATTTCCCTCTTTACTCAAATTTATATCTCTCCTACACTTTTTACAAATTAGCATTTGTGAAAGACCGTTGAAAACGATGAACATTTCAATAAATTAATAGTCATGAACCTGATTTATAATAAAATCGTCATCCGCAGACTTCTATCTTTTTACCGCAGAACTTGCTTCAGTTTTCACTTCGAAAGTATATTGGTTTCCTTTAAACGTCTTTTGACAGACAAAAACTATTGTCTTTGCTTCCTTTGCAAGGCATATTTATACGTGCATATTTGTACAAGTCGAAATATGATGCAATACTGAATATGATCTCTGCGCGAATGACAACACATAAAAAGATATTCAAGTTAAAAATGTGATCTCTTTATATACATGAATAGAAAATTATACTTAGAAAATTCTAGAAGATTTCACATGTTCCCAAACACAATTATCGAAATCGTTACGGACTTACATATACAGGGTGTCCCATTTTAAAAGTTCCACCCTCATAACTTTTCAGGATCAACGTTTGAAGGAAAACGACTCGGACAAAAGTTGTAGGGAACAAAAGGGGCTATCTAATAGTGACCTTGGATTTGACATTAAAGGTCACTATCAAGGTCATTTGAAGGACAACTTTCGTTTTTTGAATGGAACCTCCTATTTTTCATGACATATTCTTGTAGCTTAGTTCGAGAGCTTTCCAAACCTCTATAATAAAGTATTTTTTTATTAAGTACTTTTTGAGTTATTTTATATTTTAATCTGACATATTTTGATATAAAAAATAAAATATTCAGTTTTCGATAATCTTATCACAATACTTTTATGTACAGAATAATGAGACAAATCAATTAGTGTCAAAAAACAAACAATTGTTTTAAAAAATACATTGTAAATAATTTTCTTAAAAACAATTGTTTTATATACTAATTGATTTGTCTCATTATTCTGTACATAAAAGTATTACGGTAAGATTATCGAAAACTAAATATTTTACGAGATATTTAATTTTTTATATCAAAATATGTCAGAATAAAATATAAAATAACTTAAAAAGTACTTAATAAAAAAATACTTTATTATAGTGTTTTAGAAATCTCTCGAGATAAGCTACAAGAATATGTAATGAAAAATAGGGGGTTTCGTTTAAAAAACGAAAGTTGACCTTTAAATGACCTTGAAAATTATCTTTAATGTCAAATCCAAGGTCACTATTAGATAGCCCTCTTTGTTTCCTACAACTTTTATCGGAGTCGTTTTCCTTTAAACATTGATCCTGAAAAGTTATGAGGATGGAATTTTTAAAATGGGACACCCTGGATATTTATTGCTGATTGTTTGGCACCGAACGCTTGCCATTCCGAACTCACTAAATGGGCTATAACTTCATTATTTTTGCAAATTTCACTTTAATACTTTAACAGCATATTTCTGAAACGTTATATTTTTTATTTATGCAATAAAAAAATCGATTTTTTTTTACCTGTTGCACTAGAATTTCTTCTTAACAGGTATAGGTTTCCGATGATAATATAGCTTTTCACATTCTATAATAATATATAATAAGGAAATAATAGTAATCAAAATACCAAATAAAGTTTTTTCTAACAATTATGTATGTACATATACATATAGGTTTGTATTGGTGTGAGAATTTTTTTTTTTACTATAAAACTTCTTAAGTTTACTCGTTAATATATTCGGCAAATTAGATTGGAAAATTTTTCAACAATTACCGAAATTAATTTAAACGTACTTTAACTCATTCGACATAGCTGATTAGATACTTAATACTACTATAGGCAAATATCCATGCAAATGAAAAGGATGGAAGCGGTTTACCATTGTTTTATCAACTCGGCGGAATGCCGATAACGGGGATCGTGGGATTGTTCGTTTAGCAATTGCGAGAAAATCCGTGGAAGCGGAGGAGAATTAATCAGCATCGCACTACGATTGTATTTGTTGCCGTTATCCAATTGTAAAATGATGCGATCAAAACAATTATCTTGAGTTAAATGATCTATGAACAAGTGTATGCTTTGCTCGCCAAAAGAATTCAATTCTGAACGTTAAATTTTAATCATACTATAGATTATCTTTTTTTTCTAAGAGATAAAAAAAATATACGAACACATACTCTGAGATATTCAATTAATAATATTGTAATATTAATTTTTACATCGTTTTTTTATATAATTGATATTTTATATATTATAATATATTTTATAAATTATATTATACAGGGTGAGGTATTTATATTAAGACACCTAAATATCTAAAAAATAAAGCAAGATAAATATATATATATATATATATATATATATATATATATATATTAATTATATATTTAATTATATATATTGATACTACATATATTGATACTACATATATATATATATATATATATATATATATATATATTTATATTTATATTTATATTTATATTTATATAATTAATTTATAAAATATATTACTTTATTTTACATTACTTTATATTACTTAATTTATAAAGTTTAATTTCAATACGTTTAAAAATATATCTATCGCTTTTTGTTTTTCTGACAATATTTTATTTTTCATTGCTTTTAATCCAAATAAATCTTCATATGCTTTTTTATGATCTTTCTCCAAATGTTTTTTTAATTCAGTAGTGTTACTATTTTTCATTTTTATTTCTTTAGTCACATTTTCTTTTTGACATAATAAACATACGCCGATTTTTTCATTGTTTCTTGTTTCATACTTAAAATAAGTTTTCTATGTGCATTGTTTAATTGCACTTACTTCCGAACTTTCATTATCACTTTCGGAAATGTTTGCATGTTCAGCAGAAGAACTTGGTTTAGTTTTTAGACTGCGTCTGCACGATCGAGACGTGAGCATACGCAGTAAAGAACAAACGAAAATCGTGCTCGGGGCTTCGGATAACAGAAGAAATCAGATATATTTACTATTTTCTGTTTTTTATCAAGCTGACAAATAATTTAGTGTTAAATAAAAACTGTTAATAAAAATCAAGGCAAGACAAGACAAGATCTTTGATACAAAAATCCTCTCAAGACCAAGACAAGATTAAAATTTTCAAGACCGATACAATATTTTTGCGAATATTGTCGTGTCTTGGGTCTCGTGCAACCCTACGGCCACTCCATCCGTACGAAGCGAGGGAGTTCCAGAGACGGGGCGACGAAAGGACTCTCAGCCATGGACCTGTTCTACGAGATAGGAACGAGAGTCGATCGGGCGCAGCCATAAGCCTGTACCTCTAAGCCAAACAGCAGAAAATTGCGGAAATTCCGGGGCGATGAACCCACCAACACGGCCGTGATGACAATAAAGACCGCGAGGACCGCAGGACGGCCCTGCGTAACACGAAAGCGCCACAGGTGACACGATAGCGATTTATCGCGCCGGCGTATCTCCTGCAGGACTCTCGCTCGGCGCTGTTCGGCGAGATAGTAAGGACGTAAGCCTCTCAAAGCGTATCGCAAGCATCGGCCCGGAAAGAGAATCTGCGATCTTCCAGCCGGTGGGACTAGCGTCGTCGAACCGATATCGTACCAATTATTGTATTGTAGGTAAGTAGTCCGGATGAGTCGCGCCCTTATTGTCGAGCCACGTGTTTGGTGAATTAACTTTTATGGATTTTGCGTAAATCACGTCGTGACGGTCGACGGGCATTCGTTACTCATCCGAACTACAAACATTAAGCTCTCTCTACTTGATTTGCCGCCGCCGACAGTCATTAGTGTTAGTTTCGCGTTGATAATTATTGTATGTCGTAAATTATCGGGATTTTCACGCTCGCGCGATTGATATTCGGGATTGCGCAAAGTATTGCGTCATGCGACTTGTACACCATAATCGTTCTCGATGGTTCCGTATTCTTTCTGTGCATCGTTACCAAATGTATTGTGTTACGTGGAAATTAGAGTAATTAGCAAACGAAATTCATAACTGCAGAAAATTCGTCGGGTATCTTTGAGCCCGCTATTAGTTTCCGCGAGTCCTTCAAGTTATATCTTGCGCATTTCGACATCAAAGTCATCAATGCTATTGTTATCAAGGCAAATATTGGCTCACCGCGAGCCCCGTTCAAGGACAGATTCGAGTCATATGGCGTGGAACTTTCCATTGTATCGAAGCGGATTCACGATCGTGTACAAAAGTGATTACCGGCGCACTCGAGAGATTTCTTTAGTTTACCGCGGAAATCCTCGCCCATACAGCACCGCAAGATTGTAATAACATTGCAGCAACATTTTTCTGCAAGATTGCAATATTGCAGAAACATTGCGAAATGTTGCTGCAACGTTGGTATGATATTGCAGCAACAGTAAAATGTCCGCCTACAGCAATATTGCAATATAATATTGCAGCAACATAGCAATATAATATATATGCAATAATGCTTTATGTATATTTATCGACATAATATCCTTAATATATGAAAAAAATAATAAGAAATTAGGCCTATAAGAGTCAGGATCTAGCGTGTATATAGTTTTTCTGTATTATAATAATAACGAAATTATAAAATGTAAATTTTTCAGTACACATTCGACTTCCTTCAGTGACAGAAAATATTTTAAAAGAAATAAGAAAAAACTCAATTTGCAATTGCGTAAATTCACAATTTCTTTGTATCCGAAATATTCAGATATGCGGATGCAAAAAGATTGTGGTGAATTTACGCATACAACGAGTTTTTTCACATCTCTCTTGTCTTTATATAATCTCAAAATTTATCTATTAAAATCTGAAGTATCTTGCATATTAGAAAATTATTATAAAATTTTTGATTTTATATAAGAATGGAAACTATTAAAAGAATTCTTAGTCCAATGTCTCAGTTCCCTGTATTGGGGTCACATCATACGACTTAAACTAACAAAAATAGTTATTATATCTTTTTAATCTTACTTGCCGCTCTTTGTAAACTTTATATAATCATCGTGACTAAAAATTAAATGCGGAATAGATAGAACAACATGCGCTGCATAGTGGTAATGAACTAGCGATTATTAAATACTATTTTTGTAATATTTTCGGAATGTTGCTGTAACATTGCTAAAGTTATATTGTAAAATAATGTCTTTGCAACATTTCTGCAACATTAAACTGCAATATGCAATATTACAATGTTGCAGCAATGTTGTTGCAAGCTTCAGTGCTGTATGGGCGTGGTCGAAAAGTCGAGTTCAAATCACGTTAAGGTGGGTATACACTTAGCGTACGAACACCGAACGAACAGCGAATGCAAACGTTCATTATTATCATTCAGCAGATATATACGCCAAAGCGAATGCGAACAGAATGTTCGATTCGCATTCGGCTCGATTCCCTCATGAAGCGGTACATCAAAGACAATTCGTGCGAGAAAAACGTTCAAAACGTTTCGCATTCGCTGTTCGTTCGGTGTTCGTTCGCTAAGTGTATACCCACCTTTAGACGTCCGGTAATTTGATACTATTACGCATGGTCGTGTCGATCTCAGCGTACATAAACGATATCTTATTCGCAAGGCAATTATCTACTACCATCGCTAACTATTGTCTATACCAATCACTCTATATTTTATTGTTAATATATTCTTGTTATTCTTATTTTACATATCGAATACTCACTTTGGCTTCAGTGTTCTCGATTTTCAAGATTTCTCCCGTTTTCCCCCGAACCACCCTTTCTACCATTTCGAGTACACTGAGTTGTTTTTTTCATTCTAAATAAAAAATAAAGTTTTTTTGTTTAAAACAATGTTTTTTGTTTTGTTTGTGTTTTTAAGTAAAGTAAAAAAAACATGTTTTAAATCAAAAAAAGCATGTTTTAAACAAGCAAAAAAAAAACACTTGATAGCTTTGATCTGTGTAAATATTTAAATTTTTCGCTACCGTTAAACTGTAAATAACATTGCCAAAATTGACAACGCTATTTATGGCCTAAATATACACTTTACGTAATCGTATTCGTGAGTTATTAAATTTAAAAGTAGGTATTAAAAAAAAATACGTATTATGTAATGACTGCAATGCTATATGTTATCGTTATCGTTCATTTTTTTGTACCTAAATGTTTACTTTTTTTTTAGTTAAGGAATTGATGTTATTTTATTTATTATTTGCAATGGATGTTAAAATGCAATGTGTTATGGTTTCTTTTTTTATAGTTTGTAATTTTTAGATGAAAAAGAAGAATTAAGGTTTTTTTTAATTTTTTTTTTATTTATAATTTATGTTGAGAGTTAAGTATAAGGTTACTTAATAAGAACAGAAAAGGAACCAAGTATTATATATTAAATATTATTAACTAGAACTGACCTGCTATAAGTTATGTGCTATTAATTTAAAATGCTAAAATGTAAAGTCAGTCAATATCTACTAAGTAATTTTTATTGTATTGATTGTTATTTAATATCCAAGAATAAATATTCTGCTAAATTAATATCCATCTTATCATTTTTATTTTACTATTTATATTTTTATATCTATATATTACATATAAATATTGATAAAAAAACTAAAAAAACTGAAACAACAACTTTTTTACAACATACATATCTATTAGTTTCTGTTTTTTTTTTTACAATTTCTTTTTCAAATAATCATATATTTTAGTTGCAATATTTTAAACAATTTTAAACGGCAGTTTAAAAATATTTAAAACAGTGTCCACTGTTTTAAACAAGTTTTAATCAAGCAGTTTTAAACACATTGTTTAAAACATGCCAACCCTGCGCAATTGTCTTTCGATGTTGATATTATCGTGAACGGTGCGGCCTGCCGTCCAACTCGGTTTATTTTGCAAAGTATTGAATTTTTCTGGATCGCGGGATCGATATTCGAAATACGCGCCGAAGGTGTGCCATGCACACCGAAGAACCGCCCGCCGAATAAACGGATAATTATTACTTAAATAATTAAAAGGAAGAGAACGGTTAAAATGTATATATATATATATATATATATATATATATATATATATGTGTGTCAAAAAAAACAAATAATTATTTTAAAAAATACATTGTAAATAATTTTCTTAAAAACAATTATTTTTTTATACTAATTGATTTGTCTCGTTATTCTGTACATAAAAGTATTACGGTAAGATTATCGAAAACTGAATATTTTACGAAATATTTTATTTTTTATATCAAAATATGTCAAATTAAAATATAAAATAACTCAAAAAGTACTTAATGAAAAAATACTTTATTATAGTGTTTTGGAAAGCTCTCGACATAAGCTATAAGAATATGCAATAAAAAATAGGGGGTTTTATTTAAGAAATTAAAGGTGTTCTTGACTTGACCTTAACGATGCCATCCAAGGTCAAACTAATAACACCATTTTATGTTCCCGTCAAAATCATACAATTTTTATTCAAAGCGTTTTTCTCTTAAATGCTTAGTTTTTGAAAGAAAAGGGATGTACTGGTGATCTAGGACATTCTGTATAATATAATTGATTTTTATTATATTCTTTTTACAATACAAAACACTTGATCATATAGATGATGTAAAATTAAAATATCACTCATCTGTAAGAATTATTGCAAAATCACACCGTTTCAATAAGATTTCTTTTAGCATGTAACTAATTCGTAATTGAATGTCCTTACCGAAATGATTCACTTTCAAGTTCACTTGCTAAATAACAGACATCGGCATCCGGTTATTGAACTGCACATAGAGAATATGAACCATCAAAGTATGACTCATCTATTTCATTCGGAGTAATTAATCTAGAAGTCGATTGACTTTGACGACAGCTGAGCCGCTCGACTAACTTTTCATCGATCTCCAGCAGTATGTCTCATAGAGAAAAACACGTCTGCAATTAAAAACAAAAAAGAAGCCTGCAATTAGCCCGCCGAACGCCTACGTTCGGTCGTCATTCTGTGCGCTGGCAACCGTCATTAATTAATTTTGCGGATTATCCGCCGCCTGTGTAGAAAAGAAGTAATCGCAATCGGCAAATTTATCGAAGGTTGACGCCTGCTCTTCAACCTCTTGACTGTTCTACTCTCTAAGCATTCGATATATTACTCTGGAACAATCATATTCATAAATAATTTTTTTTTTAATGTTACCGCGATTGAAGCATCTTCTTATATTTTTTCATTTAAAAAAAATGAATCAAATATTCGACGAATATCTACAGATATTCGTCGAAATTTTTTTTCTGTTCATAAAACCGATAGCGGGAGAGGATATATTTATATATAATTCTGATGATATATACAGAGTGTTCCAGATCACCCTTTTTTTAAATGGAAATAAATGGCTTTTATCAAAAATTGTGAACATTTCTTAAGTAAGTATGCTCTATCGAATGATCTTGAACTTCACCTTGAGAGTCAATTGAAGGTCAACTTTGATTTTTTAGATGGAAGCCCCCTTTTTATTGCATATTTTCAAACCACTCTAATAAAGTATTTTTTTATTAAGTATTTTTTGAGTTACTTTATATCTTAATTTGACATATTTTGATATAAAAAATTTGATATCTCGTAAAATATTTAGTTTTCAATAATTTTACCTTGACCTTGAGAGCCAATTGAAGGTCAACTTTGATTTTTTAAATGGAACCCCCCTTTTTTATTGCATATTCTTGTAGCTTATCTCGAGAGCTTCTCAAAACACTCTAATAAAGTATTTTTTTATTAAGTACTTTTTGAGTTATTTCATACCTTAATCTGACATATTTTGATATAAAAAATTTAATATCTCGTAAAATATTTAGTTTTCAATAATCTTACCGTAATACTTTCATGTACAGAATAATGAGACAAATTAATTGGTATAAAGAAAATAATTAATAATATATATGTGTACTTTCAGAGATAATAATTTTTAACACTTTAAATGGTCCATCCTGTGTATATATATATATATATATATATATATATATATATATATATATATATATATATATATATAAGACCGATTGGAGATGCAACGATAAATGAGATGATAAACGGTTAGAGAGCGCAGCTTTTCTCTCTCTCTCTCTCTCTTTCTCTTTTTTTCGCTGACTCTAAACTCTTCAAGAACACTATGGTGGAAAAGCAACGGAGACCGCATGGAAGCCCAAGAGTGTTCGCGGGATGAGTTAACAGTATCATACCGATGCGATTCCAATGCGACTATCTTGCCACGGTGGTACCCACGAGAAGGAACGATCGAGCGAATAGCGACCGTGAAATCGCGATACGAGATGATACTTCGTGTCCGTATAGAATGATTAGAGAAGTGATTCTCACGCGACTCGCTTGATTAACGGCCTGTTCTTCCTATTTTTCTTTGTATGATTATTTGTTTTTCGCACCGAGAGAGGCACGGATATATTTAGAACAAAAGTTGTTTTTAATATTTATTTCAATAATTAATGATAATAATTTAATTTGATATAAATAGTATATATAATATTTATCTCGATAGAGGATCTCGAAGTTACTTGTTAGATATTTGATTTAAAGAACTAAGAAAAATTTCTAAACATTTTACTCTACTATTGAACAGATGATGATAATTAGAATATGAGCAGAAAACTCTCTCTCTCTCTCTCTCTTTCTTTTCATTATATTTTACAAAATACAACTTGTTAATGCTAATAGATAGCATTGTGTAATTGATATGAAAACGTTACTACGAGAAGATATCCAAAGGAACCTTCACAATACCTTCGATCATGTAACTAAGACGTGATCGGGTAAGATATCTGTTAAATAAAGCCGTTGATGAAGTTGTTGAAGATGCAGATCGTTGTTGGGATATCAATGCATACCGGGTTGCAAGTACGTGTCGACTTTTAATGCAGACATTGAATCGCCCCGGCGGATGTTCATAACGTGGATGGGACGAATGGAATAAATGCAAACACGTTTTTTTTTTCACTGACAGATACGTGTGTGCAGCGCATAGCTCCCTTCCGCAATTTATGCGGAATGCAGTCTTAGGGCGTCGCGCGAAGCCCTTATTTATATCATGAAATGCCATAGGAAGTTGAGGCATGTTAATTTGTATTCCGCGCGCGCGCGTTAATGAAACACTGATTTCATTAATAGTTCGACGCGCGTGTAATTTAATTGCATAACTCCATACCCATACAGCACAGAACATTGCAGCAACATTGCAACAATATTGCAACATTGTAGCAACATTGCGGCAATGTTGCAATATTGCTGCAATATTGCTGCAATATTGCTACAATGTTCTGTGCTGTATGGGTACATTTAACTGTTAATTGTGTAATCGTCGCGCGCGAACGCAATGCTAGTATTTTCTATCTAATTTTCACACGTTAATCATGGAAATGTGCGGATTACGATCAAAATTATAGAATATTTCTATATATTATTCTATAACAATTATATATTTGCGATATAAATGTTGTTTATATTATAATTGTTTAATTTAATTACTTTACAGTTCTGCAGCATCTGCGACGATAAAATAATATATACATGTGTGTATGTATTGCTATTGATATATATTTACCTAAGAATAATAATTTTTATAAATTGTATATATCACAATTTTTCTTTTTTCTTTCTCTTTAGAATCCTACTTCTCACATATAAATCACATAAAAAAACGTGAGTAATTTACAAATCCTATATTTATTGTGATAATTCTCGAAAACCACCTATTCCTTTATGAAGTATAAATTTATATAAGTTTATATATGTAAGTTAAATATCATAAAATAAAGTTGTTAATATGCGATGCATATTTCACAGTTTCTCTTAAATAATTCACATATTTGTGTGTCTAAAAATAACTGCCGTAAATCTATTCATTAACAATCGACACGATAATGTATTTAATTCATACTTTATTTGCATTTCCTCTCGATTTTCTTCTTGAATAGAAATTTACGTACATCGCGATACATTTTTTATTGCATCGATCAACGATAGCATATGGAGATGACGAGGTCCTGAGATCTGCGATAAAGCTGCGTCCACATGAGAAGAGGCGCGGGATAGAGAAGAACGAGCATGTGGGTGAAGGCTGGAGGGCTCTCCAGGATGTGTCGAAAGTGAAACTCAAGGCCTCGTACAGTCTTTCGTTGTGTATATGCATGACCATTGTCCGCCCTCATACGGGCTCGATCATGGTTCACGATAAGCTTCGATCTAGGTCCTTGGAGGCTCCGCTCAACAATCGTGGATTCTCAGAAATGTTATTCAAAAAGTGACCGTAGAAGTACGAAACCTGAGCGGGCCTGTTAATATGCTCCTTTTGTGTTTCTCTTTTTGAGAGATCCTCTATTTCTGATTGCTCTCTTTGATCTCGTGTAATTCAGCAAAACAACGATCTTTACACTGCGTGTTTGCGCGTACTCGGTACGAAACACGTAAGAACCATACATACTAAAAAAAAAAAGAATTACATTTATTATCAGATAATACTCAATATTAGCAAATTGAGATACATGCGAATAATAATTTTCTTTTTTTCAGGGGCAAATTAACGTTGCCATTTCTACTTTGAACATTGTGAAATTATCTGAAGCATCTCAAATCTTTTATGTTATACAATATTTTGATAATATGTATAAGATTTTATTTTTTAATGAAAAAAATACTTACCCAAATTGAAACATGTCAGATTAATAATCGGTGCTACGCAGCCATATTCAAGTAAGATCGGAAATATCAGATTACCGATCATAGCTCCCACTCTTCCTATTATCATTTCCATGCTTACTGCCATGGCTCTGATAAATAGATATAAAATTGAATGCACTGTACATTAATTATTATTATATTTTTTTTTAAGTCAGCGCAAATTATTTTATAAATTTAAACGAGGCAAACCTCAAAGATGTGGGAAAAAGCAAAACAGTCGCGCCAAGCGTAACGTTAAAAGCGCTGCTCATTAATCCAACGTATAAGCATGTAAGTGTAAGGATGATTAATGTATTTGTGGACCAGATTAAAGATATAGAACACAAAAGCGCACATCCGTAACTGATGACTATATCAAGAAATAATTACAAAAAATTAATACAGAGAATGTTTTTTCTTTTCCTATTTTTTCTCTCTTGCTCTCTTCTAAATAATAGTAGACAATTTACATAAATGGCAGGTAACTTACATGAAAGATATTTATGTTGGAGACAATTAACAAAGATGCTGGCACAGAATATACAAACACTAGAAGTAATTGACACAATAATACTGTCAATGTAGATTGAATCTGCTATAACAATCTGAAATAATCAATTTATTAAACAGAGAATATAATAAAATCTAAAAAAATTTTTTAAGTATAAATATTGTTTATATTTAATTATGATATTTCTAAAATTAACTTTCTTTGTATGTACATTGTATATCAATAAATGTTTTTTATACATGTATATATCTCACATTTTCACAATTTGACATTTCCTCCGATGCAGTAGTTCTATTTTCTTTGACAGATGTCGAAATATCTAATATTTCACAAAAAGTAGGGTTAGTTACGTTAGTATTAAGGCTATTAAAGTTCTCTATCGTCGTAAAGAGTTGTGGTTGCCAAAGGCGAAGGGTGTTTAAACTATAAATGTAACAAATATAGAAAACATTAATACAATATATACAATTAATAAATGTCACAATAAAATTAAACAAGTTGTTTAACATTTATTGAATAAATGTTTAAGTGTATAAATCGAAATAAAAAATATCCAGTGATTATTTAAATGATTTATGAATATCAATTATCTCTCATCGTAATTTAATTGTAATTGTACGTCAATATAATGTATTTCTGTATCATTATCCAAATGAAAAAATAAAAAATTTCTATACATGTGCGTGGTATGCGTAGATATAAGATTAACTTTATAATATGTTATCGAAAATTGCATTGTTTAGTCTGCGAATTGCGCGTTTTACTTATTTTTGTCGTTATCTACGTTAATGGAAAATTTTCACCAAGTTCGATAATGTTCTTTGCGAGAGAATAAAAAGGATCTTTAATTTAATTGCAGATTGTACAATTAATCCGACAAACGGCGCCGTTTTATATTTGCCATTGTTGGCCTGACATCCTTTAATTTAGTAGAAGATTTTAGTAGATTTCTCTGAAGCGAGGAACGATGTGTATTCAATTTTATTTTCGTCTCCTCGACTTATATCTTTAATTTAGTAGAAGAATTTAGTAGAACACGTGATACACAAGGTATATGGAATCCGGTGCGATATGTATCCAGATAATGGAAATATATCTCAGCGAAATATGCAGAAACAAATGTATGGTATATATATATATCTTACACACGCTGATAAGATCATAAACTCTTCACTTGTATAACTAAGTGAGATTTTAAACTTTTACAACGAATGATGTGTCTTCTTATATCTCGTAAAAAGCCTTGTGCGATTCTACGCATGTATCACGCGGATATTCGCGCACATGTTACACCATTACTCTCATCATTCTGATAACTTTGATTTACGACATTCGTGACGATCACCTCGCGAGGATTCGCAATTATTATATCACTAATAATAAAAAAAAATTGATTCTACGATTTACGGTTATTGTGAATATCTTATTTAGCGATTGAATAAATAAATAAATTTATATGTTTATATTTATATATTAAATTCTTTATGTATTAAATTTATATTTATATATTTATATTGGTAAAAATGAAGATGAGGGGAGGCACTTCCGATGATTTTAACCTTAACATATGTTGTCAAGGTCATGATCCTGAATAACTTTTCCTTATAACTTAATCGGCGGTCTCTTATAATTTCTAAGATATTTAAAGTTAAAGTTTAATTTGAAACAAAAATTTGGTTTGGGTTAGGTTATATTTTCCAGAAATGGAGCTCCCCCTCCATAGAAAGGTGGACGTAACCCACTGCATCCACGCGTACAGTTTCTCATCCATACAACAATTGTGGAATCGTAATGTGGGGTTTTGTATCATTTTCTTTTCATCTTTAAAATGCAACGAATAATTACATATCTGTATTACATTAAATAACTTAAAAATGTATATTTAAGTATTTGTGTATCCATAAAAATAAATATTAATAAAATTCACCAAAATTTGAAGTATAAAGTTAAACACACATTTATATTGTCAACTTTATTTGTTAATAACTTTTTAATAAACAATGACCGACGGTTAAAACCTTTTGAATGTTGTTCAGAGTCATGATTTTGACAACATGTATCAAGGTCAAAGTCATCGGAGGTGCCTCCCTCATCTTCATTTTTGTCTTTATATTATAAAATATTTACATATAATATTTATATTATAAATTTATCTATATATATATCATATTTTATGCATATATATATTATTTATATATATATGAATAATTAAATACTCACCATAACATTCCACAGAATTGTAAGCTAACAAATAACAATATGCGTAACAGATTTGGGTTCAAAAACATAGGCTTCATCTGTTGAATTCCAGCCTTCAAAGATTTCGTGTTATTTTGAGATTTTGATGAATGCGATTGCTCTGTAGCATTGTTTAGATTTATATCCCCCAATGCGCGTATCTAACAAAGAAAAGTGTAAAATATTTGCATTCCTTTCTTTCATTGCTATCTGAACAACTTTTTTATACAAGATAGTACACATTTATTATATAAGGTGCATCGTAACATATACCACTTTAACAACGGACAGGAGATACAAAAACAATGAAAAAAGATTATAAATATGTGTCATTCGATCTTATTTTCGAGTCATGTCTGTACTTCAATAATGTAGAACCGTTTAAGATAGTTGTCTCGCGACACAATCCAAATTTTATACTCTGAATCAATCATTAAAACATCCGACTACCTATGGTTACCGATTGAAAACTTTTCAACCTTCTATTCCAGAATCATCCATAGATGCAAGTTCATCGCGAGCGATCAACCAGTCCTAGCAGCTGAACCATATGACTTTTGCTTTGGAGACATGCTGGATATATCGCCTCTTCATGGCAGTCAACACTGCATCCATTGAGCGAGATTCCAATATCGCTCTGGTCTGGAGTCGTATAAGCTGTGTTAAAGTAGCATAAGATATGAGATCTGAATAGCTCAATGATAAGAGCAGTTGCCCGGAAAGCGAAAATTCAAGTTCGATTCCCGATTCAGCCACTCGTATCTCGAACATTTTCTCAAGTCCGCAAATATTGTTTTCTAATAATTATTTGTCGGGCTGAAAGAGTATGTAGATGCCCTACACAGTTGCCACAGTGTGACTGCCACGGAAAGAGATGGTTGCTTAGCACGTGTGCCTCCTGCCGCCTCAAATCTCTCCCTTACTTCAATCACTATTACCAAATCAACGCCCGCAACGTTTGCGAGCATCATCTATCTTTGTTTAACTTTCGGTGAATAACAGGGATAAAATGATACCGTAAAGTCTTTTTATTATTGTATTTCTAAAATTAAATGATCAATCATTTCAGTTTCTTTTTAAATAGAATTCCTAAAATGTCTTACTTTGTATTAGTTTTTCATCATTTTTTTGTTATTCTTTCTAATTATTAAAATTTAAAATACGAGATTTTCATACGTTTTATATATACAACAAATATAAAAAATGCAATTTTTCACTATCTCGCGTTCAGGGCGGACAATTGCTTTTAAGTTGTACAAATGTAGACGCCATATTTATTAATGTATAGTTTTTTTTGTTAATTGCGATTTGTGAGACAACTACACGTTATAAAAAATGCTCAAAATGATCACCTTCGGTCTAAATGTAAGTCTGCAGTCGTCATGTCGTAAAATGCCGCACGCTTTCAAAAATGCTAGATGTTTGTTGGATGCGTTGGCACCCTTGTATACGTTGACAAAATATTTTAATGCTGGCAATGGATGTTGAATAAACGTGGTCCCATAAATAAAAAATCTAATACATTACATTCAGTAAATTCATACATCAAATGCATATCTGCTATTTTCCAGTTTGAATAATTCATTATCATAATAACCCCTAGAACATGTCTAATGCACAATATCAACTACTTTTGTCAAGAGAACGAACTGGAATAATAGAACATATCTAATCAATAGGTCGAGAGATATCGAGTATTACGTAAACAGTTCAGTGGAATCATTTGGCTGTAACTCGGAAACAAAGTCAAATGGAACATTTATTTATATGAACTTTTGTCATTGTCTTTATGTTTCGACCGTTGAAGTGGGTCCCACATGTTACGATATACCCTGTATATTATTATAGTCTATTATGAGCTTACAGGATAATCATCCTTAGATAGACCAGTGTTCATACTGTAAATTTTCCTAAAGATCTCAAGTGCATCTTCATTACGATCTTGTGACATTAAAAACTTGGGACTTTCCGGAAAGAAGCACAGGCAGAAGGCACCTATCAATATTGGTAGTCCACAGATGGATAGATATATTCTCCAGGAATTATAGATAAAGGCACCGTCCCAAAAGACAATTGACCACGGCTGAGGAACCACTAACCAGGCGAATACTAGTCACAAATGTATACAATAAATATTAGTTTTATGAGAAAGTAAATTTATTTCACATAATGATAGATTTTGAGATATAATCGCTTGTATAATCTATCGTCTCTAATATATTAACATAAAATTATTGTACCTGCGTTAATTACACATCCGAATGAAACAGAGACACCGACAAGAAGCGGAATTCTCACTCTACCTTTAGCACAGTAAAATTCGGAGCAATATGCCACGAGAGTGGCATGTGGTCCACTTACACTAACATGACAAAAATAAAACCGATCGTTAATTCGATTGTTAATTTAAATAGATATTTAAATTAAGATTAATTAATTCGTTGTTTTTCTTTAAATAGCTATCGAATTAATATAGTTTAATATAATATTTCTCTCACAGAAAGCCATTGAGAAATTTGAAGAACACAAGCGTCTCAAAATTCTGCGAGAAACCTGCGAGTATACTACAGATACCATCCGCCATACAGCCGTATAATATAATCTTCTTTCTTCCTTTAACGTCAGCGAGATAGCCCCATATAAAACCACTCAACACCATACCTAGCATCATATTGTGTATACATATATAAAATGATAGATAGATGATAGATCTATGATAGATTTTCTTTATACTCTATTTTTTTGTCTCTCGTTTTACTATTATATTTTATAATATAATAATTCCATCATATTGTTTCAATATAATATTAATTTAAAATGCATTGAAAATAATTCAAAACGCCATCTTATCACTCACCCACATAGACAATGGCGTTTAAAAGTCCTTTGTTAAATAGTGACAATCCTAAATCGCATTCCGCGGATGCAAGTATCATTGACATATTAGATGTATCTATGCTAGATGCCCATGAAACCGGGATAATCCCAAGAATGAGAAGATATTGAAATTTTCCGGTTCCAGCGGCGGTGATCGCCGTTTCGAAATCCGCGATTTTCGTATTTGGCACATCTTCAATCACAACTGCAAATATATAGTTCTAGAAAATTGCTATGTACTACATACAGGGTATCTCTAAAGTCTGATCCTACACCTGGATTTTGGAAACAGCTTTAAATATGGAAAAATGTTTCAAACAAAGGTTGTATGGTTTTGAGAGCAACATAAGGTGGTGTCATTAATTTGACCTTGAATAGTTGCGTGAAGGTCACGTGAAGATCACCTTCAATTTTTTAAACGGAACTGCCTACTTTTTATTACATATTCTTATAGCTTATCTCGAGAGTTTTTCAAAACACTATAATAAAGTATTTTTTCATTAACTACTTTTTGAGTTATTTTATATTTTAATCTGACAAATTTTGATATAAAAATTAAAATATCTCGTAAAATATTTAGTTTTCAATAATCTTACAATAATACTTTTATGTTCAGAATAATGAGATAAATCAATTAGTGTAAAGAAAAAAACAAATAATGGTTAAAAAAAAATACATTGTAAATATATTATAATTATATACTTTTTCTTAAAAACAATTATTTTTTTATACTAATTGATTTGTCTCATTATTCTGAACATAAAAGTATTACGGTAAGATTATCGAAAACTAAATATTTTACAAAATATTTTAATTTTTAGATCAAAATATGTCAGATTAAAATATAAAATAACTCAAAAAGTACTTAATAAAAAAATACTTTATTATAGTGTTTTGAAAAGCTTTCGAGATAAGCTATAGTAATATGCAATAAAGAGTAGGCAGTTCCATCTAAAAAATTGAAGGTGACCTTCACGTAACCTTCACGCAACTATTCAAGATCAAATTAATGACATCACTTTGTGTCCCCATCGAAACCACTTTTGTCTGAAACATTTTTCCATATTTAAAACCGTTTCCGAAAATCCAGGGGTAGCGTCAGACTTTAGAGATACCCTGTATACATACTTGCACGCAATTTACATGTGTGTACCAAAAAAAATGTAAAAATTAAAGAATAATTATCAGCAATACAGAAGCTCGTTGAAACCAGAAATCATGTCTTGTAACTTTAAAGGCACTATAAGTTGCCAGGTTTCAATGTCACGTATATCATACTTAAGTAAAATCAACATTTATTTATTAAACAATAAATATTTATGTATTGTGCTCATACTTGAATCTCGTTGTTGAATCTTTTTCTTCTCTGACACGTCGATATTAGATGTGTTACTGTACGACATCGCTTAATATCTATTTTACAAAATATTATCACAAAATTAGTACACAACACATGATCCACGATCGATCGAAGCAATTTTCCGAATTTTCGGTACGCACACGTCAAAACGGGAGCTTGTTCTGCTTCTGTTCATAGAGCAGTATTTGATAAGAGACGATAACACTTATATACTGTATATATGGATGCTACAAAAAGATCTCTGACGGGTGAGCTGATGAAATTTGCTTTTGTTTTCAAAGACATTTCCTCTCCGTTATCTTTCTTGAATTAATCTCGTTTGATCTCACGCAAATATTTTTATCATTTAAGTAAACTGGTTTTCTCAATCCGCTGATTTACTACTATCATCGTCGACAAATTTTGATATTTGACAAGAATACACAATCAATATTTCCGTATATGCATATAATATTTCTAATCTACATTTAATTGCTTTGATTTTTATCAATATCCGTATATATAAATTTTAGTTGGAATCTATAAAAATATAATAAAACAAAGAAAAAGAAGTATACAATAATCTCTATCATATAAATTGACGCAATATTTTTCAATATTAAATTAATATTAATTATAAAATAATTAAGATGATAGTGTTTGATATGTGATATTTGATTTTATCATTGGAAAATTATCATATTAGTCCAATTTTAAAAATGTCACTTACCTTTATCCGCTTTTAAATTGACAATATATATTATAATTAACTATACATATATATATTTTCTAACTTTATTTAGGTCAGTTTATTTTTCGTTTTAATCATATTCTCTTTTACTACTTTATAAATGTGTTATTTTATTTTTAATTTTTCATTTACGCACACACACCTTTTTTTATTTTTTATTTTACAAAAAAAAAATCGAAAATTGTGTGTGTGTGTGTGTGTGTGTGTGTGTGTGTGTGTGTGTGTGTGTGTGTGTGTGTGTGTGTGTGTGAATATCACATTACTTCAAAGTTTTATTTAATTCCCATTGCCATTTATATACATTTTATCTCTCTCTCTCTCTCTCTCTCTCTCTCTCTCTCTCTCTCTCTCTTTCTCTTTCTCTGTATAATTCATACAAATATGTAATGCTAACACGTTAAACTTAGATGCCCTTTTTAAGCCGATATCTGAGATGACGCTTACGATTCCTCCACTATCGTTTAAAGTTCGACGGCTGAGCCGCCGATTGCGCGTGTAGGCTGCGTTCGGAAACATCATCCGTGTACACACGAGTATCGTTCACGCGCGGCGCGCGTGACTAAAAGTTGAACAAAGATAGAACGATGCTCGGGTGCTGTTTCCGAACGTACCGTTATGCTGTACCTCAAGAGAGTCCCTATATAAAAGATATGCTAAGATCGTACCTTCCGTCAAATCATTATTAAAATTATTCTTATTAGATAATTTTTATTTTCATAAATAATTAAATATCGAAATTTCTATTATTAATATATTACATATATGTAAACTATTATATACATATGTATTATATATGTTACATTGATAAGATATTAATATATAAGATAGCAATATACAGGATGTCCCATTTTAAAAGCTCCACCCTTATAACTTCTCAGGATCAATGTTTGAAGGAAAACGACTCGAATAGTTGTAGGGAACAAAGGGGGCTATCTAATAATGACCTTGGATTTGACATTAAGGGTCATTTTCAAGGTCATTTGAAAGTCAACTTCCGTTTTTTAAACAGAACTCCCTATTTTTCATTCCATATTCTAGTAACTTATCTTCCCAAAATACTATAATAAAATATTTTTTCATTAAGTACTTTTTGAGTTATTTTATATTTTAATCTGACATATTTTGACATAAAATATTTCGTAAAATATTCAGTTTTCGATAATCTTACCGTAATACTTTTATGTACAGAATAATGAGACAAATCAATTAGTGTCAAAAAAAAACAAATAATTGTTTAAAAAAATACATTGTAAATAATTTTCTTAAAAACAATTATTTTTTATACTAATTGATTTGTCTCATTATTCTGTACATAAAAGTATTACGGTAAGATTATCGAAAACTAAATATTTTGCGAGATATTTAATTTTTTATATCAAAATATGTCAGATTAAAATATAAAATAACTTAAAAAGTACTTAATAAAAAAATACTTTATTATAGAGTTTTGGAAAGCTCTCGAACTAAGCTACAAGAATATGTAATGAAAAATAGGGGGTTCCATTTAAAAAACGGAAGTTGACCTTCAAATGACCTTGACAGTGACCTTTAATGTTAAATCCAAGGTCACTATTAGATAGCCCTATTTGTTCCCTACAACTTTTATCCGAATCGTTTTCCTTCAAACGTTGATCCTGAAAAGCTATGAGGATGGAACTCTTAAAATAGGACACCCTGTATAATAATTACAATTTTGATAATTTCTACATCACCTATTAAATACTAATAGTTGATGCATTTTTTTTTAAATGTTTCCCCACTAGACCTATTCCACTAGTGTGTACCATATGTATGTGCGTGCGTGCGTGCGTGCGTGTGTGTGTCCGTGTGTGCGTGTGTGCGTGTGTGGGGGCGCGCGCGCGCGCGCGTGGAAAGCTATTATCAAAATTGTAATTATTATATATTATTGTCTAAAATATATTATTATAATATGTATTGTATATGTGTATAATAAATTACATATACATATAATATATTAATAATAAAAACTATACGATTTAATTATATATAAAAATAAAAATTATTTAGCAAGGATAATTTTAATGACGATTTGGCGAAACGTACGATTCCAGCACATTTTTTTACATAGGGACTTTCTTGAGGCACGGAGGGTTGGATTATTTGGCCATTTTGAGTAGTTTTCTACATTTTCGTGTAGGAAACTGTATAATATATACGAAAACGTAGAAAACATATTATACATGTTCTAAGGCTCGATTCGATAGTCCGAAGCAACGTGATTGGTCGAAATCTTATAGTTATGGAAAAGTGTGTGTGACAGGCTTAATTCGTTGACGCGTCCTGAGTGCAAGAGGATCCTAAAGTGCAAAAGGGAATTATATTGTGGTCCCTTAATCTATTTTCGGTACTATGACGTATGATCTTTTTGCAATAACTACAATATGCAAAAAATCTTTGGTCTTTATAATATTTTTCAAAATTTCCTTCCTCTCAAAATTTGTGACACAACCTACCTCCACGACTCATATTTTCGAAATTTATTTTTAATTTTTCCAAATCGTGTAATCTACCGGTATGTTCAGGAGATACAACCATTGCACAACCGTTGAGCATTGTTAACACTCGACGTTGATTTGTTGGTTCTAGGAGCAAGAACCAATAACATTCGAACATCATACGTATAATACATGGTTGAACTCACGACGTATTATAATATGTATAATACATGGAGGAAACCCGGTATAATACATCGAGTATAATACTTACCCAATCTTCGGCACAGCGTAAAGCCTATTGCACAATACAAAAGTACAGGCAATAGGAACAGGAAATAGAAATTATCCACCAATAGAAGCAGGGAATAGATGTTATTCCCTGTTTCTATTGGTGGATAATTTCTATTCTCTGTTTCTATTGTCTGTTTCTTTGCATTGTGCGATAGGCTTAACACGCGTGATTGGCGGCTCGGCCGTCGAGTCTTGAATAGTAGTGGGGGAATCGCCTCAGCTTCACAGACATCGGCCCGAAAAGAGTATTTAATTCCGAGCACTGGATTAAGGACGTATGTGTCATACGTCGAAACATTGACAAAAACATGAAAATTTCGTAGACTGTTTTATTATTTCTTTTGAATATCTGTGCAAAACCTGAGCACAATTCTCTTAATGGTTTGGAAATTATTTAAATTTAAAGTTACTATTGATTCTTATGAAAAATCACGTATTGTATAAAATCGCGCATTTATTGACAAGGAAAAATATTGCCAGCAAAAAGAAACAAAAGTTTTCACATATATTAAGAAAACTCTAATAAATATTTATACAAAACTTGATTTAGATCCACTTATTTATATAAAAGTTATTTATTAAAAATTGTAAAAAAATATTATCTGTCTCTTTCTGCAAATTACTCGTTTTTTTCTTGCAGTTAATTTTAGCCCATACAGCACTGAAGCTTGCAACAACATTGCTGCAACATTGTAATATTGCATATTGCAGTTTAATGTTGCAAAATATTTGCAAAGACATTATTTTACAATATAACTTTAGCAATGTTACAGCAACATTCCGAAAATATTACAAAAAAAGTATTCAATAATCGCTAGTTCATTCGTTTACCACTATGCGGCGCATGTTGCGCTATCTATTCCGCATTTAATTTTTAATCATGATGATTATACAAAGTTTACAAAGAGCGGCTAGTAAGATTAAAAAGATATAATAACTATTTTTGTTAATTTAAGTCGTATGATAATGACCCTAATACAGGGGCTCAGACATTAGACATAAGAATTCTTTTGATAGTTTCCATTCTTATATAAAATAAAAAATTTGATAATAATTTTCTAATATGTAAAAGATACTTCAGATTTTAATAAATAAATTTTGAGATTATATAAAGACAAGAGAGATGTGAAAAAACTCGTTGTATGCGTAAATTCACCACAATCTTTTTGCATCCGGATATCTGAATATTTCGGATACAAAGAAATTGTGAATTTACACAATTGCAAATTGAGTTTTTTCTTATTTCTCTTAGATATTCTCTGTCACTGAAGGAAGTCGAATGTGTACTGAAAAATTTTTTAATTTCGTTATTATTATAATACAGAAAATCTATATACACGCTAGATCCTGACTCTTATAGGCCTAATTTCTTATTATTTTTTCATATGTTAAGGATATTATATCGATAAATATATATAAAGCATTATTGCATATATATAATATTGCTATGTTGCTACAATATTATATTGCAATATTTCTATAGGTGGAAATTTTATTGTTGCTGCAATATCGTAACAACGTTGCAGCAACATTTCGCAATGTTTCTGCAATGTTGCAATCTTGCAGAAAAATGTTGCTGCAATGTTATTACAATCTTGCGGTGCTGTATGGGAGGAGGTATTTATGATCAAAACTTTGTCATAAATAAGAAAAAATATAAATTACAATTAATTTCTTTTATGAAGACGTCAAAAACCATATTATTTTGTGATGCTTCAATTCTTTTTATAATCCGAATTTATTCATTTGATTTTTCAAACGAAATATAACGTATAAATGTAAGAAATATCTTTCTTTTTGTTTATTTTGACAGTTTTTTGCTACTTTTGTACAGCGAAAACATCCTTATCTAAATGACATTCCATTTTATCAGATGAAAATGTAGCGCTAAAAAAAATAATCGTTAAAGAACGTAATAATTCTCAACTTTCTAGACTTTCATATAAGTTATGATGTTCAAAGAATGCGGTAGTTATTTTCCTATTGTTTTTTGTGTAACAAGCACAGAATATGCGAAGTAGATTCTTCGAGTTTACGACCTCAGTTCTTTATAATTTGTAGACTCAATTTTCACAAGTGCATGCAAGTGAATGCAAGATACAAAATTTGCAACTTAACTATTTCTCGAGGTTTTGCTAGAAATTAGAAACTTTTCAAGAAATCTTTGTGAAATCACGGATTGTTGTGCCCTTTTCTCCTGTAATAGTAAGAGATAAGAAAATCTTATCTTTCTAATCTTATATATAGAAAGTGTACTAAAGATGCAAAATTTGACATTTTTATGTGTTCATATATATCATATATATATAAATTACTTTATTAAATATTAGTCTAAAATCTTGTACATATAATACATATATATATATATATATAACATACTTTAACAAAGTATTTTGTAGATAAACTATAACAAGTAATTTACAAATTTGTAATTTGATAAGGAGAAATTGTAAAGTAAATTATATATCCTCCTAAAAATTCTCTCAATCTTTAACCAAGCAGTGTTTGTTATTATATATTTGTAATTCTTATATATTATATATTCAAAAAATTTTTCTATTTTCTCATAATCTTTATAATGATCAATCTATCTAAATATTATCGTATAAAACGTTTTTCTTTCAGAACAACTAATCGTTCACATATATTTAAAATAAATAAATATATAAAATTAAATAACATTTTATTCTAGTTAAGCCTATGAAACATATACCATATATATAATACGGAGAGAGAGAAATATATTATATCAATATATTTTTTAGCGATATTCGCGAAGATTTGATGAAATGTTACTTGAAAATTTTCCATAGATATATATCGTTAATTATTATTATTAATTATTATCATTAATTTATAAGTCATATTTGATAAATCGATTCGCATGCTGTTCGCGAATGACTCTTTCGAAAAATCCTTTTTACGTAGTAGATTTGACGATGGATTTAGGAGAATTGAGGTGAGCCATAATTTTCCTCGAGATTCTATCGTATTATTGATACATTACATGAATCGCACATTACTTAAATGTCGTTTGTCAATAGCTTTGTTCTTTTGTTGCATCCGATACAGGAAATCCTATATCCTCTTTATATCTAGAATATCTACGTTTATCGAGAAAACTTGGGGATCTATGTTACACGATTTCCAAACATGCATATTAATCACGCGCCAAAATGGTCATGTGACATAGTTACAATCATAAAGCTATTTCGCGTGATTAATACATAGATAACGTCAGGAAAATTGTTTTTAGAATTGTGTTGCAAATCTATTATTCAGTTGTATCTAATATATGTACAGCACAGTTGCATCACCTAATACAATCTATCTGATCTTTATGATCTGTTCTTAATATTTCACACGCGTATTTGATAATTGCATATTTGTAGAAAATAATAAACATTAAAATTTTTCTGGTGCACAGAATCGAAGATACACGATATATATTTTCTTAAAATACATTTAACATATCAAATATTTTTAAAATATTAAAATATATATATATATACAATAAAAAATAATTTAAAATTTCTGTTTAAAATAAGTTTGCCAATTCATATTGATAATGTTATTTAATTCAAGCGCGTGTCATTGCAGAATCGTGAAAAATCTATTCATCCGCGGTGCTCTTTTGTGCCACAGCTGTATCTTGATCCCTTGAAGATGATTCAGCTTCATAAGACGAGGGACGTTGATTACTCTTCATCCTGCTAGATTCTCGAGCTTGTCGGTATGGCATTGACTGCATGTATTCGACCACCTTTGAAGAAAGAAAGAAAGAGAAAAGGAATACAAGGTTAGCGTATCGCAAAGTTCGTTTCACCGGAGTAATTAAAGTTTCCTGCATTTCAGCCGCGAAATCGACGTTGCGTAGCAAACGACCTGCTTTTGGTACTTTTATCGAACAAGGAGAAATAAAAATCGGCGTTCTTTTACTAAATGAATTAAGGTCAGCATCGAATAGCTCGTACGGAGCATATGATCTAATGCTTATTATATTTCCAAGATTGCACTAAAGATGCTTAGAGCAGATATAAATTTTTAATAATAGAGTTGCATATTATCTAAGTAGATCGATAAAATGTCGATTATTCAAATAAAATATAACATGATTTTCAAGTACTTCAAAATATTTCTAGCGACAACCTACATTTGAAATAACACATAGTAATCTAATAAAATCAATAATTTTTAATAAAGAAAAAACTAAGTTTACCAATTAGCAAAAATTTTAAAATAACAAGAAAAATAAAAGACATAAATTGCAACATAATTTGTGACGACATAATTGCCGTCAAGTATAAACCGTGTATGGATGAAATAAGATTAATATAAAAAATTTATTAAAGCGCAATCAATTATGCGTCGAAATATTGTATGAGAGATGAGGAACAAACTCCATGATAGAGCCGCGAAGGTTTTGTGAAACAGTTTGATAATTAATTACACGCTCCATGACATAAATCTCTTCTGTCTAGATGTGCATTAAGCGAATCGTTTTATATCTAGTGTTTTGTACGATCAATGTGCTCCGTAATGAATATGGCCGACATAATGAATTAATGATACACAACTCTCGTGACTGATCATTGAACATGCTTCGTTTTCTGGTAAATGCAACAGGATTTTAGCATTGATTTAATTCAATGTATATATTGCTGCAATTCAAACAATTATAAATATAGAGAGATTATTTTTATTTTTTTTAAGACGACATATCTTGTATTTATGAATATATCTATACCGAAAGCGGCCTGCTTCTGATAAAAAGAGTCATATATATAATAATATTATATTATTATATTCATGATTATATTATTATATGTTAAACTAATAACATAATATTCTAAATATTTACTTGAAAACATTACACATATGCAAATTAATTACATTTAAATACATTTCAAAAGATCTTAAAAATGTATAACCTGATTATTGTAATCGAAGTAGCCTTGTAAAATCTCATATGCAATCATACCACTAATGCTTAGAAGAAATATTCGTTGTAATAATATCTTGTTCAGAAACCATTTAAATTTAACCATCATGTAACTGAAATTTAATCATATAATTATACGATTATGCTGGTCGAGAGCAAAAGAGACAGAAAGATTAATGGATATCTTACTCAGTTTTACCAAACGGTCTGTATATCTGTCTAAAAACTATTTATTAAACAAATACATCTTGCAAAGAAATAAACATTAAATATTTTTCTTTACTATAAGCGAGTATGAACATTGAAATTTCTCGAAATTGCATTCTGCTATGAAGTTTGATTCATAGCGTATTGTTTATATATGCTATGGTTTGATTTGTCAGAATCAGATGACAAATTTCGTATTCAACAAAAGAAAGAAAAAAGGGTTAATTGTTTGATAAATAGATAATAAAGGTAACAAATTCAGGAAAATTACAATTATTGATTTCTGATTTAATTTGTTTGTAAAATAAAAAATTTATATTGGATTATGAATATCAATATTCATATATATAAATATGTATTAATAATTGTAATATATTAGTGACTTCTATGTTTCTTTCAAAATAATAATGCTACTTTAAATTAATGAAGAAAAAATTTGTTTCTTCTTTCTTTAATTGATATTACGGAGAAGAGAAAGAAAGATTATTTTATCTATTTATTTATAATTTATACTATTATTATTTATTATTATTATTATTTATTACTATTTATTTTATATATCCAGTTGTCTCAAAATAAATAATATACATACACATATATATATATATAGATATTGTATATATACATACATATATGTATATATGTATAAGCGTATATATATACGAGTATATTTATGTGTAAATTTTATGGTAACTATGCATATTAGGTTATACCTCACCGATGACTTTTACCTTGACATATGTTGTCAAGGACATGACCCTGAGTAACTTTTCCTTATAACATAACCGGCGATCTCTTATAGTTTCTGAGATACTTAAAGTTATGATTTCACAATATTAATGATTTTTCTATTATAAAATAAAGAAAAATAAAGGTTGTTTACATTATATTTACGTAGATCAGACGTGAAAAAAGTGTTTCTTTACATTTCCAGAGACGAAGCTCTTTGGGTTTTTTTACTTTCCACGCAAAGTGAGGTTCAACGCAAACCTATGTGTCTAGTTCTTTTATAGTGGAGCCCACTGCGTCCACGCATATACTTTCCCATCCACACAACAATTGTGGGGCGGACTTCGCTTTGCTTTGTAAAGTATATGCACGCACACAGTGGGTTCCGCCCCTCCTACGGGGGGAACTTCACTTCCGAAAGATACAACCTAACCCAAACCAAATTTTAGTTTTAAATCAGAAATAGGTTTGGGTTAGGTTATATCTTCTAAAAGTGGAGCTCCTCCGTAGGGGGGGGGGGGGGGAGGAGGGCGGAATCCACTGCGTCCACGCATATACTTTCTCATCCATGCAACAACTGTGGGTTGCACTTTGCTGCCTCTTCATTCTGTACAATTACCATTTTGTACAATTACCAAAAATTGCCCGTTCCCTCTTACGCATTTAATAAATAATTATTCCAAGCAATTAACAAATAATAAAAAAGTTAACATTATTTATGTGCTGCAATTAATTTGTGCGTGAATAACTATTCGCTGTATCAAAAAATCTATTAATTTATTATTATCCTCAACGAAGGTCAGAAATTCGTGTAGTTGCATATTGAAAACTTTCAACGAACTGCGAGGAAATCCGATTGTTGACAAAATATCAATAATCATGTAGCTATGTTTTGAATAACGTAAATAAAAACTTTTTTACTTAGAAGGTTATAAACAGACTAGTATAACGTACATAAACACAAATGCTCTTAATAACGGTTTATAATACCGAAAGAAAAGCATTAAAGTCGTCAAAAACTTGAATTTGTTATATCTTCTAAAACAATATCGTCTACCATTTGATTCTTGCGGGGAGTTACTCAGAACACTTTTCTCTACTTATTTAATAATTTACAAAATTATAGAAATCGGAAGTGTCTCTCTCTGTCTTTATATTATTGTATTACCCAAATGTTAACTTTAAATATCTCAGAAACTATAAGAGACGGCCGATTAAGTTATAAGGAAAAGTTACTCAAGGTCATATCCCTGACAAGATATGTCAAGGTCAAAGTCATCGGTGAAGTGTAACCTAATATGCATATTTATCAAAGCTTTGATGCATACTTCCCCATACAACACTAAAGCTTGCAACAACATTGCTGCAACATTGCAATATTGCATATTGCAGTTTAATGTTGCAGAAATATTGCAAAGACATTATTTTACAATATAACTTCAGCAATGTTACAGCAACATTACGAAAATATTCCAAAAAAAGTATTCAATAATCGCTAGTTCATTTGTTTACCGCTATGCGGCGCATGTTGCGCTATCTATTCCGCATTTAATTTTTAGTCACGGTGATTATATAAAGTTTACAAAGAGCGGCTAATAAGATATAATAATTATTTTTATTAGTTTAAGTTGTATGATATGACCCCAACATGGGGGATTCAGACATTGGAGTAAGAATTCTTTTAATAGTTTCCATTCTTATGTAAAATCAAAAATTTGATAATAATTTTCTAATATGCAAGATACTTCAAATTTTAATAAATAAATTTTGAGATTATATAAAGACGAGAGAGATGTGAAAAAACTCATTGTATGCGTAAATCCACCACAAACTTTTTGCCTCCGGATATCTGAATATTTCGGATACAAAGAGATTGCAAATTTACACAATTGCAAATTGAGTTTTTTCTTATTTCTTTTAGATACTCTCTGTCACTGAAGGAAGTCAAATGTGTAACCAAAAATTTACATTTTATAATTTCGTTATTATTATAATACAGAAAATCTATATACACACTAGATGCTGACTCTTATATTCCTAATTTCTTATTATTTTTTTTACATGTTAAGAATATTATGTCGATAAATATATATAAAGCATTATTGCATATATATTATATTGCTATGTTGCTGCAATATTATATTGCAATATTTCTGTAGGCGGACATTTTACTGTTGCTGTAATATCATAACAACGTTGCAGCAACATTTCGCAATGTTTCTGCAATGTTGCAATCTTGCAGAAAAATGTTGTTGCAATGTTGTTGCAATCTTGCGGTGTTGTATGGGGATCTCTACATATATATTTATATTTATTCGATAAATAGATAATGAAGGTAAGAAAGTAATATATATATAGATGAAATAATTTTTTATTTATCAATATTAATTAAAAAAAGAAGAAAAAAATTTTTTCAGAAACATTAAAATTATTGATTTCTGATGACTTAATTTGTTCATAAAGTAGGAAATTTATATTGCATTATGAATATCATATTTAATGCATCTCTCACGCCATCGTATAGATGGAAATGTATCCTCACAATCGAAAACGGGCATCGAGTCATATTCAAGACTTACGATACCGCAATACCTACAACCAATGAATGAAAGAACATATTCTCAATCGATAATTTCTTTTAAAAAGCGAATTCTCCATACTCCATATGACCTCAATTTCTTCTGCCATTATGAGAGCAAACTTTTGCCGCAATTGTCAGTTCCGATGGCCGTAATCGCGGAATCGGAGCGCGCACGCGAAAATACAAGAGTGATACCTCAGCCAGCGGCGATTTAGATTCTCCTCGCGATCACCAGGCGTCGCAGACGGTAATGGCGTCCGGTCGATAATACGATAGACGGAAGGAGGCACTCTCTCGACTCTCGCGAAGGTCGGAGTATTGGAGTAGTGGAAGTATACGATACGGGGTCCGCGACGTATCACGGATCACGGAGCGAGCTGGCAGTTTTTCCTTTGCACAGCGAGACGGGAAAATCGTTCGGGAAATCGGGAAGGACAACGCGCCGATAGAAACGCGACGCGAGACGCGAGTGAGCGAGCGATAATAATGTCGCGTTGGATCGCGCGACGAGGACGGGCCGCATAATCAATCGCGGTAGATTTTCCCGCGACAGCAGCGTCGTCCGAACATGCGTGCGGTGCGGGACGACGGGCACCGAGCGACAACCGAGGAGGCTCCTTCGAGGAACTGTCAGGGGGATCGTCGCCACCACCATCGCCGCCGACGCCGCCACCACCGTCGTTACGCGTGAGTCAGTGCGAGATCGGACGGAGGCGACGCGCACGCAAAATGGCTTCGGGCGACAATGTGGACGTGATCGAAGTGGTCGAGACGACGAGCTTCCCCGGGTCGGCGACGCAGCCCGCGGTGGATCATCTCAGACCGGACCAGTCCACCGCCGAGGAAGACTGTGAGTGCTCCCATCTCGCTCCCCCCTTTCCGTTCCCCCTCTGCGTGTCTCCCGATACTCTCGTTCCAGCGCCGTGACCCTAACCTATAACGCGACCACGAATGCGCCGCGTCGGATATATCGTCGTTCCTTGCCCGGGAACGATTTGTTCGCATAATCGGACGGAATGGTCTTACTCGCCGTGTCATATCGATCCGCGGAATCGGATCTTCGTGCACGAGGATGGCCGATCGAAGATCGCGGCTAATCCGTTGTTTCGCGATTTGACAGCTCTGTAATGGGTGTCACCCGACCTAGAAAGCGCAAACACGTTGGTATCCGTGTCGTCGTCCGGCGAAGAACGCTGGTCTCCAGTTAAAGCATACATCGTGGATTTTGCGAATCGAAATAAATTCTTCCTGTGTTCCGATTTGCGGAGCGATCGATCGACTTTTGACAGTTTTCCTATTATCTCGATATAATCTGTAAAATTTCCAGCAGACAATATTTTTAATGCATTTTAATTCGTCAGATGGAAAATCCATCGTGCGTAAATAGACACGTCGTGATTTCTTGTAGATCGATGGTTCGCGATTTGACAGCTGATAATAATTATCGATTATAATGTTGACTTTTTCGCTTCGTGGCTTCTGAGAAATTTTAAACGCTACCTAATTCGACATATACTACGTTAAAGTTATCGCGTCACTGTTAAAAAAGCCTGATGACACAAAAACGGATAATGTAGGCGAGAAATTCGTGTCGTAATGATGGTTTGTCATCAAAATAAAAATTATTTTTTAACATATATGTATGTATATACATGTATATGTATGTATATATATATATATATATATATATATATATATATCGAAACAATATATATATATATATATATATATATATTGTTTCGAGGCCGACATTGTATTGATAACTAACTGAAATGTTGAGGTCCGGTTTTTTTTACGCGTCCAAAATTGTCTTGAAACAATACAACCTAAAAAAAAAAGAATCTTGATATTTCATCTAGTTATCAAAATATTCGGCCTGTTACGTTTGAAATTTAGCACCCTGTATATATATATATATATGTATATATGTATATGTATATGTACAGGATGTCTCGAACCTACCGTTACTATCTGTTAATAGCAGATTTTGGAAATCATTTGGAGGTGATTTTTCTTCAGCGAAAATGTTGAGAGAAGTCATTATTTTTTGCACGTTTCCAATTTTCTCCATCATAAATCTTTGTAATTAACATAAGTCTTAAATTAAAATTCTCTTTTTCTAATAAATCTGTAGTAAGTAAATTCTATCTGAAATTAACTAAAGAATGTATTTGTAACTAAAATTTAGTTCGCAAAAAGCTCTTTTTTTTTTAATCGCTTATAACACAGAGATTATTGAGGCCTCGATATTTTTGCTCAGGAAAAATCATCTTAAAATGATCTCAAGAATCTGCTATTAGCAGGTGGTGTGGTATGTCTGGGACACCCCGTGTATATATATATATATATATATATATATATATATATATATATATCAGGGTTGGGAAAGATACTTTATAAAAGTAACTCGTTACCGTTACCGTTATTTTTTCTAAAAAGTAACTCGTTACCGTTACTCGTTACTAATTTTAAAAAGTAACTCGTTACCGTCACAGTTACTAAAAAGTAACGAGTCGTTACAATTTCCGTTACTTTTTTACAATACAAACTAATAAATTATTTTGCATAAGAAAAACTTTTAAAAAATTGTAAGCAAGATTTCATTCAAGGTTTATTACAAAATAAATGATTAAATTTTATCGAAATTCTTTATTAATTTTTAATAAAATTTGTTGCTCCATAGTATCATCATTTAAATGCCCTCTTTGTGGTGTTAATACAGAGCCACCGATGCTAAACTTTCTTTCTACAGATGCACTGCTTGGTAGAGCTGTATTATATTTAATAAAAAGTTTTTTAAGTTTTGGATAGTCGTTTAACATTTCCATATTACAATTATTTGATTTTAAAAACCGTTGCAATTCTTCTTGTTCAGATTCATTTTGCACCGTTTTTTGCTCAAAAATGAAAAAATCATCGTGATCGTCAGATTTTCCAGCTTTTGAAGAATTTTCAGTTGATCGGATTCCCAATAAATCCTCCAAGTAATTTTCAGCACGTTTTCTTTTTTCTCCGGTTAACCAGTTTAACTTAAATTTTGGATGTAAACATGCTGCTATTATTAATTCTTTTGTTTCAAATATTGTAAGAAATTTAAAATCAAATATAGTAAATTAAGCGACATTGTTTGTTTTATTGAAATTAATACTTTTGAATCAATAGTTTAAAATAAAATAATATTTTTCAATTAAATCCTTATTTAAAATTAAATAACATATGTATTAATCAAATTAATAAGTTACCTTTTATTTAAACCTTGCTGAATAGCTTCAACTAATGAATGGCAATCTATAAGGTCAGATTTATTGAGATTTTCTATTTTTCGTTGCAAGGTACTTAGAACTGGTAGTAAATGAGAGCTCTGCTTTTCCGAAAAGATAAAGCTCTCATTGGATATCGCGCGTCGCGTCATCGCACTGGTCTGCAAGAGTCATAAGTTGATCAATCACATTCAAGCATTTTTACAACATAATAAGAATGCTAATTGGTCGATTTGCTTACGGCTTTACGGTTAAGATAAAAATTTTATCACGCACAATAGCAAGAATAATATCTTAAATAAATCAAAAAATTTGAAAAAAGTAACGATAAAAGTAACTGTTAAATTCGTCACTCGTTACCGAAAAATGTAACGAAGTTACTTTTTCCGTTACAAATAAAATTTGTAACGCCATTACCGTTACAGTTACCGAAAAAAAGTAACTGTAACGGTAACGGCGTTACAAGTAACGCGTTACTTCCCAACCCTGATATATATATATATATATATATATATATATATATATATATGTATGTATTATACATGCATCACATATCGTTACGTAACACACACATATAGAATAAAACATCTTCGTTACTCTGAAATATTCTTTCCGGAATACAATGTATTTTATATATAACATACTTTCTTTTCTTACCATTCTGCACACACACACACACAGACGCGCGCGCGCATACACACACGCACACTCACATATTGCGTAATTAAGAAAGTCTATATTTCATATTGAAAAAAAGTTATAGAGTTTCCCGAAAAAAAATCCAATTCTCTTTTATAAAAATTTATGAACATATATAAGAAATCCGTCAATTTTATTTTAGAGATCCTGCTTTATCAGAAATATATTTAAATATTAAATGCTTAGTTATCAAAGTATGAAATATTTAAGAGACGGTTTCTGGAGAAAATTTTTCCCCGAGACAAGATCACTTCCCGATTTTTTAGAGAATACGCTATCAGTGTTTTATGCAAAGCTCACGGAATTTCCATATGTTCATAAAACTTTCATATACGAGTCACGCAGAACAGAGTAAGAGGAAAACAAGGACAAGTTTCAATTTCAAAGTCATCGACCGTACATAAGCGAGCATTCGTTTCGTCTTGCGTTTCATGTCTCATCATGAATTCCGTACGAACGTTGATTTCATTGCGTTTAATCTACACGTGACAATGCAACGAGCGTAATGATGGCGTTTGCGTTTATGTGACTCGACGCATTGCGATTTATTTGCCACGATTCCAATTTGACAACTCGCGTTATTTGACAGCTGATAACAGGTGAAGGAGGGCGGGGGTGGGGGAGGGGGAGGGAAAGGCGGGAGCAGAACAGCACGTGGAAACGGATTTTGAAATTCGCGTGGCTTCCGCCGTGATCGCGATATCGAGATAACGTCGTCGTTATCAGATCCGTGTCGCGAATTGACGTGTCTCTCTCTCTCTCTCTTTCTCGTAGGAATTGACTTTCTTCTATTATAGAAAATAATGATAGAGAATATAAAGTAGAATGCGTGTTGGAACGCGACTCTATGTATCTGAATTGTTCGTTTTGTTCGAAAGATAGCGGCTTCCGTCTCTTGTCGAGCGAAAGCTTTTTTACCGTTTAGAGAATCTTTCCGCTATTATCCCGCATTTATTGTATTTGTGTACGTCATATTTATATGTGAATAAGGAATTATATATAATATATAGCTTAAACTATATTTTTTGTTTTGTTTATTATATTCTCTCTATTTGGATGAAAGAAATTATCAGTCAGTCTTGTATTTTAATCTCAAACTTGTTTAAATTATAAAACATTGTATTACATATTCAGTGAATTCAATTTTTTCACACTTCCGTCTAAATATGTCAATTCGAATAAATGTAATTGTAAACAGCATAAACAGGACGGGGCGTTTATATTGAGACATCTAAATATCTAAAAAAATAAAGCAAGATAGAAAGAAATGTTTCAGACAAAAGTTATTCGGTTCTAAGGGGGTCATAAGATGGCCATAAGTGCCATTATACAATAGTTTGACCTTGGGTGGAGGCGCTTCGGAGATTTCAATGTCAATCTTGTTTTATTTTCTTTACATCAATTGATGTCTCTCATTTTTTGAGCTTAAAATATTGAGATAACATTATTGTAAAATAAATAATTTTATGAGATATTTCATAGTTTATGTAAAATTATGTCGAAGTAAAGTAATAAAATAAAGTATAAAATATCTCGTAAACTATTAAACTTTTGGCCATTATATCCCTATAACTTTTTATGCAGAATATTGCGAGGAATCGATTTATGTAAAAAAATTGAGGTGTTTCCATTTAAAAAAACAAGATTGACATTGAAATCTCTGAAGCGCCTCCACCCAAGGTCAAATTAATAGAACCGAATAGGAGGATAGTTTCACACGTTTTTTTTTTTCGGGTCATGTGCACAAAACATGTTTATAATACAGACTCTTCTATATAGATGTATAAAATCCACGTGTTACTTTTATTACGCATAACTTTTTAACAATTCATTAACGATGTTTCGATAATGATGCTTTTATTGGCATCGCTTCGTGTTTTCGTTGTTGGAAAAACATTTCTCAACCGAACAGAGAGCGCGGTATACGTTAGAGTCAAGTAATGGAAGATGGGAGTTAAATATAGAAGGCTAAGTAAGGACATCTTGACTCGCCTTGCTCCCTTATTCTACAGGCTGTCATCCTAGGGACCCTTTTTTCTTTCGATATTACGAATCGCGCCATTTCCCTACACGTGTCGCTTTTTCTGCACTATCAGACTCGATTATTACTAGCGGAAATCCGACTCGTAATTCTTTATTCGAAAATTCAAAACGATAAATTACGATAATTATTTGCGATAATTTTATCGTGATGCATAGACTCGAAACCGCAGTTTGGCTTTCTGGTTTTAAATTTAACTAACGTACTATGTAACATCAGGGTTGGGAAAGTTACTTTATAAAAGTAACTCGTTACCGTTACCGTTATTTTTTCTAAAAAGTAACTCGTTACCGTTACTCGTTACCAATTTTAAAAAGTAACTCGTTACCGTTACAGTTACTAAAAAGTAACGAGTCGTTACAATTTCCGTTACTTTTTTACAATACAAACTAATAAATTATTTTGCATAAGAAAAGCTTTTAAAAAATTGTAAGCAAGATTTCATTCAAGGTTTATTACAAAATAAATGATTAAATTTTATCGAAATTCTTTATTAATTTTTAATAAAATTTGTTGCTTCATAGTATCATCATTTAAATGCCCTCTTTGTGGTGTTAATACAGAGCCACCGATGCTAAACATTCTTTCTACAGATGCACTGCTTGGTAGAGCTGTATTATATTTAATAAAAAGTTTTTTAAGTTTTGGATAGTCGTTTAACATTTCTATATTACAATTATTTGATTTTAAAAACCGTTGCAATTCTTCTTGTTCAGATTCATTTTGCACCGTTTTTTGCTCAAAAATGAAAAAATCATCGTGATCGTCAGATTTTCCAGCTTTTGAAAAATTTTCAGTTGATCGGATTCCCAATAAATCCTCCAAGTAATTTTCAGCACGTTTTCTTTTTTCTCCGGTTAACCAGTTTAACTTAAATTTTGGATGTAAACATGCTGCTATTATTATTTCTTCTGTTTCAAATATTGTACGAAATCTAAAATCAAATATAGTAAATTAAGCGACATTGTTTGTTTTATTGAAATTAATACTTTTGAATCAATAGTTTAAAATAAAATAATATTTTTCAATTAAATCCTTATTTAAAATTAAATAACATATGTATTAATCAAATTAATAAGTTACCTTTTATTTAAACCTTGCTGAATAGCTTCAACTAATAAATGGCAATCTATAAGGTGAGATTTATTGCGATTTTCTAATTTTCGTTGCAAGGTACTTAGAACTGGTAGTAAATGAGAGCTCTGCTTTTCCGAAAAGATAAAGCTCTCATTGGATATCGCGCGTCGCGTCATCGCACTGGTCTGCAAGAGCCATAAGTTGATCAATCACATTCAAGCATTTTTACAACATAATAAGAATGCTAATTGGTCGATTTGCTTACGGCTTTACGGTTAAGATAAAAATTTTATCACGCACAATAGCAAGAATATCTTAAATAAATAAAAAAATTTGAAAAAAGTAACGATAAAAGTAACTGTTAAATTCGTTACTCGTTACCGAAAAATGTAACGAAGTTACTTTTTCCGTTACAAATAAAATTTGTAACGCCATTACCGTTACAGTTACTGAAAAAAAGTAACTGTAACGGTAACGGCGTTACAAGTAACGCGTTACTTCCCAACCCTGTGTAACATATATATATAATTCCTTGTATTATAATAAAAAGTAATATTAAATATTCTTACTCTCCATGCATATGTTTTTTATTTACAAATTATATAGTAAGAGTCAATAATGCCTTCGGACTAGATATTTTCAGATCAAACGCATCATGTATCTATAGATATTTCCGCAACATGCCTATCGACTTTGCGAAGAATTTTCGTAACAAATAGTTTTACGGTTGTCTAAGCCATTAAGATTAAATACAAGGTTAACCGAATATACGCATATAATTTTTCTACTTTTGTTCGGTGATAACATTGCCGATTTTTCTCAGAACTAACAGTTACGAGATGCGTTCGAGCTAATTCAAAACTGGGAAGCGTTATTGGCACTTTCTATATAGATATTAAGTTATATAACATGAAGATAATACGTACTCACATAATGAAGACAGATAATAATCCTGCTTTCAATAACACTGCAGAATTGCAATAAATTTAAAAAAAATTAACAATATACAGTTATAGTATCAAATGTACGTAAACTATAGAATCGATCGTTAAAATTTTCTGTTGTCGAAAGTTTAATCATTATCGAAACTTATACGTATTGTATTATGAAAAGAACAATCTCAGTCAGATATATCGATATGAAAAAGCCATTAAATCTCGCGCATATATGTATATATCTTTAGTATCTGACATTTGTGTTTCTAAAGCACGTCTTAAAAACTGCTGACTTCATCAATCAATATGGTCTTTCAAATTTATTACATATATTATAAAAAAATCTGTATAATATATGTATATGTATATATACATGTTATATCTTCATTTAAAAAATATTCCGTTGAAAAATTATTATAGAACAACAAATTTGTTTGTTATATTACACCGAGATATTTATGTAGCTAATTATTTAATGGATTTTATGCACTAAAATTTATTTATATTATTTATTTGATATAATTTATTATGTAAATTTATTTCATTTTTAATTTAATTTAATTTAAATTTATTTTATTGCATAAATTTCGATATTTGTAAATATCCCAATCATCCAACTTTATCAATGCACGAAATTACTTATATGTTTATGTAAATTATTTATTATATATATATATAATTATTAAACCCAGTCATCAAATATATTTCTTTATTTATGATTTCTGTTGACATAAATAGCATTTGATTATTCTATTGTATAAAGAACTTTGCGTTTCATGTCATTTTATTTTCCTGATACTGCGCATCACGTTATCTAGTACATACATTGTTAATTCAAAATATTATATCAAAATATATTATATCAAAATATTATACTTACATTACACTATACGATATAATTAAAATGTCTCTTTTACAGATAAATCGATTGGAGAAAAAACAACAGCATTTGACGTAAGTATTGATCTTTCTATACTATAAACAATCGTTACTATCACAATACTTTTCGAAAACATACATAAATCCTATTCTATTAAAGGGCAAAATTCTTTTGAACTGAATATTTAATTAAAACAATAAAACAATTTAAATAATTATTAGCTTATTACTTAATGCAGTTATATAAATGATAAACGATGCTGGTATTAATAATTCAAAAAGTAGAGCGTGATTTGCCTGAATTTTTTTACATAAATATCCTTTCATGCTATTATATCGATTTTAGTTTTATACCACATATTATTTGCATATTCATTATGTTCTTTATAAGTAGCCCATATGTACGGTCTGTATGATACTGCATAATATTTATATTATATCCTCTTGTCTAGTTTTCGCTTTATACATTTTCAAAAAGAAAGCACTAATAAAAAAAGTTGCTCAGATTTATAATATGCTGTATCTCATTATCTTTTACTTCTTCCTTATTAATTTGGGTAATTATTTACTATAACGGACCCAGCTCCAATCACGTTGACCTTGATATATGTTGTCAAGGACATAATGCTGAGTAACTTTTCCTTATAACTTAATCGGCGGTCATTGTTTATTAAAAAGTTATTAACAAATAAAGTTTGAAAAATAAAATATTAATTTTTACATAAGTTTGTAAATTCCACGCAAGAAACAAGGTCCATCTGCATCAGAACCCTGATTTAAATATGAAACAAGGTCTTTACATAATTAATATAATATTAGAAACAATCAGTACACATAGGAATCAAAAATTTTATTTATTCTACAGTTGCAAATGTACTGTTTTCATCTAAGGGATACACAATGTTGCCATTATTTCAAAAATCGATTTCAACACATTCTCTGTTTACAGGACAAAACACAACAATAGAGGGGGGGGGGACTCACTACGTTCATACATAAACTTTCCAATTCTCATAACAATTCTGGACTAAACCTTGTTTCGCATTGTAAAGTATATACATGAATACAGTGCGTTCCGCCCCCTCCCCCTCCTCCTCATTTAACCCAAATCAAATTTTAGTTTTAAATTAGAAATAGGTTGGGTTAGGTTATATCTTCCGGAAGTGGAGTCCCCCTGCAGGGGGGACGGAACCCACTACATCCACGCATACACTTTCCCATTCACACAACAATTCTGCGCTGAACCTCGTTTTGCATTGTAAAGTATATGCATGGATACAGTGGGTTCCGCCCCCCCCCCTGCGGGGGGGCTCCACTTCCGGAAGATATAACGTAACCCAAACCTATTTCTTATTTAAAACAAAAATTTGGTGTGGATTATGTCGTATAACTTAAACCAAATTTTCGTTTCGAATCCAACTTAAACTTTAAATATCTCAAAAATTATAAGAGACCGCCGATTAAGTTATAAGAAAAAGTTATTCAGGATTAAGTCCTTGACAACATATATCAAGGTCAACGTGATTGGAGCTGGATCCGTTATAGTAAATAATTACCTTAATTTGTTCCACTTTTGCATAAACCTAACGTTCATACGGTACTTATCGTAAATCGCGATCGCTTATACTGCAATCCATTTGATTCTTGTTCCATAAGCACATTTTATACGAGGGCGAGCATTATATTACAATATATCAGATTAAATCAAATTTTAAGTAAAACTGATAATTTAGCACTAAAATCTATAAACTCATAAAGATAGGCATCTTAATAAAGGATAGAGAAAGATACGAACAATATTCTAGAGATAATAAATTATTACAGATTTAGAACCCTGTATAGATTACTGAAAAAAGAGAGAAAAAGAGAGAGTATTATCTCTTGAATTATTGGGGAATAAATCAATATGGATTATAATCTGTTTTTTTTATTCTTCTCTTTACAATCGGACGTATTAAATATAGCTTACGTTTATCCACGAAATCACTTCTATTTTTGAGATGAGCAGATCTGCTCATCATCGGCAATTTATATATGAGCGTCGAAGATCGATTCTTGCAAACTTGCAGAGTTCATAAAGATTCAAATTGTGCAAAAGATAGGTTCTCGAACTTTGCCACTTGTTCTTATTATTGGTAACGAAACATGCTCAATCAACAGAAATGAGAAGTCGTTATAGTATATCACCGTTACGTGAGAATAATAATCACGGATATTATGATGATCATACGACTGAACAAGTAGTATCCATTACAATGAGAAGCAGCGTCTAAAGAATGTTTTTTCCTTTTTTAGTTGTGTAATCATTCATTTCTTTCAATTCCTTCTCGTTCTTATTGTTAGTTGTATAATCATTTATTGCAAATAACACATAACCAGAGACAGCTTTGCATACATCCTTCTTGTATACGTAGTGCTACTAAATGCCAAAGAAAAAAATATTTTGTAACATGTATTGCGATAACGTAACGTAAAGCGATTAAGTTAACTAGTATAGCTAATTAAATCTTTTCTCTGCATTCCAAATTACATGTAATATAATTATGTAACTGTAACACGAAATAACTTTTCTTGAATATACATTCAGTGTTGGCGGGAATGCCATTGATAACAATGTAATCGATAATAATAGTTTTCCTTGAATACACGTTCAATGTTAGCAAGAATGTGTTAATATACTGTCAGTGATCTTTGCAGAGTTTACAAGTGGTACAACATGGCATCACTGGCGGCAAGACCCCCGCGGGGGTGTCGAGAAACAAATCAGAACGAGAGAGAAAGATTGGGCATCGAAGAGTTGGAGTGGGTGGTGAAATCACATATAAAAAGGTAAGTAAGAAATGTACCAGTGTAGCATACTTTTAATAGATGGTTTCTGTAGATTAAATTTTCCGCTTTGTAATCAAAATTAAAGGGTATCATTAAGCGAAAGAGTTAACAAGCTTATACTATTCTGCGCTATTATCCCGAATAGTATGAGAGAATTTTTTGACATTGATAAACATCATGCTTACAAAAAAGAGAAATATGCTACTTTATCTAGCTATCGATGAGAGAGTGCTTATTATCCGTATGCATATTTAATAACTTAATCAAAGAAGACAGTTTATTACATGAGAGATCATACTTTCTTCATTAAATAGTTTGAGATATTACTGTGTTATAGTCACTACTATATTGCAAATATGATAGTTTTACGGAGTTAAGGATAATAATAGTTGTAATATAAATATCGTTATTTTAAATACGTTTTACTTATATTATACAGATTCAAACCACACAAATTATGGGATCTATTCAGTTGGGTATACAGCATGCTGTCGGTGGTCTTGCAAGTAAACCGGAACGCGATCTGTTAATGCAGGACTTTATGACAGTGGAGACAACGAATTTTCCTAGCGAAGGATCAAATCATACTCCAGCCCATCATTTCTCGGAGTTTAAATTTAAAAATTATGCACCCATTGCATTTCGTTATTTTAGAGATCTTTTTGGCATACAACCGGATGACTTTTTGGTGAGATAAGTCATTCTCTGCGATGTAATAAAATATAATGAAGTATTTGCAAGTTGTATACTAACAACAAAATATATACATTTAGATGTCAATGTGTAGTGCTCCATTGCGCGAATTATCAAATCCTGGCGCTAGTGGGAGTATTTTTTATCTAACGGATGATGATGAATTTATCATAAAGACTGTGCAGCATAAAGAAGGAGAATTTTTACAAACTCTTCTTCCAGGATATTATATGGTACGTTCCAAAAGAGAACGAATTTTTTAAATTAGAATATAATTAAAATATATTTTTAATGCAAACATTGTTTTAATAACCACAATGTTGCTTCTTGTAGAATCTAAATCAGAATCCGAGAACACTATTGCCAAAGTTTTTTGGGTTGTATTGCTATCGGTGTAATAGTAAGAATGTTAGATTAGTGGCTATGAATAATCTTTTACCTTCGTTTGTAAAATTGCATCAGAAATATGATTTGAAAGGATCTACATACAAGAGAAAGGTTTGTAATAATACACTAATATATTTATATGTAAATATTGGAATATATATATATATATATATATATATATATATATATATATTTATAATTTATTTATATATGTGATATTATATACATATATTGTTTTAAATTGTAGGCATCGAAATCAGAACGTTCAAAGTCTTCACCGACATATAAAGATTTAGATTTTATGGAGCATCATCCAGAAGGTATCTTTTTAGAGGCCGATACATACGGTGCGTTAGTAAAAACTATTCAACGGGATTGTCGTGTACTAGAAAGTTTCAAAATTATGGATTATTCCTTACTTGTGGGAATCCATAATCTTGACCAGGCTGCAAAGGAAAAAACTGTAAATATTATATAATTTTTTTCATATTATATAAACATATCACACAATATATATTTTTATCACGATATATATATATATATATTTATCTATACATATTACATTTATATTATAGCAAGATCAAAGATTATCGGCAAGCGCCGATGAAGAAGTTGGTGAAGTGGGTGAAACTGATGGATTTATTCAATCTGAGAAGGAAAAAGAGAGAGAAGATAGAATAGGCGCTGCCGCTTTGAACCGATCACGCAGTATAAATCGTCAAAGATTGGTTGCTCATAGCACGGCAATGGAGAGTATCCAAGCTGAAAGCGAACCGATAGATGAAGAAGATGACGTACCGTAAATATCATATTTGTACAATTTTATGAATATATCAAGATATGTTAGTTAATTGTAATAAATTTTGTTTATGTTCTCAATAGCTCAGGCGGCATTCCTGCCAGGAACGCACGGGGTGAACGTCTTTTGTTATTCCTTGGTATTATCGATATTTTGCAAAGCTACAGATTGAAAAAAAAATTAGAACATACGTGGAAATCGATGATACATGATGGGGTAAGTCACATGTATGTAATATGCGTACACGCGTACATATGCGTGTATTAACATATAAATTTCTCTCTTATAATCTAATTTTCTCTCACAATTCAGCTTTCTTTTATTTGTTTCAACATCTTACTGATATTGATATAGAAAGAACGTTTCTCGCTTTCTCAGGATACAGTGTCAGTTCATCGACCAGGATTTTATGCGCAACGCTTTCAGGATTTCATGGCCAAGACAGTATTTAAGAAAATACCATCACGTAAGTACCATCCGAATCAGCCTGTCCTAACAAGTTTGACTACAAGATTACACTCAGCAAAGTTCACTAATATGTGAGCAAATTCACGCTTACTTACCTATTTACCGGTAGCCATTGTCTTCTGATCATGTTAACTTATCGCGTTATATTATACGTTATATACAAGTTGTATAACTGATAATCGACTTTTCTTATTGAAAGTATAAGGCAAAAAAAAAATAATATTAATAGTATCAGTATTGTGATCCTACTATATCGCAATGCTATCAAATTGTATCTTTTATTGATGCTTTTGGGACATATTTTAAACATTTAATGCAAGAGAAACGAGGGAGAGGGGGAGGGAATAGAACAAAGATAGTTTATTATAAGTGAAGCTCAAAACTGGTACTTAGAATATATACACATAGTATGTTATCATTATATAAATAGTAAGATACTTATATTGTTACTTAAGAAGAGCATAATCCAATTTTCATAGAGCAGTAAGCCGTAAGCTAGAGACATATATTTTTCTTCTCATTACAATTCGCTAAAAAGTCGCCCATTTAATTCACTTATATAATTTTATAATTCTTTTGGCTGGCGCGTAATAAACTCGCGTTACTGCCGGAATAGCAGAGGAGAATCTAACAAAATATTAGGCTTCCACGAATATCTTAGTCGTAATTATATTATCAGGGTTAACATAAGCGATTCTGATTTTAATAACTCTTTATCTGATTATTTATATTTTAAGAGTGTTAAAAGCGCAGGTGTCAGCGACTCAATTTTGGCTGTACAGATTTTATCACAGACAGATTTAGCCGTCCAGAGAAATATTTTAATGATTATAACAGCGTTATAAAATATTTGAGTGACTGCAGAGAATGCGACAAGTACTATGCGGATATCCGAAAATTATCTAGACGCGTTTTGCATCAATATCATGGTTATATTTAAATTTTATTGATCTGCCCAGTGCCTTGCGTAAATTAACAAAGTATCGTGCAAATCAGAACTGTTTGTAAAATAAGAAATGACGCATTTACCTATTCAACGAATGCGATATTTATCAATGGCAATCCGATCCAGAACATAATTTTTAGGATATCTGCATTCATTTAGAATCAATGAAGCTATGAATAAGATATATTTTGGGTTTAACGAGTGTCAATTGATCATTTTTGGGTTTTGTTTTGGTGTAACTAATTGCTAACACAATACACACGTATGTATATTTTGTTATATATAATTTTTTTCTTTTTTTTTGAGAACTTTTTTTTTGCAAGTTTTACCTCATTGTGCATATATATTATCATATTTTCCTTCAATGCACAATTTTATTTTGATATATTTATTAAAAAGAAACAAAAAACTTACCGATCACTGGTGTCCACAGATATAGCTGAGTATTTTTCACATATATACATATATATATATATATATATATATTGATATTGTTAATCTATCTTGTGACTTCCATCGGTATATTTTTACTTTTATTTATTAGACTGCGAGCCATGTTTGAAAAGATCGATCGTTTTAATAAGATTTTCATTAAGAGTTGCATAAGCAAAAAAAAAAAAAAGAAAGCTGATATTTAAAAATCCTTTTCTTTGCCAATAACTTCGTCTGGATCTAGTCCATAACATAATTTATTATATGTGCATTTGTTAGTGAGACGCAAATAATCGCAATCTAATTTTTATCTTTTTTTGATTAATACTATCATGTGCCAAATGTTTATGAAAGTTCCTTTTTTAATATACAAAAATAAATCTTAATGATAAAAGTTTTTGTTTTATCGATGCGCCAAAACTATCATTGATTTTTTCGTTCATCAGAGCATACTTGTAAAAAGAATAGTATAATAGAACGCACGAAATACGTTTGTGCATTCAATTAATTTGTCAACAATTTAAAAAATAAATAATTATTAAATTAATTATTTAATGAATTAATTTTAAAAAAAGATCAAAAGAGAAATACCAAATATATATAGTTCTATATATAGTTTATATATATAGTTTATAAAGGCTCTCTTTAGAGGCTTTTTATGGAGAAGTAGAGAGACGCTAATCAATTTTGTGCGATCTATACATTTATAAAAGAATCCCTGCGAAATATAACAATGTTGAACGCGCGCGTATATATTTTTGGCAATAATAGCAAATGTTAGGACCGCGTGGGTGTACAATTAATTGGAGAAAGAGAGTGCGAGAGTGTGAGAGCGAGAATAATTGGTAGAAGTAGATATTTTTTTTTAATTGCGAAAATATTCAGCTATTGACTGAACGTGGGCACCATTGTATACATTTATATATTTTGCAATAAACATTTTCGCTGTTTACAACTTCATTTCATTTATAAGCCCACCCGTACACAACTTATATAACCTGTTGCTATACTACTACTACTACTACTACTACTACTCTACTACTACTACTACTATTATTACTACTAATACTCACTAATAGTCACTACCATTATTATTACTATTGTTGCTATTACCAATACCACTCTGGTTCCGTGTACTATCATCATTATTGACATTATTCCACTTACTACGACATACATTCCCTCGTAGTAGTTATTCATTTTAAGTTTTTTGCACCATCAGCGCGTTACACTTTGTATATTGTCTTAATATTGTATCGTGCGATATGTGTTTGTTGTTTGTGTTACGTACGTTTGCGTTTTGTTAATCATCCATCACTTATATTTTATCTCATGCGAATAAAAACAGATTACAATTGACAGCCAAAAAACGCTCGAGGAAAAATTATGTAATTCTTTTGTTTTGGTTCTGTTACAATTTATCATGTTAAATGCAACGTTGAAGCAGCATCAACTTGTGTCGCATAAATCTTTGAATGCAACTGAGTTCAATTAAAAATCTGCTGAGATAATAGTTTGCGACAAAATCTACAATAATTGCCTGTCCGTACAGGGAAGAGAAGAAAGAGCTTAAAGTTGCTTTGTACTTCAAATTGATACGTTTGGAAACTAGGTGTACCCTGACTTTCTTTAATGTTTCTATCTATTCTCGGCAGTCCCTAATAATTTTATCATTTATTCAATAATCCGGTATATATAATCATATTATATACGGAGTTAGCTAAATGTTGATGTTTCTGTGTCCCGTGCACTTCTTTTCGTGTCAACCCCCAATGACCTGATCTGACCTGCTACTGATCGAAACTCGAAAATCGAATACCAAAAGTGGACCTGCCTGAGATTAAGGGGAATCACCGCAAATTCCGTAACCTCGTCACCAGCTATATAGGTAACTCTGTCTATGTGTGCGTCCATCTGTCCATTTTTGTACGAATGTATGTACATTTGTTTTCATATAATTTTTCTGCCTGTATGCATCTTCTTACGAATGATCCATTTTTTCTTACTCCGTTCCGTGACTCTATAGCTGATTTAGCTTGCGTCTTAATCTATTTGATGTAATTTTGCATTCGTTGAAAAAACTAGACTATAAAATGTCTGTCAAGATTTTGTTGAAAGAATTTAACATTTCAATATAATATAATTGGTTTAATTTGATTTGAAAAGAATTTGTACGTAATTGACGTGCGAGAATTCTTTGCATGCACAACTCGAAGACAAACTGTTAAATATATATATCAGAATATAATATATATCTATTTTTACTTTTTGTTTTGTATTTGTGATTAATTATAAGATTGAAACGACTAGACTACATTTATATAGATTATATTTAAGCACAATATTTTATGTTTGGTTCACTAACATGTTTGTGCATACGATTTTTCCTTAAATCTGAATATTTTTATTGAAAAAGAACTTTTTAAACGAATTTCAGCGCAGTAGAATTATATACGCGAATAAATTTTTCTAATATTTTGGTGTGTATGTGTAAATGTGTCACTCTCGTTTCTATTTCTGTCGCTTCTGCAATCGATGCCTGTGAGAATTGTACGCCTGATACGTGTACCTTATTTATCACTCTTCACATTTTACACTGTTCCCTACTTTTCGACACACATTTCGCAACGCACAGTCCAAGAATCGAATGTTTTTATAAGTCTAGGTCATTCTTTCCAATACCCAAGCGACGATATTCACTACTAATCATGAATAATGAACTCTTCAGCGTTTACCTACCGAACTATATTTTGAAATAGCATCTTGCAAAAAAAAAAAAAATTAAAAAGTTTTATGTGTTCACATCTGTTTAGGACATATTCACTGAGTTTCTTTATATATATATATCTACAACTCATCTACAATTCCGAGTCTTTCCTATCACATTCGATATCAAGCAGCAATTAGTTTAGCCTAGGCATACCCTATATTTCACGGCACGGATAATAGATTGATAGATAAACGTTTATATAACGAAATATTTATTTATTACATATGCATAAAATATATTTCTACAAATTCCAGCACAAATCTCATGTACGTACATACTTTTTTATGTGACTAATTACTTAGGCATGTGGATTAAGACGTAGTATACAGGTGACAATTGTAAAAATAGCTCTCGCTCGAAAGCGAGGTCCATAGATGTGCTTGATTATATCTTCACACATATTTATACGTATAATATATGTTAGAAATTATTCTATATTTGCGATTAGTATAATTAATTAAAATATAAGAGCATTCACACATATCTGATAGCGTTGACAGTAGAATAGTAATTGTAGTCCGAAGAAAGAACAACATTTATATACATATACAATATAATCATGGCAAATAGTGCTGTAGCGAGACTTACGTTTTATTTGGAAAGAAAATTTAGATATACTATGTAGGAATAGAAGATTATAGATGAAAGAAGCTATCGTAATACAATTTGATTTCTTTATTAGAATTAACGACTAGATAGAAAATTGGCTATAATGTAAACGCTTATTTAAAATATGTATATTTAAGAGAGACTGCAATATTTCAAATCTGCAAAAAAGAAGAGAATTTTTATAACTATTTTTAGGACTTGTATATAATAAATTATTTTCTCTAGTGAAAAAGATCAAAAAAGCATTTGCTATATACAATTATCATGTTAAAATTGAATAATCAATAGGATGATCTACTAACAATTAGGTCTATTCTGTAAATTGAAACAGTGCTAATGAAACGACAAGGCTAACATATCCTTCGATCCTTGCTACAGTACTGATGTCAGCTTTTGTAGCATAATACGTTTGTATCCTTTTAATAGATATACTTAACACGTGCAAATTTTAAAACAGTTTTCAAAAGTAACTTGATGTGCCAGTTTACACGCAATTTCGTACAAGAAATTATGGCATCCCATATTTTATGTTACAGCCTTGAAGCATTCCCCGTCGAAGAGAAAAAGTATAAGCAGACCACTGAGGCCGCTGGAGGGTGATTTCGATTCGACCGGTGAGTTATACGCGTTTCAATTCAAACTATTTTCTAATATTCTGTTATTCCAAAGTTCTTTGCGCTTGTTTGTGATATCACGCGAGAGAGAGATTTCGGTTTTCGGAACGTCATTAATAACGGATCGCGTATGATTATTTTTATGCCTCTCCTATAATATTCTCTCCTATAATAATTCCAAAACGCCGTTAACAACATGATAGTGAATCACGCGATAAAAGGATTAATTATATTTGGAAAATGTCTGATTCTCTCATTAACAATACGGCCTCACAATACAGCCTCAGCAAAAATATATTAGCAGCGTAATTTAAAAGTTAGAAACCTGAATTCGGAAAATCGTGCCGAAGGCCTTCGATAAAACGTTTCTTCACGATTCTATTATTGGCTTTGCGCTGGATTTCACCGTAGCTAGGCACAGCGATCAGTGCAATAAACTTAGTTGCGGCATTCCCACGTTACCCGCTTCTAAAGCATTCACGACAGTACCGAAATGTGAAGACATCGAGAATTCTAGATGAAGTCCCGTTTAATCCTATCTACTCCATCATCCTTTGTTCTCTCATTAAGTTGTCTTCCTATGGATATTCCATTATTCGAATACAAAACGTATGTACATCTAAAATTTCTAATACTCTAATTAGTCTAATTATTTTAGTAGATTTTAATATAATACATAGTATAAAGATGCACGTTTTGTAACGAAAATATTTTTATTTCTTAAATTAGTAGTCGGAGAAAGTTCAAATAATTTTACCATCAATATGATATACATAGATCTATACGTACATCTCAGCACTCAAGTTATTGTCAACAATGAACGATGGTAAAATTAATGTAAATAGTGAATACAGAATTATATATATTATACAGACTCAATATGTATAGAATTACAATTTATATTTTATTAAAATTATATATTTCACCTAGCAAAATAATTCCACTAATTCACGAGTTTCTGCACTTCGTACCTCGTCATTTTATCTATCCTCGTATCTCCGTAATTAATCCCTTTACCAATGCAATCGCCCTATGCAGCTTTATATCGTGAATGTCAGTAAAATGTTTAATTTCTCCCTGTTACACAAACGTCCTTTGCTCGAATCCTGGTTCTGCCTCGGGACTCCTTTGGTCAACGAGACGACAGAGAAACTGCGACCGCGCGATTTCGGCAGAATACGCTTTTATCGTGCTTCGCCCACGCTACGAATGGAAAAACGCTTGAAAGAACGCAGCGAACGCCAAACTTGACAATAAAGCAGGGTTTGAATTATTATCATATTATCAACGATGGGATCGTGATTTCGATGCTATAGATACGCGAAAATAATTTCAATACTTAAGGGAAAAGAGATTAATACCTTTGCGCATCTGCAGCATCAATACTCTCTGTCTCTCTCTTTCTTTCTTTGACATTATAACGATTTCGAACCCTACGGTAAAGAGATTGTGTGACACCGAAGACGAGATCTCGTGCTTGGAACGCGCTTTTGGCATTGAATGGCTTTCGCGTTTAGACACCCTCGAAATCCGTGGTGAGTTTCTCTGTCCAATTAAGAGCAGGACACATGACAAGTACGGTAATGGTACATGGTGTTATATGGTGGTTTAGCGGTGGCGGCAACTGGAGGTTCGGCTATGCATGCTACATCACCTACGAAGGCCGGTGAGTCTCATTTACTTTAATGTATAATTGTACATTGCTATGCGAAACTATTCTCAAAATTGCATCGCGCGATATCGCGAAAATGTATCTTGTTATCTTTCGGGACAGACGCTCAAAGAACATGACGCGCGTTTTTTACTTAAAAAATAAAAACAGAAGACTGTGATAAATTTTCAATCTTAAGGAGCCTGTATAAATTTTTTTGCTATGTTACGATGAATCTGAAACCATAGTTAAAACTTTAACTATGGTTAAATATTAAATTAAATAATTCTTTTACTAACCAACTCTGTATTATAACAACAAATTGTCAATTATATATCATTTATCGCAAATGAATAATTTTTCGAGTGAACTGTGCAACGTAAATTCGAAAAAATTATAGGATGGTATGTGTTTTATATAATTATGCATTATTATACATATAATAATTGTAGCAAAAATATGCTTCATATATTGCACTTGGTCATGTACTTTTCCCTGTTTAATTATGAACATATATGGTATACGTCCATATATTATAGTAAATTGTAATATATATTTACAAAATTGCACTATAAATATTCTCGTAAAGAGTTCGATCAGAAAAGAATCAACGTTGCACGATTCTCCGGATCATTCGACTTCTCTCATCCGGCTTCTCTGTTTTTCTCTGTTTGCCTGCCTCTCTCTCTATATATATTCCCATCCCGCGCCATCACGATGCTGCACACCGCGACTCCCTCGACCGTTGAACTCCTTCGGACGGCTACGAACGACCTCGAACGACTCCGAGTAGCAGTTAGCCTGCCCGATTCTGCGATCAGCGCGACGAACGCGGCGGTCACGAGTGGTTCGGTGCCGATCGCCACCTCGACCCCGGTTAATCCCGCCGCCGGTCCGCTGAGTCCGCCACCGTTGACTTTAGCCACCGGTCAGGTCCTGCATCCGCACGAGCATCCGCCCGGGGCCGCTCCCACGGTCAAGGTCACGACTTACCCAGCCGTGCTGAAGGGTAGAAGCGCGGCAAGTCCGCCGAATCCGAACCTGGTGCCGTCCGGCAAAGTCCCGCCGCCGGTGCCGCCGCGGGGCACGGGCCCCTCGAGGACCGGCAAGTCCTCCGAGGAGCACCGGACGACTGGCGGCGCTGCCTCGACGACGTCATCGGTGACTTCCAGCCGAGGTGATGAAGCAGCCATAATCACGAGATACCGCTTGCATGACAGTTCGTGCGACCTGCACCACCCTCTCCCATCCGATCATTCCTCTACTTCTGCTATCACCGCTGAGACTGTGACCTCTACTATCACCGCTGCTACTTCTACTAAAACCGCGATCTCGAACGCGTTGCATGCCCATACAGCGACACTCGACACGTATCGCGTCATGCACCGCGGCAATTTCGGCCGAGAAACCGGAAACAATGGTCGGCCGATAGATTGGTGTATGCAGGATCTGGACGAGGAGTTTGTCAGTGTGGAGAAGGTTGATGATGTTTACTTTATCAAGACCAGTCCGCATCCTTTCAGACCAGATAGAGGGATTTACCGATCTAACCACTGGAAAGAATTCGGCGGAACTGGAAATCATACAGTTTTAAGGAAAGATAGAGAGAGAAAGGATAGCACCAAGACAGATCATCTAGCGAAGTTTACGTACTTCCTCAATCCAAGTTCTCGAAGCGATCTGATGAATTATCAGATGTCGCGAAAAGACAAGAAGCACTCCGAGACATATTACGAGAGGATGAAGAGGAAGCAGAAGAATCTCGAGACCTCTATCACGACTATCACGACGATGTCATACAATCGTAAATCAATGGAAGATACGAAAGTTATAAATGCATCATTTAATGCGAAGAATAAGTTTATTGAAGAATCGGTTAAGCAAAAACTCTCAAGATTCGCTAAGAAAGATAGCATATTGCTGCAAAAGATTCGAGAGAAATCTAGAAGAAAGAAACGACTCGCACCGAAACCGAAGAAACAAATCTCAGCAACTTTTAATAAAAGTTTAAACGACATGGAGATCACAAAGGAAAAAAAAGAAGATAAATTGTTTTCAAAAATTGATTTTCAGGCGAATAAAAACGATCATTGCCAAGCTCAGGAGAAAAGTGATAAGAATGCCAGAAATCTTAAAGGCAAAAGAAGACAATCAGCAATCGGATGCGATACATCTTCTGAGATGAAAGATTGCTCTTCTAGTAAAAACAACCAGTATCTTGATGACAAGAATATTTCTAAAACTATAAACGATGAACAAGGAAGTAAAAGAAATGGATTTAAAGGAATAATTTCGGAAGGCAATCGCATTGAAGATGAAAACAAGGAGAAGATAGTTGGCGAACGAATTAGTAACTTTGATCGACAAACTAATGAGAGATTAAGAAAATACGAGAATCCTACAAAATTTGAACTAGCATTCAGTTCGAGTAAAAACTATGACGAAAATTCTTTATTACGTGGAAAACGATTTTCATACAAAGATTTTAGGAAGAATAATCCAACAAATATGAATCCAGATGAATTGCAAAGCGTAACTAAGAGCGAAATGCTTATATCTTCTAATTTCAGCAACATTAGAAGTAGAAATAGCAACGTCAGAAAGTCTTCCGTTTCTGAGAAAGTAAAAAGTTTCGAAAATATCAAAGCGAAAGACGAAATGAGAAATGCTCAGCAAAAAGAATTATATTTGTATAATTTAAAGGAAGATGAAGTCAACACTATCAAGCAAAAATTTACACTGCCAATTAGTAAAACCCGATTAAACCAGGAAGAGAAAAAAATTGAGTTGAAAGCGGAAATACTAAATACTAAACACGAAAGATTTAAGTCGCTTTCAAGTGGCAACGATCCGTTATTTAATTCCCAAGAATTTGGAATGTTAAGACCGAATATCTCCTTTCTACATACTTATCGAAAGACACGATCGTTCACATAAAAATCTATTTCCTGGCTATTAATTTTAGATTATTAGGAAACTTTTGGCAATGTAAATAAAAAGAAGGCTACATCTTTAAAAAGGCATGATTACGGATGATTTAAAAAAATTTTGATAATGATTTCCGATCCGCGATAAACGATAATATATCAGATTTGTTTGGAACTTGCAACTTTATAAGGAAGAATTGTAGCCTTATAAGGGAAAACAACAGCTTCCATCTTCCTCCATTGGACGCTTATCAGACATAAAATATTTTCTCCCTTATTATCACTCTGCAGCATGATAACGCAAGTATTATTATTTCCTGCATATCATCATCTGATCTCACATATTAAATTGTGATAACAATATTTTGATAATCTCGTCAATGGTTATCGAAGAAAATTATGAATTATGTTTATTATTAATTGTTTTATTACGTTACTTATATTAATAGATATCGAGAGGAAAATAATCTGCGTTGACTAAAAGACAATTTTCCTCATCTCTTTTCCACGTCTGCGACATTTCAATGTCAGTCGATGTTAAGACATCGACGAGGTATCGTTTATGTGTGTACACCCTAAATCATTCTCTATCCATAGTGCAAAACTATCATTGCGTAACAGTCTATATTTGACCAACGTTTCTAGCGATTTTTTAAAATTAGAAATTGCATGCGTAGAATTTTTCATGACCATCAATAAGTGAATAAACGCAAGGTCTTATACACAAAATGAAATTTTGTTTACATTGTCACATTCTCATAATGATATACCTGTTTCTATTATTTTTAGCATTTCTAGTTTTTGTGTGGTTCAGCATTTATTTATTTAACTAATTGTGTTTATTTACTTGTAATTGTACTATGTATATCGGCTCGAAGAATTTCGAAAGATTTACCTTTTATATAAATTGTGCATTAATAATTTATCGATTCTTTATCTCGATGTGATACATGTCTATGTATATCAATGCGTAAGATGATGTTCATATGAGTACGTTCGTGATAACGTATCAGAGGCGCATCATGTAAAACTCAATCTGTCCTACTTACCCTAGCTAAATAATTTGTTTGCTATTGCACTTGCATAGTATACACACATGGCTGGATACGTAAAAACACACGTAAATTGTATTATTTAATGAAAGTTTGAGATTGTTTCTTCTAATTTCGAGTATAGATGTTTTATATTTTGATTGCATCTTTATTATTAGAAATTTTTGTACATTTTCAGCATTTTTAAGAATGCAACAATCTCACGCAATTGTCGCAAAGTTGTGTAATAAATAATACAATTTTATCGTAATATAAAATTCAATTTACGAAATTAATAATTTCCTAGCTTGCTTGTTGTCTCTAAAAGTGTTGAAAATGTAATTTTTTGCTCTGGATACTTTCTTTATTGCGTATAAAGTTGCTCACAAACTTTGTATAGCTATTTTTCTTCTTGCAAATATTTATAGTTGTTTTTATCCTAAGCTTCATCAACCGTATATTATACGCGTAGATAGGCAGAAGGGTTAATTTCTCGCGTAAATTTTTACAGCAGATATCATTACTATTTTAAACCGGAACGATTGAATCACCCTTAGATCGATGTATAAAATGATTCAATTTCTCCTGTCAATTCAACTTTTAAATCTTTACAAATGTATTAATTACTCTATATTTCAATGGCATAATAATTTTCTTATCACGATGATCAAATTGTTAACAAATACGAAAATTGATACGGTGATAAATGGACCGTTTATTTTGAAAGTGGTGTAAGTCCTTTTTTTAAAAAAATGAGATATGACGTAATTTATGCTTAATTTAGTGTAAACTTTTTGTTTATAACTAGTTAGTATTTAATATCTTAAAAAATGCCAATGCTTTGTTCAATTTAAAATTGGCCGGTAAAAGAAATTGCGTAACCATTGATTATGAAAGTGGTGTAAGTCCAATTTCCATCACGATGCCAGGCCTATTACATACGAAAAATATAAGGATATGCAGCAGCTGTTACCTTATATACCTCCTGTGCATCATGAATATTTCAAAACACTGCCACATGAAGAGCATAAATAATTAATAATACCAATATCTTGTGTTAAGTTTAAGAATATATAAATATAATTAACGTTCAAAATAAAAAATACTAATTCTATTTTATTTCTTGTTATTATTTATAAACAAAATTGGATTAATATGAAATATATTTTAAGTGATATTTGTTATTTCAAAATTGAAATTAAATGATATTTACAATTGACTAATTATGAAAGTGATGTAAGTCCATTTGCAGCCTGGAAATATATATTATTTTAGTTAAATTCGCCTAAAAGAAATTTATATAATCAAATTACATATTGATAAATTAGTACAAACATTCCCAGACTTCACATAATTAACCTATATTTTTTAATTGTCAGATCTGCTAACATTTAATTTTCTCGAAACAAAAGAAAATGGACCTGCATCACTTTCAAAATAAACGGTCCAAATATCGTATCATACAAAGTGTTTCTAAATTTTTCAACTTTTTTTTTGCAAATGTAAAAAGATACATTGGTATCTCGCGATAAGAAGTTTCTTCCAAAATCGCTATTCGAAGTAAACCATATTTTTTACGCCAAACATGTATCCTCAGTAATAGCATACATTCGAGTGTGATTCTGCGCTAAACGAATTCCTTATCCAATCTATTCTGCCACGCCATTCCACCCTTGCTATTATTTTATTCGAACTAATAGACGCGTGTCAATTAGGGCTAATTGTAGTACGCTTCTTGTAGGTGGCACCCTTCCTTCCACCTGTTCCACCCCGCCCCCGCCCTTTGACGACGCAGTCCGCTCGAACGACCAAACTCTGGCTTCCGGTGGTCATCTTCAACAAGGCGGCGCAACCATCCTCGCGAGCAGCCTGAGCTCCGCTCATTCCAAACAAAATAAGGTTGTTCATCATGTTACGCTCAGCAAGGCGTATCACGACACTGTGAGGTGAGTACTATCTTTTATAACGCTAAATGTTAATAATTTTAAACTATCTTCATCTTCAACCAGTAACATGAAATCAAGAAACAAAATTAATTGTTATGTTTTATATATATGGTACATAACACTTACCTGAATTACAATAAAATTGAATGATAATCGCAAAATCTTTAGTAGTCATAATGTGAAAATAGCAACTTTCAAGAATAGGTGTTACTGATTGATGATTAGATGTGTAACTGATAAAATACATATGTATCGTCTTTACGCTTTGTTTTGAATTTTTTTTTTTATATTACTGATATTACTGATTATGAGATATACATATACATATATTTTACGCTTATCTTTGCACTTTGCACGCATCTAAACAAAGATTTTCTTTCGCTTTATCACTGCAACTTCAGGAAAAGGAAAATGTTAGTATTATTTGATTTTAATTTAATCACACACATTATTATACTCGTTCCTCGGTTACTAGGTATTAAATCTCGAACAAATTTATCCCAATAGCATATCGGACGTGCATTTGGAGAGCAGCGGTAGCGGTAGCGGCAGCGGCGGCAGGGAAACCAAGTCATCGCTGAGCGTCGAGAGCGGGGGTAGCAGTCGCGGTGGCGGCTGTCTCACGTGGACCCCACCGGCCGGAAGCGCGGAGGGCTCGACGCCAACATGGACCGAGGGGACGCCGTCCTTCACCGAGAGCTCCAGCAGCGGCGACATAGGTAAGTTGCTGTACGCGCTCAACATCTACTACGGCTCCTGAAGAGTACTGCCACGAGGACCACAGCTATGTCTTCTTCTGCCGCTAGCTTCCTCCCCTCTTCTGCCTATTCGAAGCATCTGACAAGGAAATTTGCGAGTCGATTCTCAGTCTGCTTTTTGATCGTCGATATAGATTTTTTTTTTTTGTATATTGACTTCTTGCGAGGAGTATTAGATGTTTTTTTTTCAGAATATATATATTTATTCTGCCGATTTTGTACATTTAAAGTTTTCTTTTTATAGAATTTTTCTATAATATGTTTGATTGATATTGATTGTATGATACAATAACATTGACGATCATATTGATGATGGATTTCTTTATATAACATTAATATAACAATTATACAGAATATCAATATAGCAGAACTATTAAAAATACGAATATATTGAATATATTCAACAAACACTGTCATGGGAAGTTTTAATCCCTCAAAATATTAACATTATTTTTTAATTACGCTATGAAATGTGTACAGCGTATACATTACTATCATTAATTTTACAAATTCATATATCATAACGCAAACAGTTATCACATTCCAGTGCCAAATTAGCAAAAGATCTTTTTTAGTGTCGAAGAAAAGATTCTTTTTTATTGAAGTAACAGGATCTTTGTTTAACAGCGAAGTAAACAGAAAAAATATAAGATATTAATTAATACATATAGGGGAAAGTAGGGTAAAACCGGGTACCTTTTTGGATTTGTCTTCCTACAAAAAATCTGAGAGTAAAAAAAATTTTGCCAACCGTTAATAGTCTTTAGTGAACCTTAAGCTATGAGAAAATAAGGATAGTTGCTGAAAAAGAAATTTTTGATTACCTAACCTAACCTAAGAAAATTTTGTGGAGAAGTCAAAGTACCCGGTTTTGTCCTACCGGTAGGATCAAACCGGATATCGATTTGAAAATATACAAAACACCAATGCAATTACAAAATCTAGATTTATTTTAATCAAAATACCATATAAAGATGTATTCTATCGACAAAAATCGCAAATAAAGATATTCTCTTGTTCGACATTGCTGCAGAACTTTCTTATTTAACTTTTTAACTTTAGGAGTCTCGAAAACTTTTTTTTTAGTGATTTTTTTTTTCTGAGTGTTAGTTTTCGTTTCCAACTGTTTTTTGTAAAGAGACAAAGTCAGCATAACACTTCTTCCTCTTTTCATTACATAAAATGTATAAGTACCCGATTTTGCCCCAGCACAAGGAAAGTAATAAATACGGCGGTTATATATTTCGGCGTACGAAGTGCTGATCAAAACTAATATGACATACTCCCTAATATGTACAGAATGTAATGCTGCATTTACCGAAAGATGCTCTATGTACACGACGACTCGATTCTTGCCTCGATATCGATCTTTTTGGGGCTAAAAATTTTGAACTTCTATTAAAAAAGAAATATCGTGTGCACAGGGGCACGATTTGTTTTAAAATAATGATGGCGCCAATCTACAACTAATAACACAAGTTAGCCGTAAATAGCAGCACTTATTAAACGAAAAAACAGGGGTACCCGGTTTGATCCGCCTACCCGGTTTTACCCAACTTTCCTCTATATCAAAGATCTAAATAATATATTATATAAATCTAAATCAGTTCTACCGACTTATTATATTTTTATTAATTTTTACTACGATTTTTATTCGTTATTATTATATTTTATTATTGTTCCAATATTTTATTCACTGTTATACTATTGTTCAAAAGCGATGATTTTTTTGAAATCACAGCGATATGATATATCCAATTATATCGAAATTATATAAACCATATGGAATGCGATAATCAGAAAGCAAAAGCTTAGTGCATGTAATTAATTACTGTTTAAATATGGTACATTGTATTTCGAGAAAAAATCATTTCCATCTCGTTTGATTTTACATGACTAATATAATATATGTATGTGGGTATTACTGTTTATGAGACAGAAGTGATCGCCATGAAAGCGATGACGTGTATTTTTCACAATTGCAATTTTTTGACAGTCACTTTGCGTGCTAATTATCAATTATATTGATAAAAGTGACATCGATTAAGTAGAAAGAACGATAACAACTCTATTCTTCGTAATTCAATATTATTCTATCTAGCCTTACCTACAAATACCTATAAGTCAAAGGAAGCCTTGTTGAGATATTCAAGATAACTTTACAACAAATGAGAGAAAGAGATAATAAAAAAGAAAATATGAAAAAAAGAAATATGAAACTTTACTCTCTCGTCACTCTTCATCAAATCCTGTCTATACACAGATCTTATTTTTTTATTCTTATCGATATATGTTTTCCGAGCTTCGACGATTGCTTCGGATCGCTGGGCTACGAGATAAGTTTCGATCTTTCTATATCTTCTTCTACTATTGGTTCACACAAGCAATTAATTCACATAACTACTTAACACAATTTATAGAATGCACGATACTCTCCACGTTTCGTGATTCGATCTGAAGATTACGAAACCTTGAGAAAAAAGTACAGAAGCCTTAAAAAAACAATTTACATAAAACTATTTGAATGAAACATTTTTATACAGATGTTACGTGTATATTTTCATGTAACATTTCACGCTGCGATAAAAAAAATATCTCAAGATTTCTTAATCTCGCAGTTGCCATCATTTTTCCGCTTTTTTTCCAAATATAGAATTAGTTTGGAAATCATATTATCGCTCGAAATATTTTTATGTCTTCCGTTACGGACAATCTTTAAAAGGTCCAATATTAATTTTTGCACGATGACAATTAAGGATAATTTTAGGTTGTCCAACGACGCCGATCAAGGGCAATCAGCGTCAGGATGACGGCGGAAGAATCGCGGCCACCGTGGAAGAGGCATTAGCAAGTCTCACGACCGAAATGGTGAGTTCTTAACTATTTTACCGACCGATCGGACACAAAAGATACAGCTTAAGCAACATAGGATCATGTTAATATCGTTATAAAAAATTATATGCATTTGATATAAATTGATAAAATGATTTACATAAAATTACAAAATCAATTCTCGAAATAAAAAATATTTATTTTGCCATTCTTTTCGTATCTTTGTTATTTCAATAATTTTATTGCTTTATTGATGTAACCGTCATTATTATATTAATTGGAGCATGATTTGTTATTTATAAAAAATACCACTTATTTAATTTATATTTTTATCGCTAGACAAAATGAATGCTTTGCATAAGCATGGTCGTAGTAATATTATCATGATTTGATTCGTTGCCGCCGCTGTATATTTTCGTAAACAGACGATTTATATGAGATGGTAAGTTCGCTATCGTCAGTGGCCGATTGATCGAATTATTCAAACGTGTCCTTGTCGAGTGTGACCATAGGGATTATCGTAACCGTAAGAAGATGGACGGTGACAAAAACCTAATGAACGGTAATCGCGCTGTCGGCGTCTTTAAGCCTGTTTAACATCCCCTCGAATAACAGTCCTGGATTTTCCAGGAGGACCTTGTGAACTGACCTAATCCTCGATCCGCATGGAGCGTCCCAAAAGAAGCCAAATATTATTATAAAATTTAAATAGTAGCACGTTTTGGAAAAATGATGACACTGTCGATACATTCTCGAGACGTTCATCGCTGAAAACGTTTGCGCGACAAACGCATCAACGGTATTCTTCATTATGCTGCGACACGCACTTTATTGAAAAGTAAACAAACGTTTTATCGCAAGGCACCGTCGACTGACGAAATATAAAGATATGCGCGCAAAGTATACACGTCAGCATGATTTACGTTACACGAATCGTTCTTCTCGAAAAAATGGGGCATCGATTCAAATCGTGTTAGTTCAATTTTAAAACGTGCAATTGATCGCACTTGACATCGCAATTCTATAATTATTCTGATATAATATATTCTTAACGAAAGAAAGCATCGTAGAATTTCTTATAAATCGGGAAAGAAACAAAATATAATTCTCATAACCATCTATAATTAATCGATAAGCTAGGATAATTTGAAAATATTCATCAATTCTGAGGGGGAGAGAGAGGAGGGGAGAGGGAGAGAGAGAGGGGAGAGAGAGAGGAGGGAGGGAGGGAGAGACAGCGAGGGAGAGAGAGAGAGAAAGAAATAATTATGAGTTACTCTCTTATTGGAAATAGATCTTTTTTAGCTCATGAAATTCATTCTGACAGAAACGAACGGCCGCTTTGGAACGCTCCATGCAAGAGAGTCAGACTGTCTGAACGCTTTGTCTATTTTCCTGAATCAGGAGATACTGCAGCGCGAGTGAGAATGCACGACTATCGTCCTTCTCCACTAATCTTCGTCACTTCGTGTGCAACGTGCTGTGGGTGATCTGCACCGTCGTAGCGACGAATCTTCTGGAGTGAAAGTGATAAAAAGAGAGAGAGAAAGAGAAAGAGAGAATGCACGAGTGAGCGTATGCGAAGGAAACGTAAAATGATTATAGACAGCAAAGAATACGCAGTTTAACCCTTGATTGGTCGCGTTAAGTTGCTAGCTATGGCCAGTGTAATTTGCTTTTTAGGCTAATTTAACAATAGTAAATTCGTTTAATCTTCATCGCTACTGGTATTGGTACTTCGAACTCATATCCCCGCAAGAGACTATGCTTTATATGTTAAAATTCTTGTCTTTCTTCATTATTCTTCTCTTATGCCCGGTTTCTTCACTTCTAGATAAGTTCTCGATAACTTTATCCGGCAGATATCTCGCAGAATCGACCAATCGAGTCATCCGACAGACATCTTTATCTGGGAGATAGTTATCGGGAAGTGTGAAGAAATCGGGCATTACTCCTGTCCTTTGTCATCATTATTATTGCTACTGATTTTCCTTTCTTTATTCTCGCCGAGAAGATTTCTTGTTTTTCAATTATTCTTACTTTTATATACAGTGTGTCCCATTTTGAAAGTTCCACCCTCATAACTTTTCAGGATCAACGTTTGAAGGAAAACGACTCGGATAAAAGTTGTGGCGAACAAAGGGGGCCATCTAATAGTGACCTTGGATTTGACATTAAAGGTCATTTTCAAGGTTATTTGAAGGTCAACTTCCGTTTTTTAAACCGAACCCCCCATTTTTCATTACATATTCTTGTAGCTTATCTCGAGAACTTTCCAAAACACTATAATAAAGTATTTCTTCATTAAGTATTTTTTGAGTTATTTTATATTTTAATCTGACATATTTCGATATAAAAAATAAAATATTTCGTAAAATATTCAGTTTTCAATAATCTTACCGTAATAATTTTATGTACAGAATAATGAGACAAATCAATTAGTGCCAAAAAAAAAAATAATTGTTTAAAAAAATATTATAGCTACAAGAATATGTAATGAAAAATAGGGGGTTCCATTTAAAAAACGGAAGTTGACCTTCAAATGACCTTGACAGTGACCTTTAATATTAAATCCAAGGTCACTATTAGATAGCCCTCTTTGTTCCCTACAACTTTTATCCGAGCCGTTTTCCTTCAAACTTTGATCCTGAAAAGTTATGAGGGTGAAACTTTTAAAATGACACCCTGTATATATATATATATATATATATATATATATATATATATATATATATATAATGTGATTCAGAAATACTTATACAAACTTTGGGGATGAGTTCTCCACATATAAACAAAAAAAAAATGTCATATATGGTATACACATGTTTGATAATGCCTGATTTATGAGTTATAATTGAAAGATTACACTCGACAAAACCTGTCAGAATATATCTATAATGACACATGACCAATGCAATACATCTTTAGTTCAATTGTTTATCTACTCATAATTTACAACAAATGCTCAAAATGTCCTCCACCTGCTTCAATGCACGCATGTCGAATCATAGACTGTCGCACCTTTTAAATGATGATACTATGGAGCAACAAATTTTATTAAAAATTAATAAAGAATTTCGATAAAATTTAATCATTTATTTTGTAATAAATCTTGAATGAAATCTTGCTTACAATTTTTTAAAAGTTTTTCTTATGCGAAATAATTTATTAGTTTGTATTGTAAAAAAGTAACGGAAATTGTAACGACTCGTTACTTTTTAGTAACTGTAACGGTAACGAGTTACTTTTTAAAATTGGTAACGAGTAACGGTAACGAGTTACTTTTTAGAAAAAATAACGGTAACGGTAACGAGTTACTTTTATAAAGTAACTTTCCCAACCGTGTTTATTATTGAGTAAAGTCGATCTTTAGCCGCGCGCCTAGTAGCGTGCGTGAGCGCTCCGTCACTACGGCGATGCACATTAATAGATGGACGGCTCACTGACGTGCGTCCGGCTAAAAGTCGGCGCTGATTGATCAAACTTTACTCGATAATAACACTCCTTCATTAAACGTTATAGAAAAAAATTCAATACAGGACTTTTCTGTTCAGTTTACTGTGCTCTACCTGTTCACGAGCATTGTCAAGGATGCTTTGGGACACCCTGTATATATAATCAATATATTTTAAACTATTGTATATCTATTATATATACCGTATTATATCTATCATCTAGGAAGGAAGCAGGGAAGTCTCTAGTTTCTTTTCAAATAGCACGCGCTTGACGAAAAAAAGGGGAAAAACATTTGCTAAAATTGAAGACAATAGCGTCCTCCGGACGACAGAAAAAATTTTACTATATTGGAGGATTGTCCTCCCGATTGGAGGACGTCTGACAATCCTACATGACGGTTACAAATGATTTCGCAGGCATCTACGACGCGTTGGTGGAGCGTCTCTTCATTTGCAATTGCAGTTGCATAAATTAGGATTTTTAAGTGTTCCCACAGGTAAAAATCTAATGAATTTAGGTCAAGTCATGGTATTGAATTGAATGTAATCCTTCAGTTATACCTTATAAATCAGGCATTACCGGACATATGTGTATATGACATTTTTTTCTTATTTATGTGTGGAGAGCTCGACCCCAAAGTTTGCACAAGTATTTCTGAATCACCCTGTATATACACGCGCTCTCTACTTAATACCTTAGATTTAAATATTAAGGTATTGAGGAATTACTATAAGTATCTCGTATTATTCTTCATGATAATTTGTACATTTAATCCTAAGAAATACTTAATCGCACGGCTAGTTGAGGGTTAAAACGAAGGATAGCACGAATAGGTTCATTGAGGATCGAGACGAATGTGCGATTTGTTCTGGATTAACATCTCAAGAATCATTTAATTTAAATGACGTGTTTATACTTCGCTATGAAACGTGATTGTAATACTTAACGTAATTCAATTATTAACGTGCATTTTCGTGCATAAAGACATTCGTCTCGGTCCACAACTTCTATTATTAATCCGATATCGACATGTATATCTGTATACATAAACAGAAACGATTATCTCACTCGAGTGTGCTTCCCCCTATGATAAGGGAACACTTTCGATATCCTTATATGGGCATCTTAAATCTTTCTGGGTATAAAGAGAGAGTCAATATCATTGTGGTTACATATACTTAATAAGAACGTGATAATCGTCGGCCTACAGTACTCGATAACGCTTTTGACATTGCTGGAATCGACTTGGGAAGTGATTGGAATGCCATCTTTCCAATTTGAAGAGTCATCGAGACTCATCGCTTGTCCATAGATTTTTGCAAAAGACTGAGAATAGTGTAATTTCAATTATTTTTATTATATCGGCGTATACATCTTTAATTAATATACGTCTACTTCGTATTACTCTTTTGTTTATCAAGGAAAGTTATCAATGCCAAAAAGAATATTTAAATATTTTGTAAACTTTTAAAATTAGAAATTTATTTTGAAATATAGGAAAGTAAGAATACAAAAAGGCTGTTTTTCCGAAAGTGACCTATCGATTTAAAAATTAAGGTTTTGTATATATTATATAAAGTAAAGGTTGAAAAGAGATCAAACTTAAAGTTGGAACCACGGCAAATTATTTTTTCGTTTTTTATTATCATAAGTATAAATAATAATTCAATCCTGCGACATGGATTGAGTTGGAAAAAAATCTAAATTTTTTTCAGGGTGAAGGTGCAGGGACACAGTGGATTCTGCCCCCCCCCCCTTTTCCCACGGGGAGGGGGCTCCACTTTTGAAAGATAACACCTAACTCAAACCTATTTCTGATTTAAAACTCAAATTTGGTTTAGGTTAGGTTACATCTTCCAAAAGTGAAGGTTGAAAAGAGATCAAACTTAAAGTTGGAGCCACGGCAAATTATTTTTTCGATTTTTATTATCATAAGTATAAATAATAATTCAATCCTGCGACATGGATTGAGTTGGAAAAAAATCTAAATTGTTTTCAGGGTGAAGGTGCAGGGACACAGTGGATTCTGCCCCCCCCCCCTTTTTCCCACTGGGAGGGGGCTCCACTTTTGAAAGATAACACCTAACTCAAACCTATTTCTGATTTAAAACTCAAATCTGGTTTAGGTTAGGTTACATCTTCCAAAAGTGAAGGTTGAAAAGAGATCAAACTTAAAGTTGGAGCCACGGCAAATTATTTTTTCGATTTTTATTATTATAAGTATAAATAATAATTCAATCCTGCGACATGGATTGAGTTGGAAAAAAATCTAAATTTTTTTCAGGATGAAGGTGCAGGGACACAGTGGATTCTGCCCCCCCGCCTCCCCCTTTTTCCCACGGGCAGGGGGCTCCACTTTTGAAAGATAACACCTAACTCAAACCTATTTCTGATTTAAAACTCAAATCTGGTTTAGGTTAGGTTACATCTTCCAAAAGTGAAGGTTGAAAAGAGATCAAACTTAAAGTTGGAGCCACGGCAAATTATTTTTTCGATTTTTATTATCATAAGTATAAATAATAATTCAATCCTGCGACATGGATTGAGTTGGAAAAAAATCTAAATTTTTTTCAGGGTGAAGGTGCAGGGACACAGTGGATTCTGCCCCCCCCCCTTTTTCCCACTGGGAGGGGGCTCCACTTTTGAAAGATAACACCTAACTCAAACCTATTTCTGATTTAAAACTCAAATCTGGTTTAGGTTAGGTTACATCTTCCAAAAGTGAAGGTTGAAAAGAGATCAAACTTAAAGTTGGAGCCACGGCAAATTATTTTTTCGATTTTGATTATTATAAGTATAAATAATAATTCAATCCTGCGACATGGATTGAGTTGGAAAAAAAATCTAAATTTTTTTCAGGGTGAAGGTGCAGGGACACAGTGGATTCTGCCCCTCCTCCCCCCCCTTTTTCCCACGGGGAGGGGGCTCCACTTTTGAAAGATAACACCTAACTCAAACCTGTGTCTGATTTAAAACTCAAATCTGGTTTAGGTTAGGTTACATCTTCCAAAAGTGAAGCCCCCCCCCCCCCCGTAGGAGAGGCAGAACCCACTGCGTCCACACATATACTTTCCCAGCCACACACAATTGTAGGGTGGACTTTGCTTCGCGTTGTAAAGTATATGCGTGGACGCAGTGGGTTTTGCTCCTCCCCCGTTTACGCATTCGATTGTACGTAGTAATTTGACACGTAAGCTTTTTGAAATATTATCGAAATAATATTCTAGTATTAATGTCAGAAAATTATTTGTTATTAATTAGTTGTATTTAATAATTTTTTTTTTGTTAGTAACTTTGTATTCAAAAACGAGCGACACTTAAAACCTTTTGGGAGGTACTCAGGACAATGATCTTGATAACATTTGTCAAGGTGATTGACGTTTGAAGAGGCTGCTTTTATATAAATGTATGTGTGTTTGTTAATTTGTAAGATTTTAACACACAAATGAAAGAAAAATTAACACGTGATTTTCGCCGTGGCGGAAATTATTTTTTTCCTATTTGTTTTTGATTACTTTTTAAGTTCCTACAAGGACGATGCATGAAATTCGATGGGTTACATTCGGCAGAATATCCGACAAAAAAGTACCAAAAGGTCTATCTAGATAGGACATATAAAATAAACGAAAGAAATAATCGTATGTGAAAATTATATATCGAGAAGTAGAAAATAAGCGATTATACATTCTTGAGGAGTCAAGAATTACGAAAAATGGCATTGCACTCACTTCGAGACATTTTCACGCGTATCTACTATCCGCAAATAATTCGTGGGTCCTTTTCATAATCGAGTCGTCGCCGTCGATGAATTGATATCGTAAGTTTCACTAACACGTGAGAGAGGTCAATGCAATAAACATTGCCAATATTGAATTGATGCACGATGAGAAACAGAGCGATTGTAAATAAAGAAAATATGCTTGCGCATAGTGTTTGGCTAGCAGAAGGCCCGCGCGATTCCTTTTTATTGCGATATGTAGTTAGTGTTATGTACATGTGTCTATATGTGTCTCACACGTTCTATCTATCTCTGTATGTATCTATACATACACATATATACACACACGCAGAAAAATGTGTACCGTGTATACATATTATAAATACAACGTGCGTGTGTACTTGCAAAGGAATCGTCTCGGGTTGTTTTTCCCGAATTCTGATGAGCTTTGGATAGTATCGTTTATATAAAATAGTTTAAAAAAATAAGATAGAGAGAGAGAGAGAGAGAGAGAGAAAGAGAAAAGTATTTTTTATATTTACGAATCCTGTCATGAATCTTTGATAAAGAATAGAAAAATTTTGTAATGAATTTGTATATTCCAATCGTAGCAATTGCAACGATATATTATGATCCTAATAGAAGAATTTGAAATATCTAACATTTTATAAATATAAAATAATTCAAAAAGTACTTAATGAAAAAATACTTTATTATAGTGTTTTGGAAAGCTCTCGAGGTAAGCTATAAGAATATGCAATAAAAAAATAGGGGGTTGCGCTTAAGAAATTAAAGGTGACTTTGACTTGACCTTAACGATGCCATCCAAGGTCAAACCGATGACACCATCTTATGTTCCCCTCAAAACCATACAATTTTTGTTGAAAACGTTTTTCTCTAAAATGCTTAGTTTTTGAAAGAAAAAGGGTGTACGGGTGGTCCAGGACACTGTATATACGGTACATATATATGTATTTTTTTTCTCTAAGCAAAATTTTTTTTAATGCATAAAAGATAAAACTATCGGTAAATTAATACTGACAAGGAATAAAAGCCGAAGCTATTGAAGAAGTTACTACAATGTAATAGCGAAAGTGTAAGATTATACATGTATAGATGATGACACATGATATATTCTGCTAAGAGAGAAAAAACGAGAAGGAGAAATTCAATATAGAGAAAATTTCCAATGTTCCAAAAATGTCTATGGAGATGTAGCGAATTCGCGACGTATGAAAGATTAAATCTGCAATAAAATACAGACTTGATTGAAATTTCCCTCGCGATATATATCCGACGCTCATCAGAATCATACATTCGGAAATATTGTCTTGCCGGTGCTGTATTATATATAATAATACGACGCGATGTGTGAGGACAATTGGCGAGGAAAGGAAGATAAATTTATAGTGCCGTGTACGTACAATCTACTTCGTAGTAGCAGAGCATTCAGATGTAATCGTGTTGCTATAATAGTACGTGAGAGTTATCGCGAACGTTTTGAAAGGCCAAAATGTTGTTCAATTATACGTATTATTATTATAAAACGCTTCTGAACAGTCGATGTAACATATACGATTGGCGGTAAAATCTCACCGCATCTCGGTAATGGAATCCGCTTTGAAGAGAATCAAACTCCGTCACGATATCTTATTAATATATCTTTCATTTTGCACATTCCGTCGCGTATTTTCACAAATACGGGATCGTATATTTTATCAAATGAAGAAGCATTTGAGCAAATTTTATTGACGCATTCCAATGAGAAATTTGATTTTTTATCTTCTAGCAAAGACCACATGTACAACGATAAATAAGAGTAATAATTAATATTACAAATGATATTTTATGGACTAGATCGACTTGCTTTATCGGACGGAGTTGATGAAAAATCCACGACGATTATTAAAGTTTTACCGTGGATGCAGATTTTACTGCCGTGATAGCTTCATGACACACGCAGTAGCTTTGTTAACTCAATACCCCTCTGATGGGTACTACTGTCATCGTAATTGTTAGGATCCCGATCCTATAAACGTATTACTAACAACGTTAGCAATTTTGAGAGTGTGATATTTTTTTAACATATCCCCGGGAATTAAATATTTTGGAATCTGAATCTGACGCAAGAATAATTCTTATTAAATCGGGCAAAAAATTCAGAAAGAATTAAGAGATCATCGTGAGATCGAATGCGTGCGCGAGAAAGATGCTGTGTTGCTTAAAAAAATATTGAGATTATTCTAACATAATATTCAATCATTTTCTTTTTTCGTGAATATGATAAGAAATATTGTTTACGGTTTTGAAAGTTTTTTTTTTTTTTAATGTAATTTTCAGCGATTGTCGTGCTCAAAATTATCGTGCATGTTCCTTCTCGATTAATATAAATCTGTCCTGCTTGCAAGCGCCAAGTGGCATGTACGCAGATGTTTCTGTGTGTGTTTCCTGTGTGCTTATACAGAACTGACGTTGATGCCACTCGTGAAATAACATTTGTTTTGTAATTTTTCGATCATATTGCCGAACAAATCAATGTGCAAATAAATTTAGCAGTCTCTCTTTCATTGTTACATAATAATCCGTCAAATATATTATTGATATTATATATGACCGTTAATTAATGCCATATATCATATGTATATATAAATATGTTTTTTTACCTTTCGATGTGATCTTGTTGTATTCATATACATATATATATTAAGAATACATGATACATGATACATGATACATGATCAACTTGATAATTTTAATTTTTATAGATGACATATCCCATACAGCACCGCAAGATTGCAACAACATTGCAGCAACATTTTTCTGCAAGATTGCAACATTGCAGAAACATTGCGAGATGTTGCTGCAACGTTGTTATGATATTGCAGCAACAGTAAAATGTCCGCCTACAGAAAATTGCAATATAATATTGCAGCAACATTGCAATATAATATATATGCAATAATGCTTTATGTATATTTATCGACATAATATCTGTAACATATGAAAAAAATAATAAGAAATTAGGCATATAAGAATCAGGATTTAGTGTGTATATAGATTTTCTGTATTATAATAATAACCAAATTATAAATTGCAAATTTTTCGGTACATATTCGACTTCCTTCAGTGACAAAGAATATCTAAGAGAAATAAGAAAAAACTCAATTTGCAATTTTGTAAATTCACAATCTCTTTTTAACCGAAATATTCAGATATGCAAAAAGATTGTGGTGGATTTACGCATACAAGTTTTTTCACAACTCTATTGTCTTCATATAATCTCAAAATTTATTTATTAAAATCTGAAGTATCTTTTGCATGTTAAAAAAAATTATTATCAAATTTTTGATTTTATATAAGAATGAAAACTATTAAAAGAATTCTTAGTCCAATGTCTGAGTGTTCCCTGTATTGGGGTTATATCATACAGTTTAAGCTAATAAAAATAGTTATTATATCTTTAATCTTATTAGTCGCTCTTTGTAAACTTTATATAATCATCGTGACTAAAAATTAAATGCGGAATAGATAGCGCAATATGCGCCGCATAGCGGTAAACGAATGAACTAGCGATTATCGAATACTTTCTTTGGAATATTTTTGGAATGTTGCTGTAACATTACTAAAGTTATATTGTAAAATAATGTCTTTGTAATATTTCTGCAACATTAAAATACAATATGCAATATTGCAATATTGCAGCAATGTTGTTGCAAGCTTTAGTGCTGTATGGGATGTAACTTGCAAGTTATAACTCGTTTCTTAATTCTTGATATATCTTGATATATATTTCTTTATTTATCTTTAAAATAGTTGAAAAATTGAAACATAATTTTAACAGAAATATAATTTTTAATAATGGATCGAAAATATTTCATTTTTAATAAAATTCATGAGAAGATTTGAAATGTACGCATTGAAACATGCACCCGAATAAATAAAAGTAAATATAGCGTATCTTTCTGTACTCGAATCATTCAGAGGCGAACCAGCCAAGATGGACAGCATCAATTGGAGCAAATCACATCCTTTTCGTTTTATCGTCAAATCAGGACGAGTCTGAAGCGCGGTAACTCGAACCACGTTGCGGTTATGAGGAACATGCAAAGAGCATTAAACATTCGACGTCGAGCACCATGACATACGCATAGTCCATGGATGAATATAAATTATTTTTTTTATAGACGTCCGTGAGATTTTGAAATCAATAAAATCATAACATACGCATAAAATCGAGCACATGCGTAACCTCAGATCTGAAATGTTATCGAACTATATCAAAGCATACGATGTGTTGTAAAAGTAATTATTAATAATCTTATAATGTGGCTAATTGTATATAAAAAGACAAAAACGCAAAATGTATATTGTTTGATATTTAAATTAATAATATTCTGAATAATGTGTGATATATAAAGATAAAATAATATCGGAGATTCTTATAATGTATTAATTGAGGAATCTGCAATTGTTCTTATTAGAATTGTCCTTCAGATGTTATTTGTAGATACAACAATAATGCAACCGAATTACATTCATAATCTCATCAAAATAAGATCGGAAAGAAAAAACAAATTAAAGATAAATGTACTTAACGAATTTTCGCGATTTTATCTATTTATTTGATATTAACACACTTCATCTAATTATTTATTAATATTATCAAAGAAATAATGAACGAAAATTTATTTTGACTTTATAAAAAAATTTATAGCTGACATACGTATGTAATTACTCGCATAATTTTATGCGCGCTGCATTTATTTTATCGGGTGTAGACACGATAATCGCTGAGAATCAAAATCAAATAAAAAATTACATCGCAGACATTTATAATGTTATTTAATCGTGCAAGTGTGCCAAGAATTCGACAAAAGCCAAGTGATTAAACGAAGACATATTTTTATCATGATCTGTTAATCCATGCGTCTCTTCCATTTCACCCGCATTTGCTCGTTTTATTTTATCATTAGAAAATGAATGAATTCTTTTTAGCACTACATTTTATCCTTCGACAAACAATATAATTCGCAAATTTAATAAATATATTAGTAAAATTTTTAATCATTAAATACTATCATTTTTTTCTAAATCACTAACATTAGGATAAATCTATGGGTATGGTTGAATTTAATTTGTGATAGTATTTAATGATTAATGATGAGATATTGAATATATTTTTTAATGATTTAATTCATATCTCTATTGGTTCAGATTATTTCTTAAACAGTTGATGGATCTTCATCACCAACTTACGTATTATTGTAAAATGCGAATAATATATTATTTTGTAATATAATCATTTCTGAGTCTCCAATGTCTGCAAGGGATATCTCATATATGTGTATAAAAGCTATATTTTCTTAATTCTTACATTTTTTTGTATTATTTGTCTTCGGATATCTGACAACATTGCGACTGAAATGATTCCTGGATATTCAGATGGATTTATAAATATACTATATATATATATATATATACAGGGTTGGGAAGTAACGCGTTACTTGTAACGCCGTTACCGTTACAGTTACTTTTTTTCGGTAACTGTAACGGTAATGGCGTTACAAATTTTATTTGTAACGGAAAAAGTAACTTCGTTACATTTTTCGGTAACGAGTAACGAATTTAACAGTTACTTTTATCGTTACTTTTTTCAAATTTTTTGATTTATTTAAGATATTATTCTTGCTATTGTGCGTGATAAAATTTTTATCTTAACCGTAAAGCCGTAAGCAAATCGACCAATTAGCATTCTTATTATGTTGTAAAAATGCTTGAATGTGATTGATCAACTTATGGCTCTTGCAGACCAGTGATGACGCGACGCGCGATATCCAATGAGAGCTTTATCTTTTCGGAAAAGCAGAGCTCTCATTTACTACCAGTTCTAAGTACCTTGCAACAAAAATTAGAAAATCTCAATAAATCTGACCTTATAGATTGCCATTCATTAGTTGAAGCTATTCAGCAAGGTTTAAATAAAAGGTAACTTATTAATTTGATTAATACATATGTTATTTAATTTTAAATAAGGATTTAATCGAAAAATATTATTTTATTTTAAACTATTGATTCAAAAGTATTAATTTCAATAAAACAAACAATGTCGCTTAATTTACTATATTTGATTTTAAATTTCTTACAATATTTGAAACAAAAGAATTAATAATAGCAGCATGTTTACATCCAAAATTTAAGTTAAACTGGTTAACCGGAGAAAAAAGAAAATGTGCTGAAAATTACTTGGAGGATTTATTGGGAATCCGATCAACTGAAAATTCTTCAAAAGCTGGAAAATCTGACGATCACGATGATTTTTTCATTTTTGAGCAAAAAACGGTGCAAAATGAATCTGAACAAGAAGAATTGCAACGGTTTTTAAAATCAAATATAGAAATATAGAAATATAGAAATGTTAAACGACTATCCAAAACTTAAAAAACTTTTTATTAAATATAATACAGCTCTACCAAGCAGTGCATCTGTAGAAAGAATGTTTAGCATCGGTGGCTCTGTATTAACACCACAAAGAGGGCATTTAAATGATGATACTATGGAGCAACAAATTTTATTAAAAATTAATAAAGAATTTCGATAAAATTTAATCATTTATTTTGTAATAAACCTTGAATGAAATCTTGCTTACAATTTTTTAAAAGTTTTTCTTATGCAAAATAATTTATTAGTTTGTATTGTAAAAAAGTAACGGAAATTGTAACGACTCGTTACTTTTTAGTAACTATAACGGTAACGAGTTACTTTTTAAAATTAGTAACGAGTAACGGTAACGAGTTACTTTTTAGAAAAAATAACGGTAACGGTAACGAGTTACTTTTATAAAGTAACTTTCCCAACCCTGTATATATATATATATATATATATATATATATATATATATATATATATATATATTTGAAGAATTGGGAATGGGGAAGATGGGTTGAAGAAATCATATGTATACGGCAATCGATAGCGATGGACTAGTTGTACCGATTTTAAAGCTTAATACTTTATGGATTAGCTTAAACAAAATATTCGAGCGCTTTTTTCTCTTAATTGTTAATTAATTATAATTTTCGACGTTAGTGTGTTATTAGAAGAAATATATTGCTAGCCAAATTCATAACACTTAGTCCATTCCTATCTGTCCGAAAAATTACCGTATAATAATGTTAATTAATTTCAGTAAGGAAGCGATCCTTCAATTATGTCACGAACGATTGTCATTTAATCATGAGACTGTTTGGCAATATATAAATATACATATATATTATTTAAATAAAGTAATAAGAATTATTTTTATTATGATTATCGGTATTATCGTCATCGAGCGATGTACAATATTGATTCTCGTATACATTGCAAATTATTATATTCTTTACTGACGTTCTCCCTTTACTACAATCGTATATTTTTTGTCATTAAAAAGAGAGATTTAATATTATTATCCCAAAAATGACGCTCCCTGCTAAGTATACCGACATTTTAATCATTGAATTTTGAACTGTTGAAACATTTCATCATTATAAACTATTAAATCAACCGTCTTAAAAAGATCATTATCTGTAGTACTTTATATATATAACCCTCTTTACCCTCGATCACTTTATTTTTGCTTTATTTTAACGAGTTTCTTATCCTGGTTTCTTTATTTGCTCCCTTACAGACTCATCTGTAGACAAGTGAATGGAGATAGTTGTAGAAAAAGCGAAAAGAGAGCGAGAAAAATGATTGCGGGACACAAATATGACTGGCCTGACGGGCAGTTGGTTTGGCATTTATAGAAATCTCTGGAATTAGTGTATGAAAAAGGCATTAGTATTAAGTTCGTTGTAAGTCTAAACACGTAGCAAATAAGTAAAGTGTGTTCGCAATTGACACAGAGTGCTATCGATATATCCCTTTTACACCGAGAGAAGAATTAGTTCGATTTTATATTTCATCTAGAAGTTTTGCAAAATGACTAAAAAACGATAGAAACAAAATTAAAATTAAGGAATCATGTTTCAATTTGGGCAATTGTGAATTATAATAACAATTATATTTACTAAAAGAAAAAAAACCATTTTCCTCTCGGTGTTTTTTTTTCTAAAGATCTGTAAAATCCCCTTCTCCGCAAGAAAATTTTTATTTATGTATTTAAAACTATTATAATTTAATATAATTGTTCTCAGAGTTAACAATTATATTATAAATTATAAATATTTAATATAGTACGAATCTCAAAATTTTCAGAAATATTTTAGAAGATATTTCTTCGAGATACATCACGCATATACAATTTTGTAATAATAATTGAGACAATTATACTTATTCATAAATCCTTTGTCAGATTTTTGTCAGGTTAGGTTTCAACTCGATTGCTTCGGTGCTGCTTTCGGCAACGAGTGCATTACGATTAAGTTATTTATTTTTTTCTGTTACCCGTTACTGCCTCGTATATCAATTAAGATATTATTTCGTGGCTATTAAGTACATGCAACATGTACTGTGTCTGTGCATATAGACTCTCTAAAGATCTTCCATTCAAATCTCTATCTTTATAGTTTCGAAATAATATAATAATTATAATATTGTGAGTATAAACGGTCGAGCAGCGGTGTTTTACTTAGACATTATTTTATTAAAGTGTATGTGTGTCTTGATTGCGGAAAATAGCTTGTCATTCGATAGCGTGCGCGTTTAAATGTGTTCAAGTTTAACACATAGTGGATGTCTTCCGGGAAATACATCCGCGAGACGCGAATGAGCAGAGATCGTAAGTGCTGAGATATAAATTGAAGTGGAAGGTGTTAGCGGTAACTAGCAATTACCTCAATTGATCTTGGCATAGATATTTTAATACGAGACTTGCCTCAATTGCCACAAGTTAATTGTCCTAACAGGCGCAAGTTTCTGTTTCTGTGCGCGTATCTCTGCCATTGAAACTATATCGAATTCGTCGCGATAATTGCGTTATCATTCCATATGCGTAAATAGGGTGTCGCGAAATTCTTGCATAATTCTTGTACCTTCTTGTACATATAAATCTGAGCATTCTCGATCTTAAATTACCCGCGATTTGGCAAATTGTCGTGTACGATAATGAAGTGTTAATATTAATAAGAATTCTGTGTACATATACTTGCTGTGAAAAAAAAATTAATTCGAGAAACATTCCTTTTACGATCCCCATAATCTTTCATTTTTTCGCGTTTTTCGTTCACGCAGTATTAAAAGCAAATCCTCTTTCGATAAAAAAGAGGCGACCGCGCGAATGTGACGCAACAACGTAGAAGAGAACACTCGTAGTCCATAAATAATTTGGGAATAGGTCTAAATCTCTAAATCCTAGAAAAAATGTAATAGGATATAAGTATAATTATGCAATAATTGAGGAAGATAAAGGAAATACGGTTATTGATCTTTCATAATGTGATATAAATTTCCCTTATCTTTCGTTAGTCTTTTTATTTTAACACGAACTACTTAATTATTACAATTATATCAGAGTGATTAATATCGTAAATTAAAGGTGAATAATTAAATTGCAAACGAGTAAAAGAATTGGCACATGACGAAGAATATGTATTATTTAAAATAATACATTAAATTAATTAATTATAACGTTCTACATTCTTTTTCCATATATAAATTCAAGAAGAATATATAATTCTTGTTGGGAAAAAAAAACTCTATTATTTTAATCATTCAATTATTCAATTAGCACAATATGCGAATGTAGAATGTAGAATGAGGGGCCAATAACCATACATATTATACATATTGTGAAGTTAATAATATATATAAAGTAATAATAAAATTCTATTATATAACGGATATCATATAAGAAAGAATCTCATTACGATTTCACGTAACAATTGAAATGTAATTTGCGATATGCGTGATATTTATGTGAGAACTCGGTGCGCTTGAAACAATATTCAAGTGTCGCTCTCGATGTTCCATCTGTACATATTTACAGAATGATATTATTTGCATGTATAAAATATAGATATATTTATATATGTAATGTATATGTATACATATAAAAAAATAACGCATCTATTGAAATATAGATTGCTGAGTATTCGGCAACGAGCGTATTTTGTGAATAAATTTAAGATTTCTCGTCGAAAAGTCAAATAATCTTAGAAAAAAGATACGTGTCGATATACATTAATCCCTTTTATTCATTACAAGCTACTAAAAGTCAAAAGAAGTTTAAGTTTTCGACAAAATAATTCTTTTATCACAGATACGCTTGTTATCGAACAATCGCTACATGCGCGCCGATCGTGCATTTTCTTTTTTCTTCTTGCGACATTATCGCGATATCTTCATACCTCGTTAGGCGGATAGTTTATTCCAGCCCCTATTCATGTACGATAACGAAGAATAAATTATTGTTGCGTCCTATTTATTTATAACGAAAATGATTTTCTTTTTTTGTACTTGCCCGTTCATTAAGAGTCCCATATTTTCCACGTCACACAATGTAATGCGGCACAATTTATCGTATCTATTGACGGATATCAGCTTCAATCATAGATTAGTCTTGAATCGCTCTGAGATTGTAACGTGAGAATATTACTGCGGAAAAGAAGGTGAGTATCCGAGGCGAGATAAGAATAAAAGCATGAACGAGAAAAAATGTATGTCATATAATTCACATTATAATGCACTCCGGCACAAATTCACTTTTAAAATTTATCTATTCCAGAAGATAATAATGTAATTAATATTTGTATCATTAAATATTCCATATTAAGCCGACGAATCTCAAATCATTTCGGATTACGATGTCATTATAATTATTACTTTAATTAGAGTGATCCTACATAAATGTCGAAGAAGAAGCTATCTATCTAGAAATTAACAAAGTACAACAAAGCAGGAGCTAATGAGATGGTTAAGATGACTCAGCTTACGTATAAAGGTTCACATCGATGAAGCAGAATTAGGACAGAGTTTCAACCTGGCTGCAATATATTCTGCATAAGGTAAGTATTATTTCACAACGTATACACAATATATTGCATACTGGTCGAACGAATGAAACGTCGATGAGACTGTTAATTTACAACGCAGAATTAATCGATCGTTGAAATGCATAAATATATTTGTACGGATATAATTTAACTTTCACCTCGAATATTTCGTACACACGAAAAGTAGCGCGTTATTATATAATGATGTGATTTCGTTTTAGACGTATTTTCTTCATTTTTGCGAGACCCACTTTTTTCGAGTTTCGTAAATATTAAATGATGCATCTAGGAAATAAATACAGCTTTAATCCGAGAATAATTCTTCCATTAGAACCGTAATTACCATAATCTCGATAAATAAGTAGATTACTGCTTTTGCCAAGCGAGACGATGATCGCGTTTTTCCTAATTTGTAACGGGCCGTAAACGCGTACTTTCTCAAGCTGCATGCGCTAGTTTCGCTCGTATCTAGATCTATATTCATCTTTTATGCAGCAATAAATTATAAATGGACAATAAATGCATTACTCTCAGGATAATGCGGGGGATTCTTTATTTTAAGAAATAAAATTGTATAAAATTAAGATATACCATACGTTGTTTTTATTTTAAAAAATATTTTGTATTGAGAGATTTGTAGATATATCAATTATATTTAAAAAATTGTATTTTATTATCGCATACGTTTTATTTTAATAATTGTCTTAATTAGTGATGAAATTGAGAGAAAATAAATATTATATGATACTAATTATTTTTAAAACACTATTTTTGAAAGATGTTTTTATAAAGATTAAAAATATAGTTTATATTTTAAAATATATTCTAGTATGTCGTTTCTAGATCGCTTCGACTAGCATGACAAGCAGATGCCTGCACGCGTCGTATTTATCGATCTTTTCGTATGATCGGTGTTTAAAAAGAATACACACTCGAGCAAGCACTCGAGCAAGTGTTTCGAGAGACCTGGCCGTATATGAGTCAAGGCTGTCGGGGGACCCTTACCTACTTTTTCCTTATATGGTACTGAATCAGACCGATAACTGTGTAACCGATGAGATATAACGGCCAATCTTACGCAAAGCGCGCTTATGCGTGACGATTTTGCGCAAATTAGACGCGGGTATATTCGATTTTTATTGCGAATTTTCCGTTGCGCGATACGTATCGCAAAAATGCTTATTGTAGAAAATTACATTCGTCGCAGATGCAAAAAAATGCAATTTGATATCGCTCGATTTTGAGGAGATTTGAATTAGCAATTGGTTCTAGTTAATTTGAATTATTATTACACGTTTTTAAAGGAAAGAAATAAAGCTGAGAGCACCGTCCGAGCCATAACGGCTTGACCATGACACGAGTTGACTCAAGGAGATCGGGTGAGGTACCTATAAATTGATCCCAATGCCAAAATTATCAGCGTGGCCGGTTCCTAGCGCTTTTCGATCGAAAACACAAGTGTCGGTTTTGAAAGTTTACGTCAACCTTCTCTCGCTTTTATACTCTCACTCCGTTTATAGACAAATAAATCGATCGTTTTAAACATCACTCGCGACCGTGATGATCTTCATGTAAGTGATTAAGATCAGAATAAGAAATCATATGAGATAATCTATTATGTATTATAAATTGATGATTAAATGAATTGAAGAAATCAAAATATATGTTAATAAAATTGATGTATTGATAATAAATTTAAAAAAATTCATCCAAAAATTGTTTGCTTTGTTTTACATTTATGTATCCTGTTAATTGTTATCTGTGATTTTTTGTGTCGTTTTCGAAAGTTTCGGTCAACCTTCTCTCGCTTTTATACTCTCACTCCGTTTATAGACAAATAAATCGATCGTTTTAAACATCACTCGCGACCGTGATGATCTTCATGTAAGTGATTAAGATCAGAATAAGAAATCATATGAGATAATCTATTATGTATTATAAATTGATGATTAAATGAACTGAAGAAATCAAAATATATGTTAATAAGATTGATGTATTGATAATAAATTTAAAAAAATTCATCCAAAAATTGTTTGCTTTGTTTTACATTTATGTATCCTGTTAATTGTTATCTGTGATTTTTTGTGTCGTTTTCGAAAGTTTCGGTCAACCTTCTCTCGCTTTTATACTCTCACTCTGTTTATAGACAAATAAATCGATCGTTTTAAACATCACTCGCGACCGTGATGATCTTCATGTAAGTGATTAAGATCAGAATAAGAAATCATATGAGATAATCTATTATGTATTATAAATTGATGATTAAATGAACTGAAGAAATCAAAATATATGTTAATAAGATTGATGTATTGATAATAAATTTAAAAAAATTCATCCAAAAATTGTTTGCTTTGTTTTACATTTATGTATCCTGTTAATTGTTATCTGTGATTTTTTGTGTCGTTTTCGAAAGTTTCGGTCAACCTTCTCTCGCTTTTATACTCTCACTCTGTTTATAGACAAATAAATCGATCGTTTTAAACATCACTCGCGACCGTGATGATCTTCATGTAAGTGATTAAGATCAGAATAAGAAATTATATGAGATAATCTATTATGTATTATAAATTGATGATTAAATGAACTGAAGAAATCAAAATATATGTTAATAAGATTGATGTATTGATAATAAATTAAAAAAAATTCATCCAAAAATTGTTTGCTTTGTTTTACATTTATGTATCCTGTTAATTGTTATCTGTGATTTTTTGTGTCGTTTTCGAAAGTTTACGTCAACCTTCTCTCGCTTTTATACTCTCACTCCGTTTATAGACAAATAAATCGATCGTTTTAAACATCACTCGCGACCGTGATGATCTTCATGTAAGTGATTAAGATCAGAATAAGAAATCATATGAGATAATCTATTATGTATTATAAATTGATGATTAAATGAATTGAAGAAATCAAAATATATGTTAATAAAATTGATGTATTGATAATAAATTTAAAAAAATTCATTCAAAAATTGTTTGCTTTGTTTTACATTTATGTATCCTGTTAATTGTTATCTGTATTTTTTTAATTGCACTATTTTATTAACAGAAAGTTAAGTGATTTTCTTTTTACGCATATAACAAAGGACCTAAAGACTAAATATATTTCTCATTAAAAAATCGATATTTTAAAATTATCATAGAATACTATATGTATAGAATTACAAAGGATATTTGGGACCAGCAGAAAAATACGATATTTTTCGGTCTCCGTTAAAAGATACGTGTTGGGCTACTTTCCAACACCTTGTATATCTTTGTAAGCATCGTTTCGGGAATTCGTTGCGACTTTGACTTTGCCCTTTGAGTTTCGCGGGCACCGGCGCATTTACCGATCATGATCTTTTTCACCATGTCGTTTTTCGCAATAGCTCAAATTGTCTTCCCCTGTGATCGGAACAGAGAGCTCGGCACGCACGCACATCCGTCATTCGCGCGTTCGCGATCTAAAGATAATCCGCGGGCGGTGGCCGGTGTACGTTTTCACAGATCCGTACGTAGAAGATTCGAACGGAGGGATATACGGTGGCACACGACAGTGGTAGGGATCGCAGACGGCCCCTACGTCGTCCTCGACGATCTCGAGGAACATCGCGAAGGAGAAAAGGTGGGAGCCACGACGAAGCGAGCTCACCGAGCGCCTCTGTGTCGCCCAGTCGTGACTTAGCTCGCAGGTCAAACACATCCCGGACGACGACAAATACGAACGTGAGTACCTGAGTAACATGTGGTACGTGTTCTGGAGCACGTCCGCGAGGAAATGTAAAGCAAAGAAAAGAGGTCTCTCCCCGCGTCCCCTGTATGGAAAGAAGTGTGGCATTCGCGTTCAAATACTGTGCTAAGTGATATTTTCGCAGGGACCTGGTTTGCCATGGTAACGTTCAGCAGACAACTTGGTTCTTACGTAAATGTCACTCACCGTCGTTTACATTCGTGTTCCACATTTCAACGGAATTTCAATAAATTTAAGTAAATACGCTTCGTGAAGGTTGAATATCGAGAATCCGCGAAGATATATCAGTATTTCGACCTGATACGTATAAAATGAATTTTTTATAAGAGGAATTTCACAAGGTACAACAAGATTGGATATCTATGAAGAACGAGAACCTATGAATCTTCAACTCAACGAAGATTCGATTTTAGTCACTTCGATTCTCGATGCGGAATGCCTGACTCCTGTTCACTTTTAAACACAAAGACTTCGAAGTATTCTTACATTTATATTTGGAAAGAAAAAAAAAAAAAAACAAGTCTGTTAGATATTGAACTGGCACGTTAGCGCATTAAACGATCGAATGAGTCTCTACAATTATTTGACGCAAATATAGTATTGCTAAGTTAATTTAAAATTAACGATGCCTGATGTTAAATTATAACTTTTAACTCAAAATTAATTTACAAATTCTAGAGAACAGATAACATCTAAAGTAATAAGAAAAAAAAATATACCGTAAATCTGATTAAAATCTTGTAAATTGCATACTTTATTTATTTTACAATTAAAGATATTGTACGAAAAAAAATTTAAGAACCGTTTATAAATTTTCTTTCGACAAAATTTGTTTCTCGAACAAAAGATCTTTAATATATGACGACAATGTTATTTAAAAAATTAATATCGCTCAACTTGACTGTACATCCGATATAGATATACTCTGGAAGATAAACTATTACGTCTCATTTAGGAGTTAATCATCACTGAACAATAAGTGACGCCTGTCTATGGACAATAAAAAGTGAAGTAACTCAATTATTTCATCGGTGTCGAACAGGATTACCTTGGTTCTTATTTTGGAACTCTCGATAGAATGAGATCATTAGCGATTGTCAGATGCGTACACGAAACGTATAAAATTTTATATAAATACGAAGATTTGAAAGAGTTTAGAAAAACACAATATTCATATGTTCAATGAATTACTAATGAGTTATATTATTTAAATGCCAATAAAAAGCATTATAAAAAGAACGATCGATTTAAATCTTCTATATGTATATATACGATTTATTTCAACTAAATGACATTATAATTCTATATTTGCGAAAAGAGAGGAGAAGAATTCGGCAAAAATATACCGCGATAACGGATTGCCATAGGTTAAGGGGCGCCCCTGGAATGCAGTGACTCATAAGAATTTTTTTTTTCGTGTAATAACTAGGACAAAACATTATTCAGAGTTTCAATCTCATTTCTTCATAATATATAGATAAATTTTTCTAACCTATTTCATTAAATTGCCGAGTTAAGTTTTACCCAGAAAATAAACTAGCGTTACTAACGAGTTACACGCTATCTTATATAGAATAAAAGAAATATTATCGTGCCACCACAAATTACATATATTATACTTAGAATTATATTATTAATTCGTTAACGATGCCACCAAGAGTGTCGCTAAAGATATTTAAGAACTTCATGTCACAACTTTCAATTAACTTTCTGCAATTTGGTGAAAAGCTATATAGTTTAGGATTAATAGTTCAATTAAAATTAAAGATTACAAAATATTCTTTTTTGATATATATAATAATAATCGTAAATATAATAAACTATTATATATGGAAAAAAAATTAATTTATAACTGGTATATAATATTGAAAGATTGTCTGAGAAACTTTAACGGACAGCATATTTTTATCTTTCCTCCCGCATAATTTCTTTACAATCGGAATATTAAACCTTCTGTATTACAGTTCGATAAAAAAAAAATAGCCGATGATTCGGCACGCACGCGATCATTTTTCTTTCATGCGTAACAGGATACCGCCAAGTTAAGTCACTCGGTCGGTGCGTTTAGGAGCCAGCGATGTTCGCTATGCGTAACCCGAAATGGCTTGGCCGTCAGTAGAGGCGGCAACGATTCTCGCCGCCCTCCTCTCGCTCTCGATACATAAAAATAACCCTCGCTTGCGATACGTAAGTTTTTGGATCAAAGAAACATGTATTTCGATAAATTAAATTTCGCTGGTCTTTCTCGGTTCAACTTTCCATTTATAGCAAATTCTTCACCATATTCTATTAATTATTAATTAATTGTATACTCTTTATTACGATGAGAGAGAAAGAGAAAGAAATTTCTCTCATAACTTTTATTTGTAAAACTATTGTAATACCGACGAGAAAACGCAAGAGAAATCGGCAACCTCTATGATACTGATTATCTCTTCTCGTACTTGTTTTGTCAATCACGCGTAAATATTTATAAAATAGATGAAGAAATATGATTATTATGTGATTATGATTATATGATGTGGCATGTCTCATTTAACTTCGCAGAATCTTTTGGTTAGTATTTCTGCTGCTTGAAACATTGCGCAAACTATATTTCTTCTTCGTTGCTTGCTTACCCAGCATCTCTGATTACCAGCTGACTTGGAATCCTGCGCGTATATTCACTTGGATAGAAGATAGCAAGGATGCAAAAATGCAGTTCGACCATGCAATTGCAGTGGCGCAGGCGCATAGGATTCCTGTAGTTGTAGTTCTTTGACAGATATTTCAACACGCATTGATATGAAATGACAATTTTTCGTTACTCTTTTTATTCATCATCCCTTAATATTTCGTATATTTTTAGCAAAATGTAAAAATCAGTAATGGTTCTATAAAAAATAAGAAAAAAATAAGAAAGATTACATAAAGAGTAAATATTTGTGCAAAATAATAATGACAACAATATGATAATAAGAATAATATAAAAGAATAACTTTCAAGTAAAAAGACAGGTAAAATTAAATTATTGTAACATGTGTTTCGAGCGATTAGTATCATTAACATCAAAATCCCATTCATCATTTCATATCACTATCAATGTTTGCTCATTTACAGTTGGCATTTCTCATTAAATGTATCGTAAAGATTTGTGTATTCCGTCATTGAATTTTAAACCATGTGGCGATACTGTCTCAAGACGGAGTCTCTTCACGGTTATTCGTGGCTACTCGTAAAATGATTTCATCGAGGGAGGTAAATGGCGCGTGCGTCCCTGGCGCGTCTTCGTCCTCTTGGTCGCGCCATAAAAAAACGTCCCGCCGCTCAGGAACGGCCGTATAAATTACGGATGCAGTCGCGACGGATTTTTGTTCCTGCACATACCGGGAACCGCATACCTGACCAACGTCACATCACGAGACAGCGGAGCGAGGATGTTTGATATTGCGCGCGCGAGCGAGCCTTCCTTCACCAGCCCGGGCCTTCCTCAGCGAGAAGCCGACTCTATAAATAGGATATCCGGTCGCTCGCTAATTATACACGCCTATGCGCGCCCATTCGCCGAATGGCGAATCCGCGCGAAAGACGCCCAGAATTTTCTCAATCGATGAATCGAGAGAATCTTATTTCCGCGTGTTTCCTTACGTCTCGTATCTCCCTCTTAAGCGGGCAGCACACACTTTTGCATTTATTAATTGGTCCATTTCCTTGGAGGACCAGAAAAACAGATAAGAGAAGGTTACAGGAAAGCTATGGTGGCGATGAAGAACACATGGAGCATAGGAGAGAGAATTTTCAGAAAAGATTACGGAAGAAGAATGAAAATGTTTAATGCACTAATGAACAGCGTAGCATTATATGGGGCGGAGGTGCGGGGTTGGTACAGAGACGAAAGGATGGATAGGATACAGAGAAAGTATGTGAAATGGATTCTGGGTCTGGAGAAAGTAACACCCAATCATATTCTGGAGGATGAATGTAAATTGATAAATATTAGTTTGAGAAGTATAAAGAGAGCGGTAAGGTATGAAGAAAAAGCTAGAACTTCGGACAAGAAGATAATTAAAGACTGCATGATAGAGATGGATAAAAGGATCGGAGAAAGAGAAGTCAGCAGATGGGAGAGAAAGAGATGGGGGACACTGGACTGGGCTGGAATAAGTGAGCGAGAATTGAAGAAAATAAGGGAAGAGGAGAATGGAGAAACAGCAGAGGAGAAGATTGGGAAGGGCATAATGGAAAGAATAGAGGAAGAGAGAACTAAGAAGATAGAGGAATCAAGGTACAATGAGTTATACAAGGAAATCAGAGGAGACACGATCCCAAAATACTTAGAGGACAGGAGTATGATAGCAAGATTTAGGACAGGGAATGAGATGAATGCGAGACTACATTGGATGAAACAGAAAGATAAGATGTGTAGGATATGCGGAGAAAAAGAGGAAAAGGTAGAGCATGTTATATATGAATGCATGGGGACAATAAGTATAAGACAGAACTTATTTGACGAGGAAGGAAAAGGACTAGAACAAATGAAGGAAATAGTAGAAAGAAGAAAAGAGGTAGAGAGACGAAGGGAAGAGGAGGCAAGGAGGGAAGATTAATAGGCATAAGGAAGATATATAGAACAGATTAATTATAAAGGGCCGTGCAAAAAGAAAAGCAAAGACTGTAATATTTCCCAGACAGCACAAAACATCCTCAGGATCATCCTGAATATGTCCAGGACGGTTCAGGACATTTGTAGGATGTTTGAAGATATATTATTATAAAAATATTTATAAAAATTTAATATGCATACATAATTATTTTTAGTTGTGTCGGCTATTTAATATAATTTAGAAATCTTAAGTATTATAATAAGTATTAATGTCCTATAAATGTCCACTGGATAACCCCTGGATGTCTGTAGGATATATCTGCCCTGTCTATTATATTGGATGTCTTTTGGATTTCCAGAGGACATATACATGTGCAATTAATTGTTAACGTTAATTTCGTTTAATATTAATAATTGAATTTGATGCGCACATTTTCATATATCGAAAATTATTATTTATTTAATATTTCATGAGAAATGTTACTGTTCGCAACATTCCAAAAATTTTACAAACAATAGTATTCAACCGCTAGTTCGTTGGTTTACCGCTATGCGACACGCGAACTCGTATTTGAGATTTGGTTATGAGAATTATATAAAGCTTGCAAAGAGCAACTGACAGGAAATTACAAATGTAATTATTTTCTATCAGTTCAATTTCTGATACAATCCCAACATAGGGAATTCAGATACTGGATTGTTTAGAAAATATTACACAACTCAAACCTGGGAGCCAAACCTAAAATATTCATGTACAGCACAAAAGCCTCAAATATTAAAGAACGGTGAACTATTTTTAATATTAGATTTTTAATATTGGCAGTAAATAACAAAACATAATTTTAATTTATATTTAAATTTTAAAATTTGCTCCTTGAAACATACGAAAAATATCCCTAACATATCCTATAAAAATCCTTAGGATGTTCCACAGGATTTCCCTGGATTCTCCAGAGGTTAATATACGGTTATCATTTACTCTTCCTCAGGACATCCAGAGGAGATCTGAGGATTACAATGGGATATCCTGAGGATATCCTACATGTATGTCCTGGATGCCCTTTGGACGTCCTAAGGACATCCTTGTGCTGTCTGGGTTAGGTTAAATTGAAATGAATATTTATTTATATTATATTATGTTTACGTTTACGTTTATATTTATATCGAGTTTTTGATTTTGATTCGAATTTTAATTTAACGGTTAATGTAATAATGTAAAGAGCAATGAGCAAAGAATTTAGAAATAAGAATCGAATGTAAACTGGAAGCCATCCTAAGCCGAAAGGAAAGGATTAATAAATACATACATTAATTGGTCCATTTCCTTATGCATAAGGAAATGGACCAATCAATTTCCTTATGCTTATGATCGTGCAAAAGTGTATGCTCCCCGCTTTATCCTTGGAACGCCGTCGTAACAGAAAGGATAACGGCTCGATCGTGTGAGAGGACGATATATCCTACGGTCAATATTGCTGCGAAGCGGCAGGTCGCATTCCTCTCTTCGGACCAAGAAAATTACTGCCCGTAAAAAATGGAATATAGTTAATCGCTCATCGGAGCGTCTTAAGATTCGGTTAGCATGATACAAAAGAAATGAAAAGAAAAGAATCTTGACGCTAATTGGATGCCCATGGCTAATTGCCGTGGTGAAATAATCAATGACAATTTTTTCCTGAGTCACTCTCAAGCATAATTAATAAAAAGTACTATGTTATCGAACTTAAGAATATATGTAATAATTCTTATTGATGTAAGAGGCATATTTTTCGAATCGATGTAATATTTTAGTTTTACAGTGTATATTTTTATACACGATTCTTTATAACCGTATAAATAATCATCAAAATAGAGTATCTACAAATATTTTAGTACGTATATAAATACCTGCATGTAAATACTTGAAAAAACGTGAATTCCATCGTAGATTTCATTTAATTAATTTGTATTTTCGATGCTACAGTTTTACTTCTAGTGAACGAGTGAAAAAACACAAATTCATCATGGACGCGATCAAGAAGAAGATGCAGGGCATGAAGCTGGAGAAGGACAACGCGATGGATCGCGCGTTGCTCTGCGAACAGCAAGCTCGCGACGCTAATGCACGAGCTGAAAAGGTACAAATACTGCTTAAGAAAATAATTTATTCAACTTTTATTCATTTATGCAAACAAATGTACATTAATTTAAACAATGCCTTCCTAAAATAATTGCGATCAAAAAAGTAAAATAGTAAAATGATGTTCACTTACACAGGCTGAGGAAGAGGCTCGCGCTCTCCAAAAGAAGATCCAAACCATTGAGAACGAGCTTGATCAAACTCAGGAAGCTCTTATGCAGGTCAACGCAAAATTGGAAGAGAAAGACAAGGCTCTGCAAAATGTAAGTCAAGCAAACATTATTATTTTGTTACTCGGCAAACGAAAAAGTGTTCAGTATTGTTGCCCAATCTATTCTACGCTCAAGCGAGAAATAAATTTCATCTATAAATTTATTTTAGTTTATAGTAATCACGAAGATAAAATATTTGTATGATAAACGATTCTTATTTTCTGATATTCTGATATATTCGCAAACATTCTGTACACGAGACATGAATTGCCTCCATCAGATTATTTATACAGCATTATTAATATGAAATTCGGAGGACATTCAAAGAATTATAAATCTTTGAAAATGTAAAGAGAGATATATGATTTTCGCGTTTCACATTTGTATTCGTGCGAGAGATCCACAAACGAGATAAAACATTCTCGCTTAGCAAAATCTAATTTCGTACTAGATAATTAAACCAATACGTGTAAGATAATATTATACAAACAAATCTGAATTCGTGCGTTAAATGTTGAGAAATCTCATAGAATCGAACAGAGGACTTCTTGATCTGAGGTCTTCCCAAAGTTAGCCCCCCCCCCCCCCCCTCCCACTTTGACTATTGGGAATTTTGTTTACCAGTTTGTTTGATGGTTGATTGGTATTTGTTTGGTATCGCATTCACAAAACGTTTAGTAACTCTCCGTTTTTTTTTAAGAAATCGTCAACAAATTTTTAATCTTTCTTTAGCCCTTTCACTTTTGACAGTTGGGAATTTTTTTTTTAAAAACAGATTTTCCAACAGTCAAAATGGGTGGGGGGGGGGGGAGGGGGCTAACTTTGGGGAAATTTGACCGAGTCACAAGGAAACGCAGCGCAGCATCTGCTGCGGTCCAAATTACCGACAATTTCATAATACAAGCGCGCACTGATCGATGGCGCCACTAAGCTCGCGCAAGCGCAATCTTTGCCGAAAGAGCGGCGCGTCCACTTGTCCTTTACCAACAAACAGCACAGCTCGTGATACACGTAACTTCCGCGTCGTCCGCTCGGAAAACTTCGGATCTCCCTACCCGCGTCGCTGAACCGCGGCGGTGGGGGCTTTGCTCTCGATCGCTGTACGCGCGAGCGAGACAGAAACACAGTGCGCCCAGTGCACGGCGTGGTTCAGCGCGTTACGTTTCTCCTGCGTGGCGCGTGTGGGTGAGACGATATCACACCGGCACACTGTACGACGTGACGCGGGGAAAAACGTGCGCCGTGATCAGTGACAGACAAAATGGCGGAGTGCCTGATGTAGTGGTAGTAGAGCGGTGCGTATCGCGCAGACTACGTCAACGTGTGCGACGTAAGGGGGAGGGGGGAGGACGGAGGGATTAGATGTAAGAGAGCCCGACAACAGCTGGTCGGTAACCATGGAACGGACGCTCTCGACGACAACGAGACGTCGCGGTCATCAGCATCATCCGCGACACACGACGCGTCGACGTCTCGACGCTTCCAGCAGAGGACCCGCGCAGTGTGGCCCTGCTGGTACCATCAAAGACACCACAGACGACGAGACGTCGCTCGCCGGGATGACAGTCGACGCGATCGACTGTCGTCTTGGTGCCACCGAGTCCTCCTGTCCGCTCGTGTCGCGTGTCACGCTCGGCACCAGGTGGTCAACGAGGATCAGCGAGATCGAGACGAAGGATACGAGAATCCAGATCGACGAGAACAATCGTAAAGACGATGACGTTCGACAAAGGCTCGCGCAGTGTAGCCTGGACGTTCCCGCGCTCGGCGAGAGCAAGAATGCCTGCGAGAGACGCGACGAGACGACGAGCAAGAAGAAGGAGTCCCCTCGATCTAGCGGAGAAAAGGCTCCCGACGATCGCGAGAGCGATCCTCGGAGTAAGAGCAACTCGCCCGAGCCCGAGCACGCGGTCGCGAGAGCTCGCGGTGACGGGAACTCCGACGACGAGTCGGCCAACGTCGAGGAGGACCCGGAATTAGCTGAGTTGGCTAAGCTACGTTGTCCCAGCGAGCGAGCGGAGGTCCAGGCCGAAAGGGAGGCCCGCAGACGGAAGAGATGCGCCGATTATCCTGGGCTCGCCTTCGGCTGCTCCATATTCTCCAGCGACACGATGATGAAGTTCAATTTGATAAAGAACGAACTGCAGAATATCATGGGCAATCAGCTGAAGCGGGTCAGTATCGCGTACGTCGTAAGACGATGAATGACAATGTGCGGCCGATAAACGGCCGGTAGGTAGGTAGGTAGGTAAACGCGATCAAGGTCGTCACGTGGCGAGACCTTGATAGCACTGGTCAAGAGGTCCTCAGGGTCGCGTGCGATAACGTGGATTCAGCGAAAACCCTCTGAAATCGAAAAGACTTAATTTTCTTTTCTCGAATATTTTCGTCGAAATTGATTCCTGAAAGTTTGATAAAATACGATGACTTATTCTCTTGAGAAAGATTAATCGAAAAGTCAACGCTGATGAAACATGAACGAAAAGGCAGTAAATAACAAAATATTGGAATATGATATAAATAATTCGATTTTATCCATTAGATGTTAAATTAAAATTATTTATTACACTTTCTATTATCTCGAATATTTACATTATCTCACCTAAAGTAGAGATAATTTATTCGAACGATATGCGAAATATTCGACTTTATTTGAGTGCGATATAAATATTCGAGATGAGATAAAAACTGCAATAAATAACTATAATCTAACGGGATAACGAATAACTGTTTAACGCGAAACAAAAATTCGAGTGACAGATGAATATTTTGGTACTCAAATATAGAAAAATTTTCCCTCACACTTTTCTAAATAAAATCTAATTAAAGGTAAAAAAACGTAATGATATAAATTTCTCTTAATTCCGAAAAAAAAGATTTAGTTTGTCAAATTGTAAAGTACTTAATTTAGTTTCTTACTATCTTGTACCACTTTTTGGTTATTCGATTCTTTAGTTATTATTTGATCGATATCAAGACAATCTAGATACAAGATATCAATTTGATTCCGGATCATTAATCGCAATAATTAATATTCACCTCTATTAAGCTAGCAGGACCAAATCAGCAGAATCAAACTGGACCTATCAGATTATTTAGTACCCATTTTGTACTAATTTGTACCAATAATAATAATTTTGTACCTTGTGCCATTTTCAAAAAAACCGTGGCGCTGCTACCATCAAATTAAGCTAGCAGGACCAAACTAAAACAAAACAAAAAAATAAAAATAAGACCAGAAATAGAAAGGGCTGAATTTGTACTAATTTGTACCACTCAAATAAACTCAATATATTTAGCCCTTATGCTTAAAACAACCCCCAATTGAATTTAGCCCAATTAAGCTCAAGAGTAAAGTACTCTTTCCAATCAGCAGAATCAATCGCTACTTACACACTGGACGCGGCATAATTTGTACCGCCAAAATGTGAAGTTTCAAATTTTGTACCCCCGCCGTTCCTTCGAAAACTACCCCCGACTTCTATCTGTCTCAAAAGTAAAGTACCCTTCGCGACGAGCAGAATCAATCACTACTTGTACACACAACGCGACATAATTCGTACCATCAAAATCTAAAGTTTCAGATTTTGTACCCCGTTTTTTTTTTTATTATGTTTTTCATGTAGTTTTTCGTTCACAAACACATACATACACATCCTCATGCATACCCGTATACATGCAAGTACGTATGTTTATTTCAATACCTTTATACGTAGAATCATTAAAAAAATTTAGAATAAATTCATTACTGAAAAACATAATAAAAAAAAAACAGGGTACAAAATCTGAAACTTTAGATTTTGATGGTACGAATTATGTCGCGTTGTGTGTACAAGTAGCGATTGATTCTGCTCGTGGCGATAGGTATTTTACTCTTGAGACTGAGATGGGTCGGGGGTAGTTTTCGAAGGAACGGCGGGGGTACAAAATTTGAAACTTCACATTTTGGCGGTACAAATTATGCCGCGTCCAGTGTGTAAGTAGCGATTGATTCTGCTGATTGGAAAGAGTACTTTACTCTTGAGCTTAATAGGGCTAAATTCAATTGGGGGTTGTTTTAAGCATAAGGGCTAAATATATTGAGTTTATTTGGGTGGTACAAATTAGTACAAATTCAGCCCTTTCTATTTCTGGTCTTATTTTTATTTTTTTGTTTTGTTTTAGTTTGGTCCTGCTAGCTTAATTTGATGGTAGCATCGCCACGGTTTTTTTGAAAATGGCACGAGGTACAAAATTATTATTATTGGTACAAATTAGTACAAAATGGGTACTAAATAATCTGATAGGTCCAGTTTGATTCTGCTGATTTGGTCCTGCTAGCTTAATAGAGGTTTAATATTCGCGTTTTTCGCTTTTCCTCAATATTCTAGAGATATAAACCAATTCATAAATAAATCAAAATTTCATCAGGAGAAACACCTCGGGCGATAGCCAAGAGAGTTCCTAGAAAGGTTAACGATGCGTTAGTTAGTACATACAAGATCCTCTTGGCGACGAGCAGCATTTATTATTAGGGTTACTGAACGGGGACAATGGATTACGCGCACATGATTCTCGTGCTCAATACACCGGTAGAAAGTTGTCGTAAATTAGATAATGCATCATGCACTGTGTCTGTTCTAACTCGAAAGAACTTGTCAGATTATTTCCCATACAGCACCGCAAGATTGCAACAACATTGCAGCAACATTTTTCTGCAAGATTGCAACATTGCAGAAACATTACGAAATGTTGCTGCAACGTTGTTATGATATTGCAGCAACAGTAAAATGTCCACTTACAGAAATATTGTAATATAATATTGCAGCAACATAGCAATATAATATATATGCAATAATACTTTATGTATATTTATCGACATAATATCTTTAACATATGAAAAAAATAATAAGAAATTAGGCATATAAGAATCAGGATTTAGTGTGTATATAGAGTTTCTATAATAATAACGAAATTATAAATTGCAAATTTTTCGGTACACATTCGACTTCCTTCAGTGACAAAGAATATCTAAGAGAAATAAGAAAAAACTCAATTTGCAATTTTGTAAATTCACAATCTCTTTGTATCCGAAATATTCAGATATGCAAAAAGATTGTGGTGGATGTACGCATAGAAGTTTTTTCACATCTCTCTTTTGTCTTCATATAATCTCAAAATTTATTTATTAAAATCTGAAGTATCTTGCATGTTAAAAAATTATTATCAAATTTTTGGTTTTATATTAGAATGGAAACCATTAAAAGAATTCTTAGTCCAATGTCTGAGTCACCTGTGTTGGGGTTATATCATACAATTTAAGCTAATAAAAATAGTTATTATATCTTTAATCTTTTTAGTCGCTCTTTGTAAACTTTATATAATCGTCGTGACTAAAAATTAAATGCGGAATAGATAGCGCAATATGCGCCGCATAGCGGTAAACGAATGAACTAGCGATTATCGAATACTTTCTTTGGAATATTTTTGGAATGTTGCTGTAACATTACTAAAGTTATATTGTAAAATAATGTCTTTGTAATATTTCTGCAACATTAAACTACAATATGCAATATTGCAATATTGCAGCAATATTGTTGCAAACTTTAGTGCTGTATAGGTTGTTTCACATCAACGTTTATTTAATTTTACGAAACTTTTTCTGTTATGGTGGTTAATACCAGAGTTGGGAACGTTACTTTATAAAAGTGACTCGTTACCGTTATCGTTACTTTCTTTGAAAAGTAACTCGTTACCGTTACTCGTAACCAATTTTAAAAAGTAGCTCGTTACCGTTACCGTTACTCAAAAACTAACGAATCGTTACTATTTCCGTTACTTTGTTTATAATATATTAATTCGATACTATATAATATATTAATATTAAATTAGTATATTATAATTAATACTAATATAATACATGAATTCTTAATATTAATATAGAAATACCAAGTTTACATTTTTATACTTCTTTATTAATTTATAATATATATAAACTATACAATAAACTATATAATAATATAAATTCTTAATCTCTTAAGGTAAATCACAATCTTTTCTTTATCAAATAAATTTTATCAATATGTTTTATTTATTTTTAAGAGAAATTGATGCTCTACGGTATCATCATTTAGATGACATCTTTGCGGCTTTAATATAAGGAGACGATTGATTGGCTATGGCATTCTTATCATGCGTAACGCGTTGACGCGTTCTATGTTCCAGAGCTATTAGTCAAAAACAAAGTAACGATAGAAGTAACTGTTAAAATCGTTACTGGTTAATGAAAAAATATAACGGCGTTACCGTTACCGTTATAGAAAAGTAACGCCGTTACCGATCCGTTACCAAAAAAAAGTAATTGTAACGGTAACGGCGTTACAAGTAACGCGTTACTTCCCAACCCTGGTTAATACGTCATATGAGCTTTCTCAAAAGCCAAATTGCTCAACCTCTTTTTTTGTAAATTTGGCATGATTAATGCTCCGATACTAAAATTAAGAATTTACAAAAACTGGTGTCATATTCAGTTTGTCATCTGAGAGATATATATCATATATTTTGTCTCTACTTTAGTTTCAAGTTTTGTTTTCTGCTAGATAATACACATCGCATATTGAATCCAAATTCAAAAAAGGCTGTTCGTTTTCTCTGCATTTCTTCTTGGAGTAGAAATCGATACGTCATAACGTCTCATATCGTATCAATTATAATTCAAGCATAAACGTTTTATTCAGTTCCTCTACTACCGTATAAAGCATCACGTATTATGAATCCTGATTTGAACATGACGTCAATTTACTCGTTGCAATTGTTTTCGTAGTTCTCTTTGCGCAATCAAAATTCGTATGCGATGCCATATTTTATTAGTTATTGTTTATAAAAAAATTTGATATTATATTTATTAAAAATTAATAACTATTATCAAAGAATATATTATACAATTTATATGAATAATTAATTGAGACGAACATCATTCGATCACGCATCCATTTTCTTAGAAATATCTTTTTGGAAATTATACTTGACACTAGGAAAACTTTCTCTATCGGATTTTATCAATTTTTTTCTAATTATATATAAGTTTCTCTAAAAAATGAACAGGTCATCATCTATTTTTGATTCTAGAAGAATGTAAAGTAGTTAATAATAGCTGGAATTGAAGAAAGTCAGAACAAAAATATCTCTCTCGCTTGCGTCAATAGCTGTATTAAAGCATATCAACCGCATATAATGGGGTACACCGCATTACGGTATATCGAATCATAGGATATTGACAGGTATTATATGATGCTTCGATGCCATCCGGGATCGTGACACTAATCCTTCTTATAGTGCATAAAACCAGTCAAGAAAAAAAAAAATAACGGTAAAGAGAAGATAAAAAAAGATCACTTTATTTATAATGTTTGGGTAATTCTTTATCGAGAAATATTCTGTTTCTTGACTTGAAAATCTTGTTAAAACGTTAAATGTTTATGTTCATCAACGAACTCTGTATTTTTTATCCCGAGAATCAAATTTATTCTAATAATCTCTTCTTATTCTCTTGCCGATAATATCCTGTTAAATAAAATCTCGACGATGATTGACACTTCTTACTGATCGCCATCATCGGATAATGGGAACCGACGATCCCCTACGGGATGTTCCTCTCGACGATGCTTCCGTCGTTCCTTTTTTTCGGGGCCCCACCCTTTCACATACAAGTTCGGCGCGCCTGCACGGCATAACACGCAATTCGTCAACATTCTAAAAATACATTATACACGGCCGTGATCCAGCAAGCAAGAGACTTTTATTCGGGACTACGAGATCGGATTGCGTAAGCTCTCGCGGAGTCTGTGTCTGTGAATAAATCCGGTACGTTATATGCACGAAAACGCATCGTTGAAAATCAGCTCTAGTGCAAAACGCCTACGCGATCTCAAGAATATTGAATATAGGACAATTCTATTTCGCATTTCGCGAGCGAAAATCTTCCAGTTTCTGTATCATATATTTTTTTTTAAATTAATTAAAATTATCGGATGCTAAGATTATTACTGTTTTATTAATTTTTTTTGGTAGGATATCGAGATTATTATTATATTTTATTTTTGGGGAATGTGAATATATATATATATATATATATATATATATATATATATATATATATATCATTGAATGCTAACCACGTTTTATTCGGATATAAAAATGTGAAAAATGCAAGCATCTATTCTAATTATACTTTCTGTATTCGCGTTTAAGTTTGTAAGCCAATTTCATGCATTCATTTTTCACATCTTCATCATTGACAAAATGCGTGTTTTTTTTTGTTTTTTTTTTTAAGAGCGTCGAACTTCTATGCATGACGATACAATTTCTCTCTCTCTCTCTCTCTCTCTCTCACACTGTTGGAAAAATACGTGAAGTCATTTAGAAGATAAATTAGAAAATTTTTGGACACATCACGCACACTCAGCTTCAACTTTGTACCCTCAGATTTCTACCTGTTTGGAAAGTTGAAAGTTTGTTTTTGTATAATAGAGTCCTTTAAAAAAAAAATTTTCAAACAGATAGAAATCACCTTGTATTTCAATCCTATTTTCTCTCTTAGAATTTCTCAGTTAATATATTTTTAGTATAGCTTCACGTATTTTTTCAATAACGTAGGGAATCGCTGTATTGTATGGTAGAAGTTTGATATCCTCCGAATAAAAATTCTGACACGTTTCAATCGAATATCTTCTTGGCAATTTCCACAGACAAGATCATGCCACGATCAACATAGTCGAATTTTACACGCATTTGTATACTTAACGGATTTTCAATCAATAGACATTTTTGAAAATGAGTAATAATCTCAAAATATACAGTAACAATGAAACGTTTAAGATTTGCTACTGAGATGTGAGTTAAGTTGAGGCTGCGCGTTTCAGTCCATGTGGCAACATTAGTATATTCTATTTTTGAAACTTCCCTGGTATATCTTTCAAGCAATCCCTCTGACGACGCAGCCCGCTGTTCGAGGAATCGTGCCTTAAAATATTGCATTAAAGGATAAAAAAAGTATCAATAATCAAAGACGCATCAGCGTCTTTAATCGAAAACACCCTTTTATCCCCATACTTGATGCGGGAATTTGGAACGCGCGCTAATTTCGCGCGATAATCTTTGCAGATCTTTTTCATTGCTATTCCTCGTTCTCTTATCGACTTTGCTCGCGATTTTTCGCTATTTCGATACGCTACCATCTACGATCGTTGTGCACGGTTTACGACAAATGAATGTTCTTTCTTCGTCAGGTGAAAGCCAAGATAACGTTCGCGATCATGCAATGTTTTGCGAATTGCTGTATAGGTCTATTCCTTCCAGCTGCGTCTTTACAAATTGTTTGCTTTGTAAATTAAAAGAAGGAAGAAATCAACTAGAAAAGCAACTGGAAAGAACAGACTTATAAATAAATAAATTATAAAACGGTACATCACAATTTGTCGCACACAACATGATTGGATCGATGCCAAGTCGAATACCAAAGAAACAGATGAGCACACATTCCTTGTCGGATTCTTGCATTAATAAAATTTACAATCGGAATTAAAACAATGCGTGGAATAAAATATCTGTTTATGTGAAGTTATATCAAGTGGATTAATTTGATTTCGCGGATATCTTTCTCATAAAAGTATAATAAAAAATGTTACGTAAACAACGAGACGCGTTAAAACGAAAGAGATTATTGTATAAAGATAATAATCTGTATTAATTATGAAGCATTATGAAATTAATATCGTGTGTAGTAATGTTCGGAATTATTTGACATGAAATAAACTGAAGATCTTCAAGAAAAGAAATTTCGTGAATCGTATAGAAAGATAAATATTATTTTATACATTATAATTATATAGAAATCTTATATAAATTTTTTTTAAAAAAAGTATTTAATTTTTTCCATCAAAATATGTAAGAAATTGTAGCAATTATATGAAATTAAAAACTAAATTAAGATTAATTTGAATTATACGAAATTTATCAAAAATATAATTCGCGATAACAGATACTAATTACGATCGTGTGCATGTTGCAACTTCAATTAAAGATCAACGGTACATCACAAATTATGAGCTTTATACGGAATTACGCAGAAGTAGAACGGTACAATAAGGTTTCGATATAATAAGCATTATTCGTTGCATTGATAGCGCATATTGTGAAAACACGCAATTATATATATAACAAATACAATAGCAAAAGTTGCAATTGAAATTCTAGTAATACGTTTATCCCTGTACATTTCACTTCAATATATTATATATATAAACATCAGTAATGCTTATATCGTCCATTTTGCATATTTCTACAATGACGTGGATTTGCATCATATTCAATTTAATCAAAACACATGAGATATATCGTAATCGTAGTGCCGAGTGCATCGCATAAATTAGAATTGATATGAATTAAGGACATATATATAGGCTTCTCAAGATACAAAATACACTTTTCCAATGTATGTTTTACGACTTGCTTATTTATATTTTGATCATTTTTAGAAATTAGTGCACAACATTCTCTAATAAATTGTTTTTTTTTTTTTTTTTAATTTTAATCCTTATGATTATTAAGTCTTTATTTTTTCCAGTTAGCATTTAAAAATAACAATGATAATTCAAATTAGTTCTTGTGCAAAAATTAAAAAAAAAAAAAGATTATCAGAAGATTGACCGCGAAAATTTTATCCGTTTAAATTCTACTTTTGAAATGAATTTGAGTAGCTTAATACAATTGTGCGTTATCTGTTACTTATCTATATTCTGTTTCGTAATATTGCATTTCGTAATTCAAAAGTACGAAAATAACCTTGTGAATTATCTAATTGTAGCTTTACTGCGACATTAATTTTATTCATCTGTCACTTCCGTTATCATTAAACTATAGTAAAGAAGTCATATTATACACATAAACACATACTATAAGATTTTTGAATGAATATAAATATATATATTATAGATTACATCTAATGTGTTGACATAAAAATGTTTTGATAACGCCTTTATGTGAAGAAATGCGTATAATTTAGACGTCATTACACAAAGTGCCACATACTGAGTATATCAAATGCTTTTACGCGATGTCGCAACATAACCTATAAACTACAATTGTGTGTTACTGGAAGGACGGAATAATCGTGTTATAATTTCTAAAGACCTATAAATAAAGTTCCGTGAAAGCTGCTTATAAAAGGCATTCAATGTAGAATTCTACACGTGTCAATATCTTATTCGAATGACGGGCGATATATTGGAACATGCAATCTGACTAGACTGTCTCTTTACACAGCGAGAGAAGCTTGCAATTCTTGAAATACAAATATTTGAATTTCCCATTTCAAGCATGAAGCAATACATTTCTCCACTGAGAAAAAAAAGTTATTAACTTGACTAAATCCGTTCAACTGATTACCATTTTTTAAATTAAAATATTTAAATCAAATACGACATATTAAATCTAACACGACGTATATTTGACTTAAATATTTTAATTAAAAAAAATGGTTATCAATTGAAGGAATTTAGTCAAGTTAACAATTTGTTTTTCAATGCCAGATTGATCGGAAAATACATATTGAAATCGAATCTAGAAGTGAATTCGAAGTAAAGTAAAGGTATAATTGGATTATTTACTTTACACCATTAAATTATTTCGAAATGTATATCTTTGCATTGAATTTATGTTTACTTTTCTTTTATATTTACTTTTATAAAATCAAAAAAGAATTTTTTTTGAAATATTACGCACAAATCGTAAATAATAATTCTTAAGAAATTACAAATTTTATCATATAATATTTAATAGAATATAGTTTTTTAATCACAGTTTGAGTAAAAGAAAAGCAGTTATTATAATTATTAATGGCAGGTTTATTCAATACTTATAAATCATTAGAAAAACATTAAAATTTGTTGAAGTTAATCGCATAGTTGTAGAAAATGTATTACCTAAATCAATATTTTCTTTAATACTTTACATTGTAAATTTTATCTGCATAGTTATTATTCTATGCAAATCTATATAGGGTTAAAAAAAAAACCGTAATATATTTTAAGAGGATTTAGTATAAAAACAAAGTCGAAGTCTTAATAAATATGGGTCCTCAGATGAACAGTTTTTGAGATATATCTATTTTTTTTGTTTTTAATATTTTTATTTTTTTTTCATTTTTATAATTTTATTTGTTTAAAATTTTTATTTTTATTATAATTTATATAAAAAAATAATAGCTGGTGTTTAACCTTATCTTATTAGAAAAGATGTTCAAAATGACTTTTTTTCATGTCTAAGCAGACCCGGCATCTCTGCAAAAAAGAATCTCGAGTTCTTTCAAATATATCTAGATTCATTCTGATTGTGACGCAGGCTTCTTGTACATACACGATGTTTTATTGCAAATATAGGTGAATTGAGTTAAATTATGGATAAGTTAAGTTATGAGATATTGCAAATATCTCAAAAACGGTTTATTTGTCTCTTTCTGTTTATTAAGACTTTTTAAACTTGTTTTGGACCATACTAAATCCTCTTAAAATATTTTACCCTTTTCTAAAACATTCTGTATAATGTACTTTATTACAAGAGACAATACACACACATATACCACGGTAATTGAGGACAATGACCAACGTATCGGCGATTCCATTTAAAAAACCGATTCGACCGCGCAACAATTACTTTCCATGATTATCGATCCCACTATAGCAAGGCTGTTCTCACCTTTCGTTGAAAAAAAAATGCTGGTTACGAAATAAGCAGTTTGCTTCGAGAAATAGAGAGAGAGAGAGAGAGAGAGAGAGAGAGAGAGAGAGAGAGAGAGAGAGAGAGAGAGAGAGAGAGAGAGAGATTGAGATGGGAGGGGAGAGGATGCTTCGAAACAACGTACGAATTGTTGTCAGGCCCGAGACGATTCGAACGGTTGGGCGCGCTCGCTACGGGCGCGGTATTTCCGGGGCTCTGCGCGCGGCGACACGTCGATCGGCGCAGCGATACTCGGGCACGCGCTTGCGCGTGCGCCCTCCCGATTCATGGCTTGTCGCGCGGTCGCGCGGGGACCACGCGGCGCGACGCTCCATCTCGCGGCGGGCGTGACGCCGTCGTCACCGTCTGCTCGAAGGATGTATCGTCGCGCGTACACGGAACTCGCGCTCGCGTTTGAAAGAGGAGAGGAAAAAAAAAAATATACTACCGTTTCGCGCGGCGATCTCCGCCCTTATTAAGGATCGCCGGAAGGACTACTTGATGCACGAAAGGACGCGACGCGACGCGCACGCGCATCTCGACCGGTCGCGGCCATCTTGCGCTCCAGTCAACAACGGCGGCCGCAGCAGCAGTCAGTGGTCGTCGTCATCGTCAGTGCACGACAGCTTCGGTCTCCGTACACGTAACATTCTGTCTGTATCACACGCGCGCCGGTCGTCTCGCACATTTGCGACATATCTGTTCTCACGTCGTCATACTGGACATTAGTCCTCTTACTTGCCGAATTCGCGTGGGAACGAGCGGTGGAATTCCAAAGGGAGGACCGGCTCGCTGTCGTCGCCCGAGCAGTCAAACGTGTGTGCGGTGTTCTCTCTGTCTCTCTCTCTCTCTCTCTCTCTCTCTCTCTCTCTCTCTCTCTCGCGAAATTCGATTCGCGACGTTTTAACGTGACACGCTAGATCGCGCGGGATCTTCTACTGGTCAGCATGTCGGCGCAAGTGCAGGGCACTCTCCTCGACGTGCTAAAGAAGAAGATGAGACAGACGAAGGAAGAAATGGAGAAGTACAAGGACGAGTGCGAGGAGTACCAGAGGCGGCTGCAGGTGGAAGTGATGCGTCGCGAGGAAGTGAGTGAATCGAGAGAGAAATCATGCTCCTTTGAGTGTCCTCTTCCTGCCTGCGAGCTCTCCTTTCGTCCGCGCGATCGTTCTCTCTCTGTATCTCTTCTCTGTCGTTCCCTCCCTCTCCCTTTCTCACCGTCTCGTAGTCTCGTGATAATATCTCAGGGCTTTGCGCGAGATATCAATATAGATTTCGGCAATAGACATGGCGCATACGAAGGCCACCGTGCGACAGGTCGCGGATGATAACAGAGGCAATAATTTTTGAGGTAGGAACTCGTTAAAAATAGGCGGAATTTTTTACTTTTTCTTTTCTATTTGGTCATATATTTCCAAAATAAAGCCGTACGCACATGATTCTTGCGAATTTACAACGATTCCGCTCTTAGCGTTCCTCGTTCGTCGACCGCGTAAAGAATCCGAGCGAAATGCGAAACGCCAAAAGCCGGCGTCCGCGGCGGGTATAGAATCGATCGCGAGTGTCAGGCACGTCGTCGTCAGGCTGGGCAAATGCGGGAGGGGAACGGGGGAGGGGGGAGGGGGCGGCCGAGAGAAGTCGAGAGCGCACGCCGACTCCCGCTCGAGACATTCTTGATACACCGACTCGAAGACCGGCTTGTGGAAGCCAACGCGGTTGGAGAGAATCCCCTGCGTTTTCCGCAAAATATTATAAAACAAGGAGAACCTGTGATTGCGCCCGGAGAACGACCGAGATCGATCACCATCGAGCTGCTCTCGCTCGTCGTCGCAGTTCATCTAATTGAGCAAACTCAGGGTGTCTACTTTCTGAAAAAATATGAAGAACCTGGAATTCTTAGGTTTTTTTTTTTTTTTTTTTTTTTTTTTTTTTTTTTTTTTTTTTTTTTGAAGAAATCGGGGGATTCTTATGGAATTTTATTGGGACTTAAGGAATTAAAAAAAAGCTTCTTCTCTCTTTAAAAACTTTGCTCTTATATTGTAAGCAATAGGCAATTCGGCGATAAGTCAAATTGTGAATTATGTGTTTAAATATATTATAAATATATATATCTATCTCTGTTTATATATATTCAATGTCTTAACAAAATATTTAATATGCAATACATATTCTTTATTTTAAATTTTAGTAATAAAAAAATGACGATATTATACAAGTTAAAAATGTTTATCTTGACAAAAGCTATTTAATTTTTTTTTTTCAGTACACTTGAAACTTGAATACTTCGTGTTTTTTTCTACGTATAAATGAAAAATATTAGGAAACGCAATCCTATAGTAAAAAGTACAGGAAAGAAACTTATTTTAGGAAATTGCTCCAAAAAATCTTTAAAATATTTTCTTCATCTGAAATTTTTCAATAAAAATACCTGGAAGATCAAGGAATTTTTAGGGAATTTCTTTTAGTAGATTTGAGTTGACATCCTGAAATTGATACATGCGTGCGAACAATTTTACTAGACATTTGTTATTTTAGGCAAAACTTTATCGAAATTTTCTCTCGTCGCGAAACTATGACTCATTCATTTGATAAATGATCTTTTTCTCGTGAAAGCTACGTGGAATATTTTCAATTATACAAACATTTCTCAAATTAAAATAATTATTAATTATACACGAGTGAGATATTATCTTATTAAAATGAAAAATTGTTTCTTATTAAAGTATGCATACAAATAGCTGGATATAATCCTCTAAATTCTCTATAATGAGATGTAAAGTATTTATAGCTAGAGAAAAATCCAACTTTTTTGTATTCTAGTAAATTTTTATTTTTTTTTTTGTAGAATTTACTGTAGCAAATTTTTTATTCCATTCAATTTGAAGAAATCATATTCAGAATTTATTTAATCGTATGATTGAATTAGTTTCGTTAGCTTGATTTTATTGGTATAATATTTGGAATCAAGCCAAGACGTAAACGATGATGGAAATTATTCGGCGGTAGAATTTTATTTTTACCGGCGAAATGCGAAAAGCGTCTTCTCTATTAATGGTATATTATTGATAATTTTAGATATTATATTTTTTCTACAAATTTTCACTTTTATATATAATATTATTGATTATTACATGAATTGACGCATTATATGAAGGAAAATTGTACGATAATGCAGATAAGCGCCGACGATGTCGGTAAACAAAGTTACGAGATATCTTAAAGAAACTTTGAACATATCTCTAATGAATTTTATTTGCAATATTCTACCATGAATAAGTTAATGTAGAATAAGTTGATCGTTAAACTTCAGATTCTATTAATGACGTTAAACCTCCGGCGTTTTGCCTATAAATGTGTAAGAGATAAATGCGATCCATAGCTTTCTGGAATAGCATATGTTGTAATTTAAATATTAATTAACCGCGCGAGGAAATATAATATGTAGGGTTTAAAATCTATATTTATATATTAGGTGTACAACTTTGCTTCCGCCGTTTTTTTCCCGAAATTCGAGGCTTTATTGTAAAAAACTGGTTATACATTTATGATTCAAAGTATTGTCCACTTCCAATGATCGTGCCAATTCTTTTTGACTTTGACTCGAGTCTTCATTAAGTAATGCCTCCAATTCTGCATCTTCGAAAACCTTCTCTCTTCCACCGCTATGCCGGTCTTCGACGTGAAAATCACCGTTCTTGAAGCGTTGAAACCACTCACGACACGTTCTTTCGCTAATAGCGGCTTCACCGTAAGTATTTGAGAGCATTCGATGAGCCTCAGTCGCAGATTTCTTTATATTGAAGCAGAAAATTAAAATCTCCCGCAAATGACGAGAATTTGGCTCGTAAACTGACATTTTCAATCGAGAATAACTTTATGATACAGACATAAATCGACTAATGTTTCTATGAGGTTATGTTGACAGATGCCCAAGTTTATCGCATGACGTCTATGATCTATTTATTTCGACCATTACTTACCGCTAAAGCCATCTATAGGAAAACGGCGGAAGCAAAGTTGTACACCTAATATTACTATATTTTCCGTGAAAATAGTATATAAAAATGATATACGCACACATATATAGATATATGTATGTATATACGTTACGCGGTTTATCTGTAAAAATTATGAAATTAGTTATTATATAGTGTAAAATTGCATCAACACGATTTAAAATTCCTCGGATGACCTTGCTACACACTAATTCATTTAGACTCCATTTTAACGCGAGATCATATATTTAAATAATTACCTATTGTACATTTTACCGTTTCAGGAAGCTTATACATATTTTTCATAATATTTTTTTTTTATACAAACATGAACGCTGGGCTCATACGCGTGAAGAGATATCTTTTCGTTCATACTTTTTCTCTCATTCGACAAGTAGTATATTGCATATAAAAATTGCTTTATTGAATTATTACCATGAAAAATTGAAAAATATTATTTTCTCAATAATCAGTGGATGTACAACAAAATTACATCTAACAATTCCGTATAAAAATATATAATAAAGTTTTCAATTCACATGAAAAACTTTAAATATAATAATATCTTGCACGTTTACAATGATTGTATCATCGATATAAATGCCGCTCACACGTCCAGAATTTTTCGTGGCGAGAAGATGAGATCGTTGCGGGGAAGGGCTTGAAAGTTATAGCGTATTAAGTCACTTTGCTCATTCACGGGTACGCCAGCATGCGTAAAACACACAGCTACGTGGCAAAATGTGCACAAGTGAGGCGAGCCGAAGTCTCTCGGTGAACGTTCATCAGCCTCGATTTAACGGATTTACACCACAATCTTGGCCGCATCTTTTTCATTGGCAAGCAGCAATGTTATGCGCATACCTCGTCGAAATACGCGAACACGCTCGAATGTGAAAATTATGATTGACTGATCTGCAAAATCGTGCAATAGCAAGTAAATGTCGAGATTGCAAAATGTTAAGATATACGCTATTGAAGTAGTTGCATAAGAAAGCGTTCGGATTATGCTTTTTTTGCGATATTTTCAGGATTTTTTATAATTGAAGAATGTGTGTGTGCGTATATGAAGAAAATATTAACTAGAATTAAAATATTAGCTAAGCGTAAACAAAGCAAAATTTTGATTTTCATAAGGCTTTTAAAGCTGATAATTTATAATTAAAAACAAGATGATTTTTTTCCTATTAAATATTTAAATATTGTTCAATATGCGGTGTGAAACAGATTTCTTAAAATTATTATAATGAGATATTTCCTAGAATTATACTGGATCGAACGATTCAAAGACTAGACGGTAGTTTGGGTATAATGATACACAGTTATACGTAAATTCAGCGATTTACAGTAAAGTGTGCGGTGAGTCATGGAAATAGAATTTGATCCGTATTTGCAAGATTGATGTGTCACGCGTTTTCACGCCTTAAATCAACAATTAACTTCAAAATATTTTTTAAATAATTTAGATGATATATAATTTTTTTCAAAATCATGTACTACTGGACGTATCTTACATTTTTCTAATAATATTACATATCACATTCTGTTTGAAGATATTGTTTATCATTAAATGTTGATGTAAAATCAAAAATCACGGAATTTATTTGTTTTGACGTAAAATATTTCGCAGACTCTGATGTCAATTTAAAATAGACATATTGTGAATATCAATTATATTTTTTTCAATACGAGTTATATCAATTATATATCATTTCACATTTATTTTAAATTGAAACATTATTTTGTTTTAAAAAATTTCACAAATATTTACAGAGAATACTGCAAATATTGTATATCAAGTCTATCGTCCAGAATGTATATTTTTATTCTACCATCAGAGAAACCATCGTATCAAAGAAGCTTTATATACGTCGACCGTTTCAATATCCTATCATGTAGAATGACCATCTACCGTATTCTAATTGAAAGTTTGAACCAAGCTTATGGAAACTGCGTGCATTCGTTATGTCATTAATTACGGGAGATTATAAGTCACTCGTACGTATCAATTCATGCTATATACATAGCAGTACTTGCCAATAAGTTGATCATTACGTCTTTTAATATATCCTTCATACACACTCAGTCTTCTTAGAATGCACATTATTTTGACATTACGAACAAATATTTACAATATATCTCATATCGAATTTATCATATGAGTATCATATGAGTTACCATAATATATTTGACATAATAAAAATTTTAATATTTTACAATTAAAATTCTCTTCCGCGATATATATATGTATAGAGAGAGAGAGAGAGAGAGAGAGAGAGAGAGTGCAACCAAGCTATATTTTACGAAAGATGTAATACATATAACGCATGTACGGAAATGACGATGCATTTTATTTTCCGGCGTAGAAGCGAAAATGCATCGCAAAATTCCAATGTGCATTCACGACAGAGTGCACTTCAATAATGTGATGTAAAGGCCAATGGAGATAGAAATTCGTTCAGGTTGCACTAATAAGCTTTTGTTACTGAGCGATGAAGTGTATTATTGCGACACTGCGATTTTTTTTTCGCAATTCTAATAAAATACAATCATAACGCGAACGATGCATTGTATATCGCCAGTTGACTCAATTTATGCATTTATACAGAGACCGGATATACGAAGGCGCGATAAGGGAAGTCTCTTATTGATTGAATCTGCTCGCACATCGACAAATAGACAATTCGATATCTCGAGGATTTGGAATGATAGTATGTGTGTGTGTGTGTGTGTATGTGTATGTGTGTGTATCGGATCTTTAATCGAAGTTCGAGAAGTTTACATAACAGAGTGTCGACGTTTCTCTCCCCACTCTCATCCCTCTATTTTTCTCAACACTTCTGGTGGCGTCTTAAGATGGGTATACACTTAGCGAACGAACAGCGAATGCAAACGTTCGTTATTATCATTCAGCAGATATATATGTCAAAGCGAATGCGAATAGAACGTTTGATTCGCATTCAACTCGATTCCCTCATGAGCCGGTACATCAAAGACAATTCGTGCGAGAAAAACGTTCAAAACGTTTCGCATTCGCTGTTCGTTCGCCAAGTGTATACCCACCTTTAAGCGAATTTATTTACAAATGAATGTCAATCACATATACTTAACGGGTATCTCGCATGCGGCTGTTACAAAATATTCTAATGTCGATTCTTTTGAGAACTCGGGGAAATTATTTTCGTGACACAAGTGCACAGAAAAACGAAAGTCTTCTTCTTCTTCTTCTATTTTTGGCAAGGAACAGAGTACATCTCCGTTCATGCTATTAGAGAGCCATCTCAACTTAGTTTACGAGGACGAGAACACTGCGCATGCGCGCCAAAGCAAGGCTCCAATTCGTCGAGTCAAATCGAAATGTTATTCAAGCGTAGGAAGGAAAAACTAATATAGGTATTGGATAGGACAATATATGATAAACCAATATAGGCATTATATAGGATAATGTGTGAAAACCTCTTTTTGAGTCATATGGAAGGATGGGACCCGAGCGGAATCGAACCTGGAATCTTTCGATTCAGCCTGCGACTCTACGCCCGGCGCCACGCATCGTCCCCAAAACGAAAGTCGAATAATTGTAGTGAAATCTTACGGTTCTTATCTATTTAGGGGTGAGAGTGGAGAGAAAAACATCGCCGCATATATCCGCTAAATAAGTATACAAATTGTTTAGTTGCTAAAAATGATTTTAGATAAATCACTCTTTAAAGAGAAATAAAAAGAGCGTGGCCTTTTTGTATACAGTTTATACATTTTAATAAATTTGTCGTTTAAATGATGATTTATATTTACAGAGTCTATCTTCTATTTTTCACTTCGACTTGATTATTTTCTTATATAAACGCATTCTTTATTTCTTCGCGAAATTATATCTTTATATCGATATCCTTATATCGAACTTTTTAAAATCTGACAGAAATATATTTTGACATTAAATTCTTATCGATCAACATCGATTGAACTATAGGACAAATTAAATGGATTGCTACATGGAAGCTCACGAGAAAGGGTCGGACGAAGCGGAAGTTTGGCACACTTTCCAACATTGCTACGGGTATCATCGATGTGATGACCTGTTCGTTTCATACAAGTGCGAGTAGGCGTGTCGGTTTCCTCCAAATACAAAATTCGCGTCGCATCGATTGTAAAATAGCAGGTGGTGAGAGCGTCGCCGGCCAGATTTGTTAAAATGACAATTGTTGAACTCGTATTAATTGGATTCAAGTTCAACTATAACGAGCGAGATACCCACTAAAATATTATTGAATAAATATTGATATTTTATATATTATATATACATTACGTGATATGCAATTTCATAAAATAATCATTTTAAAATAAAAAAAAAATTCAAGGATAAGAATACAATTTTTATATTGTACATCTATATTTGATTTTATTTTGTGATCGTTTATTATGTTTGTTAACATATTTTGCCTATATGTGATGCAAATATCATTCTTTTGTTGGCAGGATTATTTTTTTGCTTTACGATTTATAATATTACGGTTACTGGTTATACAATCGTTGCTATTTCAATTTGCTGACATTATTCCCATAAAACATACATACATAGGTGCGCCAAAATCCACGAATACAAAGTTCATGCCTAATAAAGTAACGTTGTAAAAGGACGCATGTTCCCAGCATGCGGGATGAATTAGGGCCATTTATCGAACGCACAATCGTAAACAGGTGCAGCTAATGAGGACAAGGGCCACGAATTGTATACGCGGATACACGTGTAATCGACCGTTAAGTAATTTACATCCGTGACAATCGTACGCTTCGCTTAATCTCATACAATTTTGCCAATAAATTTCCGATTAATCTCTTTGAAAATAATTACGATTAAAATTAGCTCTTTCTATGTATGAGAAATCTAAGATTTTATTAAATTTATGTTCATTTTTTGGCACACAGATGTGTAAGAATCGAAAACGTAGAGATCAGCTAATTAATAATTGATGCCTAACTTCTTTTAATGAACAATAACATATTTGAACTAGCGTTTAGTTACTAAGAATAAAAATTTATTTAATTTTTAATTATATTTTTAAGAATAAAAAATGTCAACAATTTTCTAGTCGATTCAATGTAATCTTTCCGCAAATGTTTTAATAATGTTATTGTTTATATAAAAAATTCATACTTGGCTAATCTAATTGTAAGATGTGAAAGCATTTATTTCGAATAAAATTTCGAAATATCTCACTATTCGAGTGGCGGCGAAGCAGCATATATTTCCTTCGAAATCGATGATACATGCGATGATGATCCGTTCGAATCAACTCTTAATGCAGCACGCGAGGATATTGATGTGCACGTAGAGATCCCGACGATCTCCAGCTGAGCATTTTGTTGCAACAGGCTTTGATCACGCTTTCTCGTCACGTTATGGCATTAGATTGGATTCAGATCGTTCCTAATCCGGCATCGACATACGCCTAATTGCAATGTCGTGCCGGCAGAGCATGGAGTATAATAAAGGATCAGCCGTTTCATCTTACATTGCTTCATATAAATTCGTTAAGCCACTTGTATCTCGATTTAGAAAGCTTTTCTTTTACATATTGAAAATTTATATTATTCATTTAATAATTTATAGATATCTCTCATTATATATCGTTAATAATATATTGTATTTAATATTATCGAATAACTATCAACAATTTTAATATCATGCACACGAAATATTAATATCAATTAAATAGAAAAGATATATTAAATTTTTTGTATATATCTATTGTACGAATATAATACATACGAATTATAAACTTTTAACTCTTATTTTATACGGAATGGATATTTTTTTTCTTGTGTCACAGGCTGAATCCGAAGTCGCAGCCTTGAATCGTCGTATCCAGCTGTTGGAGGAGGACCTCGAGAGATCCGAGGAGCGTCTTGCCACTGCCACTGCCAAATTGGCAGAGGCGTCGCAGGCTGCCGATGAGAGCGAACGGTAAATATCCGCTATCATTCAAAAATATTACGAGTATTTTTATTCGAACGGTCATTATCATACATTATCTACAATGAACAATTATGTTATTAATAAATTAAAGTTAAAAACATATCTCGATGACTATTTAATCGATACAATTTATAATAATGAAAATACATATTTATTTTAATTTGATAGAAAATAATTGCTCATTGTCAGATATTTTTATTTTTTTTCAAAGAATGATTAAGAGTAACATAGAAATATTACATATTGTACATATTAATTAGAAATTAATAAGATTTTTTTAAATGATTTTTGTGGCAAGCCGATGATGATTGACATTGTTGTTTAATAATCGTTAATTGTCGATGAAATTATTTACGGAAAATAAGATCTATTATAATTTGCTCTTGATCGTTCTTATGTGTTACATATGAATTATCGTAATGAAAAAGGGACCATAAATGAAACACGAAAGTGGTATAAATTAGTATTGCTACTGTTTTAATTTTATCTTATTATTTTATAGAATTAAAATAAATAATATATTAATAAAATTCCTTTTTTTTTTATTATAAACAATAGACATATACAATATTATATGTTATAATAACACAGTAAATTAAAACATGAAAATTTTTCTATCAACTAAATTTTGCGAATATTAAACAATATGGAGAGATCTCTCTCTTTCTCTCTCTCTTTCTCTCTTTTCCTAGAAGTTACTATATGTACATAGCTTATACCACTTTTGCAATATAAAATCATCATATACATATATAATGAATATGAATATTAATATGGAATTACAATAATTCTGAGTATATGTGTGTGGATGTACGTTATTTTTTTGATTATAAAAAAATATTTCATACTGTATCGAGAATTAATTTTGTATCGCATTGAAAGAATTGATCCGAAAGAATAGAAATCTCTTGATTCATTCTTTCTTTGATTTAATTATAGAATCGCAACGCAACGTAATTTCGTTATGACTAGTAACATGCCAAATATAGACTCGAACGCAGTAGTCTTTTAATATTCAATCACATGTATATAATTATGATAAGTGCAAAAATTAGAGGAATATAATCATTATACCAATTCCGTCCTATTGTTTTCATGATATATATATATATATATATATATATATCAGGGTTGGGAAGTAACGCGTTACTTGTAACGCCGTTACCGTTACAGTTACTTTTTTTCGGTAACTGTAACGGTAATGGCGTTACAAATTTTATTTCTAACGGAAAAAGTAACTTCGTTACATTTTTCGGTAACGAGTAACGAATTTAACAGTTACTTTTATCGTTACTTTTTTCAAATTTTTTGATTTATTTAAGATATTATTCTTGCTATTGTGCGTGATAAAATTTTTATCTTAACCGTAAAGCCGTAAGCAAATCGACCAATTAGCATTCTTAAAATGTTGTAAAAATGCTTGAATGTGATTGATCAACTTATGGCTCTTGCAGACCAGTGCGATGACGCGACGCGCGATATCCAATGAGAGCTTTATCTTTTCGGAAAAGCAGAGCTCTCATTTACTACCAGTTCTAAGTACCTTGCAACGAAAATTAGAAAATCTCAATAAATCTGACCTTATAGATTGCCATTCATTAGTTGAAGCTATTCAGCAAGGTTTAAATAAAAGGTAACTTATTAATTTGATTAATACATATGTTATTTAATTTTAAATAAGGATTTAATTAAAAAATATTATTTTATTTTAAACTATTGATTCAAAAGTATTAATTTCAATAAAACAAACAATGTCGCTTAATTTATTATATTTGATTTTAAATTTCTTACAATATTTGAAACAAAAGAATTAATAATAGCAGCATGTTTACATCCAAAATTTAAGTTAAACTGGTTAACCGGAGAAAAAAGAAAACGTGCTGAAAATTACTTGGAGGATTTATTGGGATTCCGATCAACTGAAAATTCTTTAAAAGCTGGAAAATCTGACGATCACGATGATTTTTTCATTTTTGAGCAAAAAACGGTGCAAAATGAATCTGAACAAGAAGAATTGCAACGGTTTTTAAAATCAAATAATTGTAATATAGAAATGTTAAACGACTATCCAAAACTTAAAAAACTTTTTATTAAATATAATACAGCTCTACCAAGCAGTGCATCTGTAGAAAGAATGTTTAGCATCGGTGGCTCTGTATTAACATCACAAAGAGGGCATTTAAATGATGATACTATGGAGCAACAAATTTTATTAAAAATTAATAAAGAATTTCGATAAAATTTAATCATTTATTTTGTAATAAACCTTGAATGAAATCTTGCTTACAATTTTTTAAAAGTTTTTCTTATGCAAAATAATTTATTAGTTTGTATTGTAAAAAAGTAACGGAAATTGTAACGACTCGTTACTTTTTAGTAACTGTAACGGTAACGAGTTACTTTTTAAAATTAGTAACGAGTAATGGTAACGAGTTACTTTTTAGAAAAAATAACGGTAACGGTAACGAGTTACTTTTATAAAGTAACTTTCCCAACCCTGATATATATATATATATATATATATATATATATATATATATATATATGCAAGAATAGGTGTTTAATTGTTACAGAAATAAGAATACGCAATAGAATATGTAATTATATGTTAATTCTTGCATTGTATATAATTTAGAAAATATTGTTGGTTAAAAAGAAGTTTGCGCGATATTTTTTCTCTTTTGCATTTTTAAAATATGAGGTTTTGCGGATTTTGAACACCGCATCCCGACCTGTTTTTTATTGTAACGTACGTCTTATATCCACCGTAACGATAATTTCGCTTAACTTTTTACATAAGACGCACATTTTTCCTAATTTTTACTCTACAATCGAGGATAATTTCTGGATATCGCTACTTTTATGCTTATTATTTATTGCTTGAAAATTATAATTTAATTTTTACGACGTCGAAAAATTTGAAACACATGCATTTTTTCCAATTGAATCTCTTTCTTACTTTTTAATTTTTATTATATGGTATCTACAATATCTACATGATGTAAAGCGCGTAAGAAATATTGAATATTAAGGATGGTCATTGAATGCATTTGTAATTTTGAAAGCTTAATCGCCCATCATGATTATTTTACGACAGTACGTAAATGCTTAAAATAACACTAGGCTTGCTTATCGGCGTTGATAACGAATGACGTATGCGCGTTCCGCACTTCTTGCTATAATACAACATACATATTCTTTCACTTTCTCGAGACAGAGTGTTAATATGTTAATTTTTTGATTTGTTAGAGAGATCACTAGGCCATAAAAAAGGATGTGGAATTTAAATGCATATTACTGTTTCAATTAATATATACATATATTAATTATATGCAAACGTAATAAATTCGAATAAATTCAAAAGAGCTGCGAAAAAAAGAAAAAGTAGGAAATGCGAACGTTTCATGCTTAAATTCATTTTTACAGTTTCACATATCAATCAATAATGCAAGGTTTAAAATCGATCAAAGATTGAGAAAATAATCGCGTTTTATATGCGATAATGATAATTCTTTCAACCGCGATTGATTTGTTTCTAAAAATCGACAAATAATCGATCATTAGGATACGCAAGGCCCTCGAAAACCGCACCAATATGGAGGACGACCGAGTATCTTTGTTGGAGCAGCAGCTAGCACAGGCTAAACTGATCGCAGAGGAGGCGGATAAAAAATATGAGGAGGTGGGTCATGTATCAACGAACAAAAGAGCAATAGAAAAGGGGCAAAGGGCCCTTTATTTCCCTTGTCGGAGGCAAACTACCAATCGTTAAGACATTTAACCAGTGATACTTCGCGTTTTATTGTTTTTTTTGAATGTAGAACTATTTATCTACTATTTGTTCAAACATTTTTTCCATTAAAGAAAAATAGTAAAATAATTTACGAAGAAAATAAGACTTCGCTTTCCGTTCATTTGGATAGTTTATTAGTAATCCGATATAAATACAAGGGATCGTTCAGATCGGTTGGTAGTTCGCTTTTTTTTCTTTTCAGGAAGTTTCATAGGTAGACGCGGCATTGCACCTGAGCAGAACGGGCATATCTCGACGATCTTGTCGGAAATCTATTTTTTAATTTAATCTATTTGTGTAATTGATTTTTAATCGTAAACTCTTTCGTTCGACATGTGTCCACCTTAAAGCGCCCGCAAGATTCTCGAGAATCGCAGCTTGGCGGATGAAGAGCGTATGGACGCCCTCGAGAATCAGCTGAAGGAGGCCAGATTCCTCGCCGAAGAAGCTGACAAGAAATATGATGAGGTTCGCGTGCCCGCGACTACTACTGTCAAGCGTGTTGACTGCAGTGACGATGATAATCATCATAACGATGATGGTTCCTAGTCGATAGTCAAAATAGTGCCTAACCCTATAACTCTCTGTCTTCTCTTTGTGTGCTCGAAAACACCGTGGTTCGATAAGTACGCGTCTTTATCGCGAGAAAATATATAATATGAAGATATACGTATCTCACGTTTATTAAATCGTTTGTTGATAGTTTGTTAAAAAAAGGGGGGATCGATCGCGTTATAAGATGCGAGACGATCTTATCGCGATAAGATTTTCTGTTGAAAGTAAAAAAGGTTGAAGAGGCGCTTGTCTCGCAGTGAAATATTGAAATATTAAGGGCAATTTATGAATGTCGTTCTGTGATTGCATTGGGCTGCGAATCAAAGTGAAAAGTTTTTTTTAGAAGAGTTTTCATGTTCGTCACGCAACAGTGCAGTGTTTTAAAGATCGTTCTTTTTGTCTCCGAGCATATAGATATAGAGGATCTATAGAGATAGCGAGAAAGAAAAGCGAAGGAAAAGAGAGTGATATTATACGCTGATGCAGTGTTCACGTGTTTCGAGCGCGACTCAGTCGAAAATCAGATATCTGTGATTTCCAAGTGTTTTCTCTTATTCGGTTAAAGCTAAGACAAGATATCTCAAGTGCCAGTTTTATAATTAGGATTTAATCCTAATGTTGTTACTATATTTCTTGTTATTAGATATTTCTAGATTAGGGGAGGTCGCATACGACCAAATTCGCGACAAAGTCCGTAGGTGCGCTATTTATGATAGTTCGATAGTTTCTTCAACGGGAATGATATTGTCATAAAAGTTGAATCGCGTGCTCTCAGTTTGTTGTTTGCCGTTTACTTACCCGCGAGATCGGCTGCGCCAATTTAACAAAAATATCTTCAATTGTGTTGTGATAAAACGGGGGGAGACCGCACTACCTTATCGCGGCTTCGTGTCAATGATATCATAAGGTGCTGCTTTTGTCCAAAGACGCTCGTTTCGCTTTACTGACGAATTTGGAACATGTGCCAAAAGAAATAATGAAAATTATGATGGTAGGTAGTGATCGCGATAACGTTGAAATTATGGTGATACACTTTACTGTTTATCTGTCCGGGATTACAGTATTATCTCTACTATTATCTTGGGATAAGATATATCTAGATATAGCTTCAAAACTTTTTCTAATCATTCGCATAATATACATCTGCTAAGAGAACAGATTATTTATGTAGTTGAAAATTCATCAATGCAATTGTATAATTTTAATATTTAATGTAAAGTAGAAGGTATCACCTTTTTCCCTCTTCTTTTGCTGCAGTATTAATTACTTTCGTGAAAATATCAATTTCATTTTATCTTCAAATCATCGTAAATTGCTGTTTTATTATTTATTATCGGAGATTATTTACAACTCTTTCTCGTTCTTTTTTACTAGGGCTTCTAAATTCACTGTAACTTCAATCACAATTTATCCTTTTCACCTTTTGACGTTATATGCAATCTGTTAGCTCGTCATTGATTAATGGTATGCGCAAAAACTAATTGTGGCGTGTGAAAAGTTGATCTAATTGCAATATTATATGAATCGTTCAATTTATTTCAGTAGATAGTTGCCTTCTCAATCGCCAATTTTAACCTCTTAATTAACGATCTAACTGTCCATCCATTACAGAAACTTACTTAGAGATGACGACAAGTTCTAACAGCAACCCAGTGTGTGCCGATATCTTCGTTTAAAAAATCTTCTTTTTTTGCACATACATGTATAAGGCAAATTACGATTTAATCGCAAAAATATGATGCAATCTTAATCGCAAAATGATTGTAGATGTCATGAAATTGGAGAATTTCGCAAAGTCTAGAGTAATTATTATAAATTAAGCGAATATTTTTCTTCGGTTTTCTTTATTATAATTCGCGTTGTTAAATACCGTGAACATATCGGAACAATACGATTACGACTAATTTAAATTTTCTCGACGAATTGAATGAAATCTTTTTCATCTTCTTGAAATCATGATTATTACTTTTCATCGAGTATCGTGTCAGTCATTCGCGTGCAATTATGCCGAGTACAAGAAGTCAGATCGATATGAATCTTAAACAAATGATGCAACGAACAATTATTCAATTGAAGTGAGAAAGTAAGAGAAAACGTGGAATAAATTAATCGAAATCGCGCGTGCCAATCTCTTAAATTTTTATGGCAAAGTCATTTTGCGATTAATTGCATCCATGATTGTGCGAAAACAGGGTGTCTACCGCTTGAAAAAATCTAAAAAACCTGGAATTCTCAGAAATTTCATTTTTACCTTGAAAAATCAGAGAATTCTCATGGAATTTTATTCGAATTCGAGGAATTTTTTCAAAATATTTCTCTTTAATTATTTTGTTCTTATATTGCAAGCATCTGCAATCTGATGGACCAACGATTCTGTGAATTATATATTTTAAATATATTATAAATATATATTTTTCTCTTTGATTATATTTTCATGTCAAAAAATATTGAATACACAAATACTGAGTACACATGTTTTATTGTAATTCTTACAATTAATAATAGAAAATGAAAATGCAAATGAAGAATGTAAATGAAGAATGCTTATCTTATAAAAGTCATTTAGTTCTTTTCAGTATATTTTAAAATTTAATATTTAAAATTTAAGTGGTAAAATAAAGTTTATTTTTTCTTTGTATGAAAAGCATTAGAAAGCATTTAGAAAACGCACACGAAAAACTTATTTTAAGAAGTTCCATCTAAAAATTCTCTAATTTTATCTAGAATTTTGAATTAATTACCTGAAAAATTAGGGAATGCTCAGGGAACTTTTTTTACAAGCTTTCGATAGACACCCTAGAGAATAGTGCTGCATGAGTATAAAAGATCGTCGTAGAAATATACGATGCGTTATTGTTAATATATATATCAGGCTTTTACTGAAAGCCATTACAAAATTTCGTATTCTACGATGATTTTTTGTTCTAGCATAACACGATATTCTTACATGCGCTTACGAATCGATCAGAACCTGAGTTCTGAAATACAGCACGCAAATGCGTCTGAACGCATTTGCGTGCTGTATTTCTGATTCGGTTTTCGATAGTGTGCTCGATTGGAAGAAGTGATTCATTTACGAGGACGCGGTTAAAACGATTAAGAAAATTGATGTCGATGCACATTAGTTTAGACTGCTATTAGAAACATGTTTTAATTTGAATACGAATTCTGACAAAAGTATGCTTAAACATACAAAGCGCGCGCATATTAATTTCTATAGATAATCACATTAATGTAATCAATTTTCTCAATCTATATTATATATTTGAAGTTCGTTTTTTTAAATGATCTATAATTCGCGAAAAAAAATTTAGGACAAATCTATTTATAATGTTTAAAAATATGTTGCATATTCTAATATTGTACATGAATGTATTCTGATGTTTTTTGTACATATGTATATTTTCAAATATTTCTTGCATTAATCAATATATGAAATTATAAATAAAATTCTGTTTTGAGTTTTCTCGCGAATTACAGATCGTCTAAAGCGAATTTACAAAATATATCATACTTTTTGCCAAAGATGTAATGATTCTCCGTGAAATTGTACACACTGGTAGGTTAAATCTCATCGCGCGCACTTTAGATCTTGATGAGCTCGTCAGCGGACTTTGAGCGCATAAAGAGAGAATCTAAACCCATAAAGGTGCGAATTCATGGGACGCTCGTTTCAGCGTTGCATGTGGTCACGTGACTTCAATTCGACGCTAGTATCAAGAAAAAAAAAAACCTGGATTTCCTCAACTTCAGCGTCAAGCCGTGCTGTTGGCCATATGAATGAGATTTTTTTTTTTTCTTAATCGTGCTTCTTCCAAAATAATGAAAGGAAAAATCCGTGATAAAATCCATGATTGTATCGTTCTATAAATATAGGATTTAGCCAATAACGTTTCCTACGATAATTTTTTCTTTCCTGTTTTTGTAATTCATCATTTATCAGAACTGCTACTAAAAGTTTTTTACATTGCCGATTTCGTTCTGATAATTTTTTCGTACATTCGCTTAACTATATGTAATATTTATTTCTGAATGACATGATTCACATATGATTACACGTACGATATTGACCTTATAAATTCGATACTTTTCATGCATTTTTCACAATGTAGTGTCAACTTTAATCACGTGACTATTTTGACGTTAAAAATGAGCGTCGAGTGTCAGCGTGAAAAGGGCATCATCTTAATTCTTCCAATCGCGGTTACGACGACGACAACGACGACGAGACGCCAGTGTCTCGTCGTCTCGCCGCCTCTGAAGTTTTCAGAGGCAGCGAAGTCGCCGAAGAGGAGGAAGGGAACATATGTTAGAAACCGTATATGTATGTATCATTTACAACAGGTCGCCCGTAAATTGGCCATGGTTGAGGCCGATCTAGAACGCGCCGAGGAGCGTGCCGAGGCCGGAGAGTCGTAAGCATCGTTTTTATTTAGGCATCTCTTTCGCCCGGCACACTTTTTGTTCTGAGTGTGTGAATTTTTTTTCCTCCCCTCTCCCAGGCGCCCCCTTCTCATTTCGCATTTCGTCGATCGCGCTTTGTTTCACTCCCATAACTTTTGACATCGTTAGTCCGCGCCACGTCATCAATGACGGCGAAGATGGGAATACCCCTTAATCACCCTCGATACTGTTGCACGATACTTTTTGTGATAGTATTGTATCGTTAAGATCGTTGTGGAGTACACGAATTAATATCTCTTCGTAGGAAAAGCTAGGATTACGAAACGTTAATCTAATTGTCAAGAAAAATACTGCCAGATGTCTTCCAAATAATATCTGGATAGTAATAATGGCTTTTCTTTACGGATACCTTCTGCGTCTGAGGAAAATAAGCAAAAGTTTCGTTGAATTATATCGGATTTTAGTTGGCATAACATTGTAAATTTTTGTCAATTTTTGTGCTCGTAGTAATATATACATTGAAAATCATTTATTCTATTATCTAATTGTACTGGTTTACAATATAATTTGTCTTAAAAAAGAATCACTCTCATGGACGCAGATGTGCAGATGATTTTTATATGTGATCTTACTTAATATTGCGGCACTGTGCACACTAATCTTTCAACAGCTGGAAGGCGCCTTTAGAAGCCAGGAGAATGACACTTATGATGACATTTTATGCTCTGCATGCTGACATCTAAATTTTTTTTATTACTATTTTATATCCACCTCACCTTTGCTTTTGCGCATGACATGTGTGGCTGTTGATCACAGGTTGCCAGGAAACTAGTCATGATGGAACAGGATCTCGAACGGGCAGAGGAAAAGGCCGAGCTTTCCGAATCGTAAGTGCAATCACATGCATGCGCCCCTTTTTTCTCTATGTGAGACACAATACGACTTCTTTGCCATCGTTCGCTTGTTATGTCGTTCAGAAATTTAAATTACTGTCGAACGTTTCGGTATAAAAATTTTACAACGTGGACATAAATTAATAAAATTTTTTATTGGTATCAAATTCGATATTACGATAAAATCTAATCTTAATTATTTTTTATATAGAATTTGAAATAAATATTGTTTTTTCTTAAATCTACTTTCTCTTGAATTATTTAATAGTATTTATTAATAGTAAAGAATTACATTACAAGATCATTGGAAACGTTCGCATGTAGTTTCGATATTTTCTGCTCTCCCTCCCTCTTATACGACGACCCACAAATATCAAAATCTCATTCATCAATTTATATTAAACAGTTAATTAGTTAACTTTTTACAGCAAGATCGTAGAGCTTGAAGAAGAGTTACGTGTCGTCGGCAATAACTTGAAGTCCCTCGAGGTCTCTGAGGAAAAGGTAAATGATTTATGTATTTGATGCGCGATATACAACATAATCAGAGCGGAACATAATTCCGTGGATTATATCCTTAATTCGCTCCTTAATTCTCATTTTATGCTACAATAGCTTCTTCAACTGTCAATTAGTCCACATTTAATACCGGATAATGTTATGGATAGAAAGTAAATTAGATGCATCCTTTTATAGTATATAATTTAATCATAAATCGTAAATTCATTCGATGAAATTGACAATAATTAAGAATTGTGTTGGCATCAATTTTAAGATAAACGTCACTTTACGTTAAGTACAATCTAGAATATCTTATAATCAAATGTTTCGGAGAAAGTTAAATCATTGTTATAAATTGGAAAAAATAATATATACGTGATTGTATATAGGCCAACCAGCGCGAGGAGGAATACAAGAACCAAATTAAGACCCTTACTACTCGTCTAAAGGAGGTACACATCCTTTGGGAGTGTTTTGCTTTTGCATTTTTCATAATGTGTGATCCATTCTCGCGTTATAGATCTTGCCACTAAAATATTAACTCGTGTGCCTCTATTGTTTTATATCTGTGACCCCGTTTTTTAATCAATAATAACGTTTTGCGTTGCAGTAAACTAATGATAGCTCGTTCTGTCTTTTGTTGTGCTTGATTAAAAATAGGCAACGCAAAGAGAGGAGACGTTCGAGGGCCAGGTGAAGATTCTGGATAGTCAATTGAAAGAGGTAAGTGTATATGAAAGCGAACAGGAGATTAAGATACTTGAAATATATATATATATGAGAAAATATATACAGACTATGATTATATGTATTGCCATTTCAATTCCGATAAAAAATGTCTGAAAGAGAAAATAAAAAAATATCTATTATAGAATAAATATCTGCAAAAAAGTAGCTCTTTAACTATATACTTGTGCTGTACGAAATACATATAAAATCTTTTACGAATAGCACATGAATCTTTTGAATTCTTTATAAATATTAACTAAATCCACTTCATAGATCACATCATGAGGTATGATCCATACGAGTGTATTGTATTAATAGTATTGTAAGTTTTTTTAATGACATATTGTCCGAAAAAGTGAAACTGTTCACATTAATAGCATATTAATCATGAAATATATAGTGCATCGCAACTAAACCTGGCAAAGCTTCGATTTTAGATCCATTTGCGATTGCAATCGTGTGTAATATAAAATTCGTTTTACTTGCATGGCGTGAAAAAATGGTGTTAATCCAAGTTGTTGATTGATAATCTCAATGATTTCAAGAAAGCGAAACACTTGTAAATTTAGCGGAAAAATTATATATTTTTGTTTATACTCTACTCTAAGAGACAGTTAAAACGAAAGATGTTCTTTTTTGAAATCGATGAGTCATTTTAATAAAATTGTAATTTTCTTATTGACATACAAATATGTTGCATTTGCGTAGGCTGAAGCACGTGCCGAGTTCGCGGAAAGATCCGTGCAGAAACTCCAGAAGGAGGTTGACAGGCTCGAAGGTATGTATACAGTAAAGAAACGTACGTTTATAATCGTTTCATCTTCATTTCATTCGTTTTTAAGAGAAAAAAAATATGTTTGGGCATCATCATTTTTTCAATATCAATTATTCTCATTATACTCTTTGATACATGATTTATCTTATTTTATTTATTTATTTGTAAATTCAACTAGATTTTTTGAATGCATTAATGTACTTTTTATCTTAAATATATAGATTTTATGATACAGGATGGTCCGTAATTCGTGGTGCAACCGGCAAGAGGCTGATTATTTATGAAAAAATAAGTCAAAATTGCAAAATAAAATTTTTAAATTTAATTTTTTTAATTAATAACAGATTTTTTTTTTTAGTATATTTTGATTTACATATCCTACGTTAAAGTGCGCACTATAAACAGAAGAGTAAATAATGATCTGTATCGAGATCCGCTCAACGGCATTCTTAGTCAAGTGCACGCGTACTCAACTAACATCTAAAACCGATTTTATCAAAAAAAGTCCCATATGAAAAAATTTTATTCTGCAATTTTGATTTATTTTTTCATGAAGGATCAGCCTCTTATCGGTTCTATCACGAATTATGGATTACCTTAAATAAGCCAGAATTTTATCATGTGGAAAGAGAAAGAGAAACAAATTCAACAAGAAGATTTTTATTATGGATGACATTCACAAGGATCGAAAATTATTTTCTATTCAAACAGCTAGATTTTTTACGAATTGATGTCATTCTTGAAAGAATTTGTAATTGAATTCTTGAGTTAAAGACATAATGAATTGAAAACTAATTGTTATATATACAGGGTATTTTATTTAATTCTTACACCTCAAATAACTCTGTTACTTTTACATACAAAAAAATGATAAAGGAAGAAGTTATATGAATCAAAGGGGAAACACTGGTGAAATTAAAAAGTCGTATTAAGGTTATTTTGAATGTTATTTATTAAGGTTATTTTGAATTAATTTTTTTAAATGGAATCATATGATTTTACATAGATATTTTAACTGATTTCAAAAGGAATTCAACTCATGTATAATAACATGACCTTCAGGTGACCTTGTGCTCCAAATTCATGCTCCAAAACCCTTGAAATAACATTCAAAATGACCTTAATACATTTTTTAATTTCACCATCGTATTTCCTCCTTTGATTCATACTTCTTCCTTTATTATTTTTTTGTATATGTAAAAGTAACGGAATTATTTGAGGTATAAGAGTTAAATAAGACATATATATGAATTAATATTTACGAATTTAATCTTTTTAAAAAGATAGATAAATGGTAGCGAAAGAAAATTTTTATATTTAGAAAACTCCTAAATATTGAAATAATTAAATATCAAATCAAATATATCGAATGTATGTTGATCAGTTTTTCTAATTATGATATGCACAAGAATATAGCGATTCGACAATCGTAAAGCAATTCCCGTTTTTTCGTTGTGTGTATATGTATGTGTGTGTGTGTGCTGTTTTATTTGCACAATTGACCCATCTAACCGCCGAAACGCAGTGTATTACGCTCGCGTGTGGCTTGCCGTGTGTTACTTCCCTTTAACCAGTGATCTTTACAGACGACCTCACGGCCGAGAGAGAGAAAAACAAAATGCTGCAGGAGGAGATGGAGGCCACTCTGCATGACATCCAGAACATGTAGATCATGTTTTTCGCGATGGACAAAACGCGATAACGTTTACAGATAGAAAGAGCGGAAACACTTACGAGAAAAAACAGAAAGAAAACGAGAGAGAAAAGAAAATACGAACGAATAGTATAACGGCGGTAACAAGAAGAAATGAATAAGAAACAAACACATGCGTTACGACGCGAGCGTTTCGTGTGGTGCACACCTTAATATTAATGGATAAAAATGCAGTCTTTAGGCTAGCCTTATACTCTTCATTACGTCTATCCGCATTACGTGTACGTATTATGTGTGTTCATATGCACACATGTGTGTATACGTGTGTCTGTGTACGTCACATATGCCTATCTGTTGGCGCGTGACGCAAAATGATAAAAAATGAGAGAAAAGAGGAGACAATGAAAGAATATGTGTGTGCGGTGCGTGTGCGCGCGCGTTTGTGTGTGTGTGTGTGGATGCGGAAAAGGAAGATATAAAATGAGAGGATTAGAATACGGCAGAAAGAGAGAAAGAGAGGATGTAAAAGATAGAGAGAGAATGAGAAAGAAAAAAAAGTAATACGCGACAAGGACGGTAGGATTTCGTAAATAATATGAAGTTACTTGTAATCGAAATCTGATTTTAGTTTTAGATTTTAGCTTGTAGTCTGCCTTCAAATTTTAATTCGATAAAAATTGAGGTATGGCTGCGACCGGTATGAGGTTCTCTTCGAGCTCGTCGCAATTCAAATTTCGTTAAGAAAATGATTACTAATCGTGGGAGGAATATATGAATAGAAAAATTAGACAAAAGTAGAATGGGAAAAAGAACAGAGAAACGCACGCGGATCGATTTATTTGTATCGAGAGAGGAAAAGTCCGAAGAGATTTCGACATCAATTTTCTCAAGTATATCAATTTTATGCGCCAAAAACAATGCATGCGTATATGTTTTTAAGTATAATCTATTATATATACAGGGTGTCCCAAAGCACCATTGACAACGCTCGTGAGTAGATAGAGCACACTAGAGTAAACTGAACCGAAAAGTCCTGTACTATTTTTTTTTCCATAACGTTTTATAAAGGAGTTATTATCGAGTAAAGTCGATCAGCGCCGACTTTTTTAACCGGACGCACATCAGTGAGTCGCCCGTTTGTTAGTGTGCATCGCCTTAGCGCTCACGCACGCTATTAGGCTAAACGTCGACGCTGATTGGCCAGACTTTACTCAATAATAACTCCTTTATTAAGCGTTATAGAAAAAAAACGTTACAAGACTTTTCTGTTCAGTTTGCTGTGCTCTACTTGCTCACGAGCGTTGTCAAGAATGCTTTGGGACACTCTGTATAATATATTGTACTTACTATATAATTATACAGTAAGCCGCGCTCAACTCATCTGAAAGATTCTCTATAAAAAGAATGATTATTAAGTAATAAAACTTTTAGAAGTGACTTTTACGAAAATTTTTTTATCCATCAATTGATTAGGCGAGCATTTTATCGAAGTTGCGCGTGCTTCTCTCGATACAAAAAAATTCGCAGACTCTTATATAATGGAGGGGAACAGTGCTCATTTTTTTTTTCCGTTGCCTTACATTCCTCATTTCACGCGGCTCAGCTTGCGCGAGAAGAAAAAAAACTCGTCGGTTTCTTTCATTTATCTGTTTTTCTTAAAGATATTATCGCGGTATCCTCTTATTGCCGCCGATGAGAACAAAGACGACAACGAGCAATAAATTGCATTTAAGATAATTCCACTGCCAGAGATCCAATAATTTTTTAAAAATATATCTTCGTAGTATGTCTTTGTCTTCTCATTATACATTGTGCAATACTCGATTAAACAGTTGAAACTGAACGCGCCAATACAATATTGCCATAATTCCGATTTTTCTTCTTATAGCATTAAATAATCGAGAATTACATGTCTTTTTGGCCTAGCAACTCATACGTGTGTATCACGTATGTAGAGTGGCTTAATTTTGAGCCTACGAATAATTGGCCAACGCATAATGCTTAAGATACAACAGGGAAGCAACTGACTTTTCTATCTCACGTTGCAGCTTCACGTGCCAGCTGAGCCACTCCGACATTTACCGATCGTGCCTGTATATATATTTACATAAATACTAATCACCTCGGCCAGAGAAACCTCTATGCAGGGAACGTGCTTTGTTTCGAATGTAATAGCAGACAAGAGATCGAATATCCAATGCTAGTTTCATTTCTCAGGCACATAATATTCGTCCTTAAAACTATTAATTGATGCTATTGATTGATACACAATTATTATTAACATCACTGCTATTTCACGCTCGCCACTGAACATCGCTAACTCCAGATAGATTTTTCTCTCTCCTTTTTTTTTTTTTAATTTTTTTTTATGGAAATCATATTTATGTCGCGTATACTGTTTCGATCTCGATGTCGTAACTCGTCATGGTTATTTTTATAGTACTTTTCCTGCAACATATTCTTGGATGGCCTTTTGATGTAGGAATGTGCATCGTCCTCTTTCCATTTCGATATATAAATGCATGTTCATTACTCTCTCTCTTTTTCTCTCTTTCTCTCTCTCTCGCATGATATTGAATTGAATAATCGTGAAAATACGAAGCTATCTAATAGAATAGATTTAGTACGCTCGGGATTGATTCCTGGTAATGAAACGATTGCTATGAAATGTTAGGAAAGAGATAAAGGAAACTTTTGCATGAGAGGCAAAATCTTAATCTTAATAATTAGCTCTTCACGATTTTGTTTCGCGATTTTGAGTCGCGTTGATCTATATTGTACAAATTGAGATATTTCTGTTCTAATACACAATCATAGTATTAATAATAATTATTGGGTGAACTTTAATTACTATCATATGTAATATTAACATCACGTTATCTATTAAATATTTTGTTCGAAAATCCGGATTATTTCAAATTATATATTTTGCAAAAGCGATAGTTATGTTTATGCGAAGATGACGATGAACAAATATACAATAACACGTATACGTTATCGAAAGGCCACCCGAAGACAGCGTTTTTCGAAATAACGTCACCTGCAAACGTTATGAAAAAGCAGGAAAGTAATCGCGAAAAGCACAACTACGAGACAACCATGTGGTTGTCCTATCATCGATTTGTGTTAGCCTCGTTTTTTCCTTTTTGAATAATGCTAAATTTATGGAAATGCAGATGTTTGAGTTTAAGAGAGTTTTAGTTTTTATTAATTTACTTAATATTAATGAGAAAAATATGTGAATGAAATGATAATAACACTAATATCATTGTAATATTAATGAATATTATATATATATATATATATACATACATATATATATATATATATATATATATATATATTACTATTATTATAAAACTGTTTATAATATATATTTTAATTTTGAAAAAAGAGTGTCGTTTTTGTTTTTCGTTGTGTCGTTACCTCTTTTTTTTACCTACGCTAACATTAACCCTACGCGCGTTAACATAACGACATAACTACATGTCCACGCGATAACATTGTGTGGCCGCCTTGTTAGACAGCCCTGTAACAAGTTGCATGATAAACGAAGAAAGAGCGTGGTACGTATACCTTATTTACGGTGAGTAAATCTGCTTAATATCGGATTTTGCTATTTAACGCATGTCAAATCTTGCATATTAATATTATTAAATATCACGATTGTCTATCTCTATCATAATTACAATTACTCTCGCAGATATGCCTTTCCAATTATCTGCAGCACAATCTTTCACTGATATTGAAATATTATTTTACGTTATCGATATCTGCCAATATAAATATACATCAGCATTATCATTTAATTATATTAACGATACTGCATCAAAAGAATGAATAAAAATTGAGTTTATTTTAACGAATATGTTTAATTTAAATATATAGAAACTATCAGTAAAGTTAAGAAAGTAGCATACAGGTATAAATAAAAATCACAGTTGGGAAATAACGTGTTATTTGTAACGCCGTTACCGTTACAGTTACTTTTTTTCGGTAATTGTAACGATAACATCGTTACAAATTTTATTTACTTTTATCGTTACTTTTTTTGAATTTATTTGATATAATTTTCATACAAAGGAACATATTGATAAGAGTGTTGGGACGCAGCATTACATGAAAACTACTGGAGCTTATTTTGGTATCTTGTTTCTTTGTAAGACAATGTTCAAAAATTTTTAGTGTTTAATTTGATCTTGTATAAAAAAAAAAAATTGTATGTAAAGTTAGTGTTATATATAAAAAAACTAATGGAAATTGTAATGACTCATTTTTTGAGTAACGGTAACGGTAACGTTACTTTTTAAAATTGATAACGAGTAACGGTGGCGAGTTACTTTTTAGAAAAAAGAAAGGTAAAGGTAACGAGTTACTTTTATAAAGTAACTTTCCCAACCTTGATAAAAATACAAATGATATCTAATCGGAGGACATTAGCGATAATTTAAATGAGATTAATGACCAATTTTTAGCCGCACGTGTCAAGATTCGCCTTTTCTTATTAAATCTGTTAGATGTTAGTTTAAGTATATTAGTTTAAGTTTAATTATTTTCACTTCTTAATCGATCCAATCACGTGCCTGCTTATTTATGCGATTTTAACAAATATTAAATGCTTTAATTTTCACATATCTCTTCAATACTGTTTCGAGCACTTCACATATCACGCATTAATAAACAAATTATAATTAAGTAGCAGCTATACCATTGCAAATGCTTACAGATGAGATGGTGACCGAAAAGGAAAAATTCAAGGAGGTCGGGGACGGCCTGGATAATGCGTTCTTCGAGCTTTACGGCGTCTAACGCAGCTAATTATCTTCCTAACACTTAAGAAAAATAATTTTTAAAAAATCAAACCTTTCTTACAAATCTAGCTTGCACTTAACACATATTCCGTAAGTTACCCATCTATGCTTTTTAACCCGCTTGCTGCTATTAACCACAGCTCTCTAATTAAATCACTTAAATGAATCTTTTATCATGTTCTAAAAGCGCGCGATAATATCATCTTAATATCGGTTTCATATCTTTTTCTATACTGGTTTTAAAATTAAATATCTGATATACTTAATAATTGGATCAAAACCGTATAATATTTTGTTTTATCTCAAAATAAATATTAAGATATAATTGATTAAGGTATGATGAGCGAGATATTTTTATGATACTATATTTTTTTGCAGACGAACTCGTCCACGAGAAAGAGAAATACAAATACATCTGCGACGACCTGGACCTCACTTTTACCGAATTGGTTGGTTAAATCGGTTTATCGAATATTCACATCCGCTGTCGAACTATTTGTACACCAACACTTCGATTCGATTGCGGTCAACACGCGCCATGATGCATATACTTTTGTTATCGAGTGACTAATAAAATCAATGTATTAATACAAATACGTTCCGCGTTCTCTAAATATGCTCGTTTTTTTTTTATTTATCAACGATTTCATTGCACTTTCGGCTTTCAGAGAATGTAGAGCAGTCATAGAGCCGATTATTTATTTATTTCGAAAACACTGTTTATAATATATGTATATATATATCAATCAAAATTGCAAATATAATTTCTAACATAGTTATATTGCATTACGCTGCTTTAACAATCAAGCACGCGGTAAATAGAGCGAAAAAAAAGAGTACAATCCGATCTCTGCATCATTAAAAAAAGATTATCGAGTTCTGAAAACATCTTGATGATTCGATCCTCCGTTATAAATAACGCGATTTGAAATTGTCAATGCTATATAAGACCATCCTTGTTTCGAATACTCCCCCAAAAAGAACAAATAAAAAAATATCAGAATTTAATGCACTTCTGTTTTTTTCACATTTAAAATATATCCTGTCCCTTAAGCTCAAATAAACTGCGATTTGTTCGTTCCTGAAGACACAAATTTCGATGAAATGTCTATTATATAGTGACTTAAAATCTTACATTTAATCCGATTTTCTTCTACGCGCAAAGTAAGTATCATGTAACAAAAACCAATGCTATTCTTTAAATATGTTCTGGATAAAAGAGCAAAACTTGATATTTTATTGTCCTTTTTTTTTACTTTCACTTAAGCCATTTTGTGAATGTAATGTTCGTTTAATTCCAAGCATTAATACAAGCTTGGAACAAACCATAAGACTATATGTTGTGTAGTCTCTTTCTCTTTCCAATTAAAAATATTAAAATGTATACCTGACTAACCATCATGCCGTCCACTAATACCACGTTCCCTCCCTTCTCATTGCAGACGTGCTGGTAAACGAGCGCTGTAAATACAAAGCGATCGCCGACGAAATGGATCAGACGTTTGCTGACCTCGCTGGATATTAGCAGGCAGGCTAAGCGTACAAGAGAGGTATTACACTTATGCGGGGAAAAAAGATAAAAGAAAAAAAAAGATAGTCCACGCTACGATAAAATGATACTGCCAGCACGCGGATCCTTCGCCACACATTGTCATTCAATACATTCTACACGTACCCCTTCGAGAGAGACGAGGGGGATCATCGGCTAACATTCAGTCGCGCAGCGTGACACTCGATAGACGATCCGTAGAACTTAACGGTCTCAAATCGAGTTATTCATCGAAAACATCATTACATGTTTCACATTCCTCAATTTACTAGAATTTATTTCGAAGAAGCTCATTCCAAAATTTTGTAAAAATTTAAATTTTTTATGGTGATTACCTCTTACGGAAGAAAGAAAATCTCGTTTGAACGATATGAATGTATAAGATATTGATTGCGTCCGAAGAAAAGTTCGAAAAATATTTTCTTCCAAATCCTGGCACGAAATTCCCATTCCATGATCTATAACTATTTATTAAACATTTGGTTCTACCCATTTATTTGTGCCTATACCTGCCTATACAGCAATCTTATCTTATTCTTTATGTCTAATTAATATCCATTATTTTCAAGATTAAATATATTATATATGACATATAATCTCCATTATTTCTAAGATTTATATGCGCAATTTATATTATTCCCCTAAACTTGCCTATTTTCTCATCTGTAACGGTATTAGCTGTTAAGAAACTTTTAACAAGATAAATTACTTTCGTTTTGCTCAATTGCATGATTTCTATTGAGAACTCATATCGAAAGTTGCGCTGTTTCATCAATTAAAGTATATAAACACATGCGAGATGAAAACGAAATGTTTACGCAAAGGATTTTGTCCACACTCGATCTTAATCTATGTCGAAAATCCATATGGCCTTAAATATCACATGTTAGGTCATTGTTGTCGCGACAAATATGTTGAAGGCACTTTTATAAGCAGGAAACGGCAAGCTGTATAAAATCTTTCGATAATTATACCGATTTGTACCTCTATCGTCTAAATATGAATTTAAAGAAAGGAATTATTATATTGCTAATAAATATCATTAGACTGCAATATATAAAAATACATAATGAAAAGTGTACGAAAATTTCCTGCTTATAAAATTTCTATTTTATTTCAGAGGCAGCGCTAACATTCTCATCGATTAATCATGAATTTTCTTTATATTTGCGCATTCCACCGTACGATTAGACAGTGCGGTCTAATTAGTGAATATAATGCTTAAGTTTTTTTTCCATTACATATTAAGCAATACCATGTATCATATTCATACTTTCAAGTCACGCTTCTATGTTGTGCAATATTGTGTTTTAAAGCATAAATTACCACAATTGATCCGCTAAAATAAAATATCTCGTTCCAAGTGAACGAAATATAGTGTTCATTATAGCATATAAATAAAGTTGCTTCTATGATATATAGAAAAGGTTTGCAAAGCGATCTGGGCTGGATTATGATAAAAAATGTACGAAAAATGTGCATAAGATAGAGTAATATTACATATATACAATAGCGAGAAATGTACGCTTGAAAGGAGCGAATTAAGAAGTCGATAAGTTCGATATTATCACGGCTCTCAGTAACATGCATTAATGCTAAAAATTTTATATCTTACTCTTTTTCATGTTAATTCTCAAAACTTTGAGGATCATGCATAATCACGCAAATTATCGAGATTGACAAGTGAAATTTTGCGATGGACCAAGCTCAGAGACTTTCAAACATACACTTGATGCAGCGATCTTGACTATCTTATGTGATATCTATTATTATTTGATTGTATTTATATTACTTTCAATAAACATGCATATTTTATATCTCTGCATACTAAATGTCTTACTCGTTTTTACAATCTTGTCATTCATTAGTAACGTCATTTAACTGCGATAATTGTTTTGCAACTAATTCATTTCACAGCTGCTATGTGGCTAATCAGCGGAACTTGCAATGTTCATTTCAACAGTATTAAACATAATAAACTCTACCACTTTATCATGATAATATAATTTTATCGTAATATCGTGTGGTTATACCAAAAAATAGATGCTCTTTTAACTCTTAAAAATATGGATATAGCATAGTAAAATAAATATAAAAACATATTACAGTCTCTGAAGAAACTCTAATTATGTTTATCTTAACGAATGAAAATAAATTATACCATGATAAAATAGAAACGATAACGTTTTATGATTTGTAAATATGAAAAAGAGTTTTTTCGAAAGAAGGGGGATGGATGTGTGTGAAGCTAGCATATCATTTCGTGGAAGATCATAAATAATTAAGAGTTCTGGCTTTATTTTTAATAGTTTTAAAGTTCTTGATAGTTTAAACAAATAGTTCTGGCGATTAAACCAAAGAAAACGCCTCAGGACAAACTGATATGTCAATTTCATGCAGCATATCACTTTGTCTTACGACATTTTCTTTATCAATAATTTTTCAAATTTAAAAGATTTATAGTTCTACATGAGTTCTAAGAAGAGTTCTGCCTTCTAAAAATCATTAAAATAAAATAAAACAATTTTTTACACGAAAACTCGTATATTCGAGACTAGAGGTGATATACTGGCCGTATTTCGAGAGTTCTGCTTATTATGAAATAGTTCGTGTAGTTTTGGGCATGTGCATTGCTTTTCTGAAGAGCTCTGATGAAGGAAATAATTAAAAAATTTTTTAAACAATTATTTTACACAAAAATATTTTATAATGAATAGAACTCTCCAATATCAATCAGCATCTCACATCGATACTTATACATTCAGCGTCTAGGGCGATATATAATTTGTTTAATAAATATTCTAATGGTTTTTACGCATAGAACTCTTTCCAGAAATTAAAAGTAATTGCAAACTGACACAAAATTGACAGAACTCTTGAAATACGGCCAATATCACCTTTACTCGAAAATATGCATTTTGGGAAGAAAATAATTGTTTAAAAAAATTTTTTATTGTTTTTATCATGAGAACTCTTTAGAAAATGCATTAATACGTTCAGGACTATATTAGAAGTGTTTTAGAATAAGCAGAATTCTTGAAAATCGATCGGTGTCTCACCTTCATACTCGAAAATATGAGTTTTTTGGGTAAAATAATTGTTTAAAAAATTTTCTGATTATTTCCTTTATCAGAACTCTTTGGAAAAGCAATATACGTGCCCAAAACTACATGAGAACTATTTTATAATAATCAGAACTCTCGAAATACGACCAGCATATCACCTCTATACCCGAGAACACGAGTTTTTCGGGTAAAATAATGGTTTAAAAAATTTTCTAATTGTTTCCTTCATCAGAACTCTTTGGAAAAGCAATATACGTGCCCAAAACTACACGAGAACTATTTTATAACAACCATATTGTCGAAATACGGCCACCATGTCTAGTCTCGAAAATACGAGTTTTCGGATAAAAAATTGTTTTATTTTATTTTAATGAATATTTTTTACTTTTAGAAGGCAGAACTCTTCTTAGAACTCATGTAGAACTAAATCTCATGTAGAAATAAATCTTTTATATTTGAACAATTATTGATAAGGAAAATGTCGTAGGACAAAGTGATATGCTGCGTGAAGTTGGCATATCAATTTGTCCTGATGCATTTTCTTTGGTTTAATCGCCAAAACTATTTATTTAAACTATCAAGAACTCTAGAACTATTGAAAATAAAGCCAGAACTCTTAATTATTTATGATCTTCCACGAAATTATATGCTAGCTTCACAGACATGGGGGATGGCTGTTGTGAATCTGCAATTAATAAATCGTAGATTTATATAACATATACATATTCATTATTTATGATTTGATACGATAATATAATATTATTTGTCTAAACACAACGCTAATATATATTTCTGTATCTTGCAATTAAAATTTGAAATTCTCTTATCAGCCTAATAATTACAAAAGTGCTGAGTAACATATTTCCAAAAATATCATTCTCTTTACTTATAAACGAGGTCGAACGACATCATTCGTGGCGCGCAAACAACGAATTATTTTATTCCTTTACATGTTTCGTTAATCTGCATAGTTCCATCGGACGTCGTTTCACAGTATAATCCATCTATTCAGGTAAATGCGATGTAAATACATTTCTGAGGAATTAGTTTGACATTAATTTGGAAATACAATGACAAATCCGACAAGGCACTAAGAAGTAACCTGTGATGGCAACATAATGTTTTATCAGCGATCGCAATTTAGCCGCGATTATTTTTACGTCTTACAAAAACGCAATCAGCCAAACTAAAAATGTCATACTGGCCAATTGTGTTCTTATTGTGCTCTTGAAACGCGAATTTTTTTTAAGAAACTATTGGATATAAACTAAATATAGATCGTGTACTTTCAATTAAAAATTCTCGAGTTATTCGGTAACCTCAGAATCGCCAAACGATACAATAACTTATATCAATATATATAAATGTAAATGCAATTTTCGAAATGCAAAGCGTACAAATGTGGATCGTATGAAATAAAACTTAAAAGCTATGCGGTAAATATTGATTAATTGTCATTAATTAATTGGAAATCAATAACGGTATTTAATGATTATATTCTCATGCTTCTCGTAGTTAGAAAGGAAGGCAAGTGTCAGCATTTCTTTTTCGTATCAACAATAGTTCTTCATTATTTTAATTTGGTTGACTTTTAGAATTTTTTGTATCCTGATTATTTTACATATACTAATCAGACTACATTATCGCAGCAAATTGTTGCGTAGTAAAAACCTTCGTATTACAAATAACAGTATACTCTTTCATGCAGCTATATGTATAAAAGATATCCATACTGCTAATTAACAGCCTATATGTATATAAGGCACATTGTATAAGTTTTTTACAAATATAAATGCGATGTAAATTTCGGAATCCTATTTCTCATTATTAGAAAAAAATTACGTATTATCACGAATAAAGTACTATTTTATGAACATCTTTGAAAGAAATAATAAAAATCGAGCACATGATATAAATGATTAGAAATATAAAAATTTGATTAATTAATATTAGAGTTGCAGCTTATATCGAATATAACAAGTAACGTAATCTTCTCGTCAATAAAAAGAATGATCAACAGAAAAACTCTTAAAAAGTCTTTTCATTGAATCAAATTAACAAATATTTTTTGATATTTTAATAATAAAATTTAAATTTGCCAATTGCTTTTTCAAGAAAAGGAATATCGAAGTGAAGAATTAACATTAATTTAATAACTGTGAACTGTAATAACAAAAAAGTAAAAAGCTTTGAAATAGAAAGTGATTCGCACAAAGACATCTTTTATACTTATTGTTAGCTCTAATTGCTAATTAGCACTATACATATATCATTCCACGAACTGTCGAGATTCTAATTTTAATTGACATAATTTATCGCAGTTATATAGAGTTTGGTCCCATTATGGAATTCTACAACATGTATAAACTATACATGTATACTGTCATTTGGAAGTCTGTTGCTGAAGAGTACTAGCGTCAAATTGGAATACTCGTGAAAAACGCATTTTAGAGCATTTATAAAACTGACTTCAAAATTTATAATTCACAAATCTATTTGTCTCTCTTCTATCGATGTATTTTAAAGAAACTTTATCTAAATAGACATCGATATGATGTCAAGATAAAAATGATCGAAAATTTATATATTAGAATAAAAAAACTAAAGTTTCTCCATGAAACATTTCAGTATCTCGTTTCCTAGCATGACGTTTCGATGAAATGAATAATCTTACGAATAACAAGAACTGGATAGAAGCATTGCTTCGAGTATTGTATTGTGCATTTTTTTTTACTGTCTCTCTTCCTTCATCAAAACGCACCGATTAAGCGCGCTACGATCTAAATAACGATAATAATTAGTTAGCGAATAGAAGCTCGATATGAAAAACAAATATTTAAATCTGCGCCGGTTCGACATAATTAGCAGGTAGCATGCCGTGTCGCCCCGTACGCTGCACCAATCCGGTCATCCAACCCTCGTCGACGGCTGTGCAATTGACAATCAAATCGCCGTCGCAGAAACTCACTTCATCAAGGTCTTGAGCCTCGTAATCATACATCGCTCTGTATACTCTCTGCAGTAGGAGAAAAAAATATATGTAAAATTATATACGGCATATCACATAAATTTGGAACCTAATTTCTTTTATGTTAATTTATATTTTATTTTTCTTATAATTATTTAAAGAATTTATTTAAAAAATTTGTGCAACAGTTTTTTTTTTTTTTATTAAATACAAAATCATATATATATATATGATAATTTTCATATCTGAGCACAGTCATAATTTTTATATCTTATGGTATATTCAAATAAATCATAATAAACAATATATACGATATAAATAATTAAAAAAAAAAAAAAAACCATTTACCCCAACGTTAGAGGACGGTGGCGGTAGTTGATGCTGAAGTTGATGCTGATTATTGTTTATTGTTGTGGCTGGCGTTAACGATCCGTAATATTCGTTTACTGGATCGATGTCAGCAACCGAGCCGATTTTTCGTGTCGGCGGATTCGTCACTGCAATGTGTCGTATTTTCACATGTACAAAACATGTAATTTGCAAATAATTATCTAGAATTTTATATAAATGCTTAATTCGTTCTGTTATAAACATTCCTTTATTATCAGTTAATAACAATTGTTATTTATTAGCGCAATAGTCAATCTGCGAAAATTATTTCAAACTTTCAGCAATAAGTAAACACGGAACCCACAAAAAGATGATTACAATGATAGACGATTTTCTATTTCCCCAACAAGGTGAACGCAACGATGTCGCAACAATTAATTCCAGTGCAAATTTCTTCGACGATTTGTGATGAATCGCGTGAAATAATGTTATGCAGATATAATGATGCAAATACAAACTGTGAGTGTTTAAATGTGAAGAGCGATGATAAAATTTTTAAACAACAACACAATCCAACATCGTAATAACTCTGGCGCCTCACAGTGGGGAGCGTGGGGGCTAAGCCTTGTCTATTGTATAAGAATATAATCTAACAAAAACTCGATCTATTAAAAACACAGCAATGCGTGTCTATTGCTGTTGGTTTCATCCCACGTGATGGTAAGACAGTCGTAGAATACAAAAGATTGGATAAAGTCATCACAATAGAATATATATTATTATAGTAATTCTCTTTCTTCGCGTTCATCTTCTCCCCCTATCTCGATCATTAATATATATATATATATATATATATATATATATATATATATATATATATATAATTATTTGCAAATAAATATCCAAAATGATATTTTATTAAATTGTTTCAAAATATTTGTTCAATAAACGTTAGCATATGATTTAGATACTCTTGAATATAATTCGTATGACAATAATTAATAATTATTCATTATTCTACCGTTAATAAAATTAATGATTATTATAATTAATAATAATAACAAAATTAATAATTATATAATTAATTAAAAAATATGTTACGCAATATATTATATATTGGACGATTGCATAAGTTCGTGCCCGATTGAAATATAAACTTCAATAGATTATATTTTAGAGATAACACTTTTAGCAATCAATTATATAGTCTCCATTCTTTTCTACAATGGTTTTCCAACGATCTATAAGCTTGTCGATTCCATTTTTGAAGAAAGAACTTGGTTTTTCTTGAAAAAAGTTTGTAAGGTGGTTTTCGACAGCTTTCTCGGAATTGAGATTCTTGCCATTTAAACTATTCTGCAAAGACCGGAACAAATAAAAATCTGAAGGCGCAATATCTGGAGAATATGGCGGGTGCTGCAGAATTTCCCATTGCAACTCCTGCAGTTTTTCGCAGCTTATTCCTTTCAGTCAGGAGATGCGCCACCCACGTATCAAGCTTGGAAATGTATCCAAGCTTTTTTAAATGACGAAAAGCGGTTGAATTATCGATGTTCAGCCTCTCAGCAATATCCTCAGTTGTAATCCTTGGGTTTCTTTCCACTAATAAGGCATGCACAATGTCATCATCAATGCCAGAAGGCCGTCCAGAGCGGGGTTGATCCTCCATGTTGAAATCACCATTTCGAAATCTGCCAAACCACTTTTTGACTGTTCGGAGAGCAGGAGCGCGGTCCAAATAAACGCTTTGAATATTTTTTTGTGCAATCCCAACACTCACGCCTTTCCGAAATTCATATAGCATTACATGCCGCAAATGCACCTTTCGTTCTCCATTTTTAATGATTTCTCTTATGCACAAATGAACTTATCTGAACAATGTCTGACGCTAAATTGACGTAAGACAACGTCATCTATTCGGTGTAAGTAACAATTACCACACGAAAACAATAGAACTCCGCCATGCAGTAACTTAATGCCATCTATGAAAATCGGGCACGAACTTATGCAATCATCCAATATTATATATTATACATTTATTATAAATTGATTTTTATAAATAATACAAGATATTATCCTATGTTGCAATAAGATATGTATAATAGTCATGCAACGTCCACATAGCGAATAGTTGCAGCGATTGCAATCGCGAAGATCAACGCACCTGGTCCCTTATCACTCGTGTAAATGACAGTAGTGGCAGCTTGCCTTGCGGAATAAGGACTTGGCCTCGCTTCGCTAAGGGGATCGTAATCAGCGATCCTACCTGGTGTCCTCTGTACCGGCGAATTCGCCGTTCTTGGAGGCGGCGGATTGGCGTTTAAACTCGATGCAGGGACGATCGTACCGTCTGTGTACTCTACATATTCTATATCAACAATGCACAAGAAAAGCAATAGGTTCAACGAGAAGCGACACAATTCGTCTATCATGAACGGTACGATGAGTGCGTAATGGATAATGAAAAGAAAATAATTCAATACATGTTAAGCAGCCTTCATCCGTCTGCATTTTACGCTCTTGTTTTTAGTAGATTGCAATAATGCCTTAATGCATACATGATTGTCGTAATTACTTTTAAATATATAATATATGAAATGATGCATAAATGAGATATATATGATGAGGTATATTAGTATGTAAGTTAGAGATTATTATTACAAAAATAAATTTGCAATTTAATAATTACACAGATATTACTATGTAAATTATCATTAATTAAACTGTGTTTAAAATTGAAAAGATAATTGTTTTATATTCCGCAATTAAATCTGTGAAAGAAATATGTATGATTATTGGTAGAAAATGATTACTGATGAAAAGTTAGATAATTAATGTATAAGTTGTGAAACATTGATGTACATAAAAATAGGGAAAAGAGTATTTCTAATTTAATCAAATTACAGATCACATTTTGATCAATAATATTTTTCGAACATTAATTTGCTGAAAGCAAGTTTACGATTATTTTGTGACAATAACAAGTTTTACATAAATTATTATCATTAGTCCATACCTATTGATTTGAGTTTTTATTACAAAACAATACGATAATAAAATAATATGAAAAACATATAATATGGTATATGGCAATTATATTTTCTATTAACAGATAAATTAAAGAAATACGATATAATGTAGCAACAACAGAAAGAAGATGTACGGTTGTATCATAAAGAAATTCATCACTTACCTATTTGTTCACCATTTTCTCCCGTCATTGTCCTCTTTTGCTCCATGATCGCCTTCTTCTCGAGCTCGCCGTGATAAGCGACATTCGAGATTATCTTACTGTTCTGCTTGATTCTAAGAGTCTCTGGATCGTCCGCTACTTGCGTAAATTTTCCCTTCGCCTTCTCAAATTCGGCATGGTATTTCACATTACTCTGTATCTTCGTGTTCTCTGCGATGCGCTTCAGTTCCGGTGTCTCCGCCATCGTGGTGGCTTTGGCTTTTGGTATGTGTCTATAATAAAACAGTAAAAAAATCGTTAGAGAATACATTATTATTACAAAAATTCTTTATCTAGATCTAAAGTACTGAGCGAAGCTCAAAAAAAAAAAAAAAAAAAAAAAAAAAAAAAAAAATCCAAGTTGCTTCAAGTTTAAAATTTCATTCCTCATTTTTAATACACCCGTTTTTTTTTTTCCCTTTAGCGAGAATATCTCGCATATACGAGCCTCTTATATTATTTTATATAGATTTCTCCAGGCGATCTCCTCTACAAAGGAAACATAGAGGTTCGCTGAATAATGCAAGTTCCAAGTGAACGACAAGCGGTCAACGACGTCATTCTTATCATGAACATCCTCTTTCTCTGTACAGTATGTCGATTATAATAGGCACCAAGAGGAAAACTGCATACGGCGAATTTATGTTCCTCGAAGAATACGTGACTGAACTCGAAGAATTCGTTTTTTCTATCTCCTACATCGTATGCAGCATCTACAGGAAGCTTCAATATGTATTCGCGCGCATGATAATGATATTTCCACAAGAGCAACGTTATGATTACGTAGAAATTTACGTCTCCCGGGAATTAGATGCGTGGATTTTATGCAAACAATCTACATGGCATTGTTAAAAATTTCTCTCTAATTGTAGGCCAATTTCGAGCGTTACGTTTTTAAGAAAAATTTTCAGGTTTTAAGATACATAATTTTTGATACAGAATATTAATTCTCGATTGATAATGTAAAAAATTTTTTTCTTGTTTTTGTATTGCGTTTCCAATTCATAAAAACTTTTTGAAATAGTATATTGTTATTAAAATTAATATCAATTAATATTATATTATTAATATTATTTAATTTTAATATAATATATTATTAATATTAATAATAATTAATATTAATATTATTTAGAGTAATTTAAATCTTTAACAATATGTATTTAAAAAAAAATATAGATGTACCATATATTGTAGAATCATAATGGTCATTATGACAACAATTCTATTGTAAGTTATTACTCGATAAAACTAATCATCAATTGCTTTTTATTCTAGAGGATTTTAACTATGCAACGTGTATCTTGAGCATGTTGCAATTATGAAAACTTATTAATTAGAAAGATAAAAGATGATACGCATTAAAACCATAACGCGAATATTTACTCTGATGAATTAAACATGCATAAATGGCTATTTTAAACAGCGCGAGTAAATAATTTGCCTTTCACGCGTAAAACGCTGTATATGAATGCGAATTAGAATACGGAAATTAAATAATCGGCTGAATGAAATTCGATAGAAATTTTCTGGCCGGCAACTCGAACGATTTAATTGCGGCGCAGGTAACTATCTAGTGCCTATCAAACGAGATAGAAATTGACGCATGAACTGTCGCATAATCATATACATGGACTTGTAGTAAATGAGAGAACGCGTGAGAATGCATTTGAGTGACACACATAAATGTATATCGACGAAGTTGTACGTTAATACTGACGTAACAACTAAGGAAATATTGTATTTTGCAGTGCTAATAAAAATTATACGAACCTGCATATTACTCGTTATTACTTCTTACTATACTTTATGTATATTATAAATATATTATCAAAATTCTAATGTAAAAAATTTAAAAAATGTTACTATCTCGTCGAAAACAAATTAAATCAGATCAAAAGCAATTAAAGCGAAATTGTCCCTCAAAGGGGGGGGGAAAAAAAATATTCCCAAAATTATTATAATGACCGAAATTTTTCGACATTGATCAGTCAATATTTTATACGATCGTCAGAAATATTCACACAATTGTCGAAGATAGATCGTGTAAATTGGCTTTAATACTTTGTGCGTATTAACTAATTCTGTCCCACGGATACGCGCCAGATGTAATCGAGATTTGTGTCACGACTGCGTTTCCCATATATGATGCCTACGCGTTGTCTCACCCGGTAATTGTGCTACGCGATTACGTAATCCGGTACAATGTGTACGAATAATAGGCATACAACTTCGGTCTCTCTTTGTCCGGAAAATTCGAGGGATAGTCATTGTTACATGCCCGACGAAAAAGAATTATCTTGTCGACCGATGCGTATTTGAATTCCTCGAATTTAGCGTAGAAAAAGAGGGAAACGCTAAAAATAACGTTGGGAACAGCTACAAACGAGGAAAATTGAAAAACAATGGGTCCTGTGTGTTTTCTCATGCGATTGTGTACATACATATTTCTAATTGTTATATGATAGATGTAAATAATAATATAATAGGTATATATGTATGAATAATAGGTATGTACGTAAGAAACAATAATCACGCGAATTTTTTCAGATGATACAATTGCAAATACAAATGCAATGAAGGGATTATAACTGAAGATTGGCCAGCGAAATAAAACGTATGAAGAAATAAATCGCGTTTTAAAATGTTAAATATTTTTTATTTCAAAAAATGTTGCGTTTAATAAAAAACAAAATTCTTGCAAGGATTATACGATGCATATCGTATAATATAATGTCATATATTATCGTTTAGTGAGCAATATTGATACATTAAGAGAATATAATTGAAGTTAAAATTAGTAATTTAATTTGTATGTTTAAATAATCTTCTTGGTGAATAAAGTTGGTTTTAATAGAAAATTCTACGCAGTAAATATAATAAATATGCGGAATATTATTACAAACAATTCTGAATTTAGATACATTAGCGATATTTTTTCTCAAAATGATGTATTTTTTTATAGTTTTGATTACGAACAAAATTATTGTTGTCACGAGTAATTACAAATAAAATATTATATTTTTTTGTATTAAAAATATAGTTTATTTAGAGTATCAAATTCATATAGATAATTTGCAAATCTTTTTCCCATGAAATCTTTTTCTATTATGAGCTATATACAGGGTGAGGCATCTAAAACAGGCCACTCGAATAACTCCCACAATTTTGGAGATAGGAGAGAATGTTTGAAACAAAAGTTGTATGGTATCGAGGGGGAAATCTTGTGGAAGTGAACATTTGTTTTTAGGTGGAGGCGCTTAGGAGATTTGAAGGTCATCTTCATTTTTTTAAATGGAACTGCCCTAATTTTTTTTATACAAATCGATTCCTCGCAATATTTGGCACAAAAAATTATAAGGGTAAGATGGCCGAAAAGTGAATAGTTTACGAAATATTTTATAAACTATAAAATATTTTGTAAAATATTCATATTTACATTCGTGTCCTCTCTGCTGTTATCGCTTATAATACGGATCGTAGAACGTAAATAAACATTCAATCACCTTGTAAACTTTAATCTTTATATATTAATACTATATATTGAGTTTAAGTACTTAGTATGGAGTATAAAATACAAAATATTTCGTAAACTATTCACTTTGTGGCCATCCTACTCTTATAATTTTTTGTGCCAAATATTGCGAGGAATCGATTTGTATAAAAAAAATTAGGGTGGTTCTATTTAAAAAAATGAAGATGACCTTCAAATCTCCTAAGCGCCTCCACCTAAAACAAAATGTTCACTTTCACAAGATTTCTCCCTCGATACCATACAACTTTTATTTCAAACATTTTCTCCTATCTCCAAAACTGTGGAAGTTATTCGAGTGGCCTGTCTTAGATGCCTCACCCTGTATATCGACCACGATATAACATGCGACGATATGATTCATCGAATCATTTAACTATATGTATATATACGCATATACGGCGATGACTAATCTCTTATTAAATACTTGTCTACCACCTATTAACTATGATATATGTAAATAATATTTCTTTTATTGAATTTTATTTATGCATTCAACGCATATCTTAGACAAAAATAGTGGGAGTTTAACGCAGATGTGAAAAAATATACGATTCAAATAAAACAATAAAATATTTCATAAAAATGTAAACAATATAATAAACAAAGTTAATTATTGTTCATGGAATCATAAATACTAATGTTTCATATCGGACAATGCGAATTTATGCAAGTTCTCTCCTGCGCGTGATAAGATACGATTCATTGTTTAGTAAAACTTCTTTTGCTTATCTGTTTACATAATGCGATGCTGCACATCTACATGTTTGATTTATCAAATATTACATACATATGTGGGTGCAACCAATGCACCGGAGCAGATAATATCTATCGCACCTGGTTATCGTGCCGGTTTCATAGCAGAGCAACAAGATAGTATCGATAAATTATGTTCATAACATCGCTTGATAAACGCATAAAAAATTACACACTAAATTACGTTAGACACATTAAGTATATTAATAATAGAGCTTAGAGAAATAATTTTCCAATCTAATACAACAAATGACAAATTTAAATATTGTGCGAAAAAATTGCATAAAACTCAGAACCTTCATATGTTTCTTAATCATTTTAAAAAGGATTTTTTTTCTTTTTTTTTTTTTTTATTAAATTATCATAGTGATCTCACAAATTGATTATAGCTTTGTTAGAAAAGAGAGAAATTTTAAAATATGTAAATTTAATACTATCTTTCATTTTATATTTTCTTCTGGCGTATCTGCAAGTTTTTAGATGTATTTGTGCTGTTAATATATCCGTAGGATTTGCAATGTAAATGTGAATTGTATCAGATCTATTTTATCTGAGAATTAAAAATATTTTTAAAAAAATTATTGAGGCTTTTAAGCGAAATCACAATTTTAAATAACCGCGGGTTATTAAGAGCCAGATGCGGATGATGGTGCGTTAAAAAAAAAAAAAAAAAAAAAAACTATAAAAATATATTTTTTAAAGACTTTTTACAATTTTATTTGAATTTAATCTGAAGTGTATGTGTCAAAAATCCGTATGTTCGTATTGTACATTTTCTATTTTAAAAGTTATCTAATAACGATTTTCAATACAAGCAAAAATGGAATAAATGATATTGTAATATAATATTAGAGAATTCGAAACCGCAGTGCGCATTTCTCATGAGAATGATTACGTATATAATATAAAGCGTAATGTTACTCGTAAAGTCTCGCGCAATATCTTGATCTGCCAGGAGAAATTTCTCAGGGCGGGTCTTATTGAATTCCGTTACTGCGATTAAATCTCGGATGGCTTCGGTACTTGCCGCTCGTCAATCGTTACGACAAAGCGAAGCCATATCTCTGCCCGTATTCTAGAAATTCTCACGAAGGCCGAGACAAAAGAATGAAAAATCCTAAAGAAAAATTATTTTCCTCATCTTGTTCAAAAAAATTATTTTCCTCGTCTTGTTTAATAATTAATTAATCTTGTTTAAGAATTAATTTTTTTCTTCTTTAATGGCAATATATTATTCTGCATATATAAGAGAGAAGATTGTTACATGAATTTAAAATATAAAACTCTCTCTATTAAAGAGAAGATTTGTATCGTTTTCCTAAAAATAGATATAGTTTTCTTTCGGTAATTTAAATTCGTATATAAAAACCTGTTGCAATAATTTATATAATTATGCTAGAGAAAAAGAAATGGAGAATAAATTGAAGTTAATTGATGCTGACGAAAGTGAACGCTTTATAAGAAATATAACGCGGATCGTAATTAATAATTACTTGCTAATTTAATTAATTGAAAACCAAAATTATACATCTTATAAGCATACTACTTGTACGTTTGAAGGTATTTTGCTTATAAAATGTTTTGCTTTCAAAAACAGATATAATTTTTAATTTCGATATTATTTAAAGATTAAAAAATATTGTATTATATTGAATTCTTTACATCTTTTCCAATAATAAGAAAAATACACACGCTGTCAAAAGAATCTCGAAACTCTTTCTTTTCAACATAATAAAGCGGATACTGTACAAGATTTATGCAGAATATCACGTATACTCGTTTTCAATACTGCGTTTTCGATACTGCACTAGAAACTCATATACACATCGCTCGCTCATTCCCAACTCGCATAAGTCGCTCATTACGTAGGACGAATGCGAACGTTATTGATTTATTTTTAATCGCGTAGATTTTCAATGAGAACACGGACATATAAAATTTCATGTTTTATATACTGGTATATAAAAAGCACATACTCATCTTTAATGATTTGTGTGTACATTAATTTTTAGAAAAAATGAATACAATTTTTTATATATATTCGCATCTCATATCTTTACATACAGAATGGACAAAATAAAGCATAAAAGTATATAAGCACGTAAGTTTTTTTAAAACTTTTTTTTTTTACATCAATTGATTCATCTCATTATTTTATACACAAAATTATTACGCTAAGATTATCGAAAACTAAATATTTCACAAGATATTGTATTTTATATTTTATATCAAAATATGTAAGATTAAGATATAAAGTAACTCGAAAATACTTTATTATAGTGTTTTGAAAAGATCTCAAAAAGGACTATAAAAATATGCAATAAAAAAAAGTTCTCATTAAAAAAAATTAAGTTGACCTTGAAATAACCTTGAAAATCATCATTTATAAACATTCTTATAACATCAACTTATATCTCCCTTGAAATATTGCAACTTTTATTAGAAACAATATTTTTAGAGATAAAAATTTGTCACGCTTTATTTTGTCTATTCTGTATACAATTTTTTTTTTAACAATCTTGATTAACATTTACATAATATCACATAAGTCTCATTTCTCCTAGTTAGATAAATTTTTCTTCTATAATCTCTTTCATTGAATAAGAAAATTATGTAATATCATGATATCGCCGATAAATATAAAATACTATAGACCCGCTATACGTTATGCAAGGATTTTTTTTGTAAAAAATCTTTCAAAATTAAATACATGATTTAAATGCAAAAAGAAACAATTCCATGATTTGTATCTCGATTCGATGCATCCTTGGATTTAATATCTTATTTAAGCAGATTCCTTTTCTAAAAAATATTCATTATAAGATATCTGTTGCCTTATTTAAGTAAAATGTTTTCTATCTATAACTTCTTACACAGGAACACAGGTATCGTTATAACTTTGTTCATTTTCCGTTTCTTATATTGTATTTCTATATTTTATCACGTTTCAGTTTTTAAAGCAATTTAATTAGTTTTTTGTTTTTTTTCCCCCGGAAATTCTTGCAGAAAATTGGATCGCTAATCTTTTTTTTATTAATTTTTTTTTTCGAATAACAATGAAAATTTATTGCTGTATGAAAACATATATATTTTTTTGTTATATTTTATTTATATTATTGTACATTTTTACATTTTTTATTAAAGCATATCAATGATTTGTGAAAAATAATATATGATGAAAAGTTAGAAGTCATTTGCCCCGATGTAGCGCAGATGGAACAGGAAACTCTGCCGCCTGTCACGCCGCACTTTTAGTTTCGAACAAATTAACTAGTCGTAAAGGGGGGTGCCCAGCCTAGTGTAGCCTGTCTGCGTGGCTACGTTGAACCGACCTTGTCCCACAATGCATCCATCTTTGGGCTCCATCGTCGCTTGAGAGAGAGAGAGAGAGAGAGAGAGAGAAGAAGAAGAAGAAGAAGAAGAAGAAGAAGAAGAAGAAAAAGAAGAAAAAGAAGAAGAAGAAGAAGAAGAAGAAGAAGAAGAAGAAGAAGGGGGGAGAGAGAGGGGGAGGGAGGGGGAGAGGGAGAGGGAGAGAGAGGGGGGAGATATAATATATTCGCATATAAGATGCGACTATACATAAAAAATTATATTCGTTTTTTCTAAAAACTAATGTGTATGCAGATCATTAAAGATGAGTATATGCTTTTTATATACCGGTATATCCGACATAACATGTTTACATGAATGAAAAAAAATATTATCGACTTGAGGTTCAATACATGCACAATATTGCCATATGCGAGATATAGATATGCGAGCGACGTCCTCTAAATAGGAAAGAACGTCATCGAGGGAAGTGAATCATTCGCGGTGAATCAATGACGGTCCCGGATGATATTACATGTACGATTTTATTAAAATTTGGAAGGGGAAGACGCGTGCGCATATTGTTTGCCGTAAATATATTCAAGAAAAATGGGAAAATCTTAAAAAAACAGAACTTATGTCAGCAATAAAGTACTTTACAAAAAATTGTACTTTTTTAGTTGAGCATAATAATTTTGCATAAATTTTTAAGCTTTAGCATTAAAAAATCTGAAAAATAAGCTCCTAATAAAGATTCTACTGAGTTAAAGTATATATTTTTGCGCTCAGAACGACTCTGGTAAACTCGTCATACGAAGAGGGAACGCAAATGTTAAAGTAAGAAAAGGCGGAGACTAAAAAGACAACGTATAAAGTTCTCACACATGTCCTCTTTTGCTATTTGGTAAAGCGCTTAGTTCGTATATGTATAGAACATCAGCGCGCGTGTATATGTACATGTGTCAAGAGAACAGAGAACTTGTAACACGTGTTCGTTTAATCGTAACGTTATATCCGTAAAGAGTCATTTTACTTAACTCGCTCCTCTTCCAGGTTGATAATCTTGAGACAACGAGATTTGCACAGAAACTAAATTTCAAGTTAAGCCTGCGGCACACGGTACGATTTTGCGTACTAGATCGCATGTGAGACATTTTGCTAGCAATTATAATGGTTATGCAACTTAAAATGTTATGTGCTGCGTGTTGCTGTACGTGCTAGCATGCTAGTTTTTGGTAATAGGTTCGGTGCTATATTTCACTATGGTTTTATTGCTAGCTGCAAACGATACTACGACAAAAACGCAAAAAATAAAAATAATAATAAATATAAAGACAAAAGTTATATATTGGGTGATTGCATAAGTTCGTGCCCGATTTAAATATAAACTTCAATAGATTATATTTTAGAGATAACACTTTTATTAATCAATTATATAGTCTCCATTCTTTTCTACAATGGTTTTCCAACGATCTATAAGCTTATCGATTCCATTTTTGAAGAAAGAACTTGGTTTTTCTTGAAAAAAGTTTGTAAGGTGGTTTTCGACAGCTTCCTCGGAATTGAGATTCTTACCATTTAAACTATTCTGCAAAGACCGGAACAAATAAAAATCTGAAGGCGCAATATCTGGAGAATATGGCCGGGTACTGCAGAATGTCCCATTGCAACTTCTGCAGTTTTCCTGCAGCTTATTCCTTTCAGTCAGGAGATGCGGCACCCACACGGGTCATATCAAGCTTGGAAATGTATCCAAGCTTTTTTAAATGACGAAAAGCGGTTGAATTATCGATGTTCAGCCTCTCAGCAATATCCTCAGTTGTAATCCTTGGGTTTCTTTCCACTAAGGCATGCACAATGTCATCATCAATGCCAGAAGGCCGTCCAGAGCGGGGTTGATCCTCCATGTTGAAATCACCATTTCGAAATCTGCCAAACCACTTTTTGACTGTTCGGAGAGCAGGAGTGCGGGTCCAAATAAACGCTTTGAATATTTTTTTGTGCAATCCCAACACTCACGCCTTTCCGAAATTCATATAGCATTACATGCCGCAAATGCACCTTTTCTTTCTCCATTTTTAATGATTTCTCTTATGCACAAATGGACTTATCTGAACAATAAATTAACTGACGCTAAATTAACATAAGACAACGTCATCTATTCGGTGTAAGCATCAATTACCACACGAAAACAATAGAACTCCGCCATGCAGTAATTTAATGCCATCTATGAAAGTCGGGCACGAACTTATGCTATCATCTAATATATATACATAAGTAATTATGTATTTTATTTATAATTATGATGATATTAATTGAATATGTATAAAATTAATTAAAAATAAGAGATTTTCTAACCTAATAAAATTAAAAAAATTTTATTAATTCTTCCACAATCCCAAATATCTTGAATCGTATCTTGACTAGATAAGCAATCATTGGCTATTATCTAGAGGATTTTTAGAATCTTGAAGAATTTTGTTGAAATCTCTAGAAATCTTATAACTAAAATATTAATCCAACACGTAAGATAATCTGCACGTATGAAGCCAAAACTAGTAACACTCTTATGATGAACACGTAGAATACTTCGCTAAACAGCACGCAACGAATAAATTAACAAAATCAGTACGAAAAATCGTACCGTGTGCCGCAGGCTTTAGTTTCAAACCCGTGCTGCATTCATAATAAGTCATTACAAGTAAAGCTCTAATATATAGAATAGAGATAGAAAACGTTTGCTATTATCATTTAATGCTCAACAATAGCGTTTAATTATATTATTACCATAATGATTACAATAATTAAAGTATAAATAATCAAGATGTTATAAAGACAATTTCAGAATTTTCTGAAATACATATCAACATATCAACATGCCATATTAACAAATACTGAGCTGTACAATGATTGTAAAATTTTGCAAACATATAAACAAAGATATACTGCATATGTATTTCATAAATAGTATTAAATTTCTTTGAAATAACAAAGGATGTGCATAATTATATGTAACAATCCACTTTATCCTGCAATGTTTAATCGCTATTATTCAAAAGTCTGAAATAATCAGTGAATAATAATTAAAGTACAGCTGCATATTAGAATGTACTATAAATATAGAAATAAAAAACGATGAGTGAAAAAACTGATTGCAATAGAGGCAAGATAATAAGCGCAAGAGATAAAGTTAAGCAACCAGACGAATGAATGAATCTCACGATTCACACGTGTTCTGCTTTGCTTATTCAGTCTGATTTGACACGCATCGCTGACACATATCCGTTGCAATTGCGGAATGCGAAATTCTCCCGACATTGTCCGCATTGTGCCGTTGATTTCGTAAACTTTGTGCCCATTTCCTCCAATTGACTTCAAGGAAAAGCGTAATGTCTCGATCAGACAAAAGCGGGTAAATGCAAACTCTCCTTTTTATTTCTATTATAGTAATTTTCTAAACAATAAAATATAGGAAGCAATACAAAATATTTAATATATATATATATATATATATATAGTATTTTGCATTGGAGCGGAGCCCCACCCCGAAATAATTCTAACCTCACCCAAACCTATTTTCAGTTTTAAAAGTAAAGTTGGGTTTGGTTAGATTAGATTTTTTCGGAGCGGGGATACACACGAAAAAAAAAATTTCGCTACCATAGCTAATCATGATTTGCAAAATAAATTTCTAAACTGCAGCAAAACGGTTTGTTGTTGCACCTAATAAATAGGTATCACAGCTAAGATGTTCGCTATTGCACCTAATACATAGATGTCATAGCTAAGAGGTTCGCTGTCCATATATTACGACTGAAATCTAGTTACCACATGCAGTTTTTAGCTACAGCAGCTAATTTTTTTTCCGTGCAAGAGGAGAGACGAAGTTTCTTCCCCGTCCATGCATTCAATAAATAATATTTTTTAAGACAAGACTCACAAATTCGTGTAGTTGTACAATATGTTGAAAGCTGTTAACAAATTGCGCAGAATAAAACATATTATTGATAAAAATCCGTGACCCCGTACGCGTATGTGGCATATCATTTTGTGGAAACTCACAAATAATTAAGAATTCTGACTTTCAATAGTTCTAAAGTTCTTGATAGTTTAAATAAATAGTTCGGCCTATTAAAGCATCAAAAATGCCTTTGGACAAACTAAGATGCCAACTTCACACAGCGTTTTGCTTTGTCCTACAATATTTTCCTTATCAGTAATTGTCGGAATTAAAAAAATTTATAATTCTACATGAGTTCTAAGAGTTCTGCCTTTTAAAAACAAAAAGATATCAATTAAGGTCAAATAAAGGCAAGTGAATCCCTATATCTATAGGTACAGAGATGAGACGCCGCTCGATTTTCGAAAGTTCTGTTTATTCTAAAGCAGTTCTGATGTAGTTCTGAACGTATTAATGCATTTTCTAAAAAGTTCTGACAATAAAAACAATCAGAAATTTTTTTAAACAATTATTTTGCCCCCAAAACACACTTTCGAGTATAAAAGTGAGAACGCTGATCGATTTTCAAGAGTTCTGCTAATTCTAAAACAGTTCTGATATAGTTTTGAATGTATTAATGCATTTTCTAAAGAGTTCTGACAATAAAAACAATTAAAAATTTCTTTAAACAATTACTATACCTCCAAAACGCATATTTTCTTGTATAAAGGTAAGAAAATGCATTAATACGTTCAGAACTATTTTAGAATTAGCAGAACTTTTAAAAATCAACCAGCGTCTCACTAAATATAGAGATCCACTTGTCTTTATTTCATATTAATTGATCTTTTTTTTACTTTTAAACGGCAGAACTCTTCTTAGAATTCATGTGGAACTATAAATCTTTTCAATTTGGACAATTATTGAATTAACTCTAGAACTATTAAAAATAAAGTTAGAACTCTTAATTATTTGTGAGTTTCTACGAAATGATACGCCAGCTTCACGAACACACACCATGTCCCTATCCCGTAAATGTAAAATAAACAAACACTTCTTCCACGTCTGCTCTACAACAAATACAACGTATATAAACTTCACTTTTCCCGATATTACTTTATAATATCCGAGAAAAAGCATTAAAATTATGAAATTTTAATTTGTTATATTTCCTAAGCTAGAGTCCCTCTAACAGAGTCTGACCATACGATAGTAACTTTTGATTGGTCCGCCATTTTTTGACAACTCCCGCTGATATTTGAATGGAAATGACAATAACAGTAAATAGTCGCAATGAAAATTGAAAATATACGTGATAAAAACAATATATATATAAGAATTTTCACTGTACAGAAAACATGTGAAAAGTCAATAATTTGAATAAAAAAATAAAAGGAGACAAAAAAGAAAGAAGGAAAATATTACAACAAAATATTACAATAGTAATTTATTATTATTGTATTAAGACACTTATATTAAAACACACTGTAGAATATATAGTAAACTATATAACAATATAGAAATATGTAATAACAAAGAAAACATTTTTGTTAGTTTCATAAATCATGACATGCTTAAACAAGACATATTAAGACATATTAGAAAAAAATATTATGCATAGCTATAGGTTTGCTATTATATCTATATTTACTAAGCATAATATTTTTTCTCTGATAAATATGTAATTGCAAAACAATAAATCTTTTGAGAATTTTGGAATATAATTGATGACAATTTAAAATGTGATTAACAGAAAAATCACTAAATTTAAATGCAACATGTCATGCGCATGCGTTCGTTTAAAGTAAGATGGCGTATATTTCTTTCTCTCTCGCAGAATTTTGCCAAAACTGTCAAGTTGGCCAGACTCTGTTAGAGGGACTCCATTCTAAACCAATGCCGTCCCCTACTTATTTCTTGGGATATTACTCAGAAAAACCTCCCCTATAACATATTTAAGTGGCGATAAAATCGGAAATGTGTTACTTTTTATGCAGTTTTACCTCTTTTTCTTTTAAAATTTAAATATTTCAGATAACGTTTTCTCGTCGGGGAGAAAAGAGCAAAACGTCTCGAGCAAATTATTTGTCATTACACAGCATATTAAGCGCTATATAAGCGTAGAAGAGAAGTCTGCAAGTAAGAAGAGAGAGAGAGATGCAGATTGGAGTCGCGACTCGGAGATTTTGACATCGCGATGCATAACGGAATACTGCACGAGTCACGGACACATCTCTCGATGCAACGTGGCATACGTGGCCGTAACAGGCCTAATTATCATCAAAAGCAAATGGATAATTCTGGGAAAAAAGATTATATTCGAGTGATTTGTTGGCGTTTCGCAAAATTTAATTTCTATCAAGAGAAGATTTTAAAATATCCAAAGCATTCAACAAAATCTTTTTTTATAGTTTTTATTTCTTTTATCTTGAATTCGATAAATATATTTAAGTATCAGAATAAAATAATATTTAATATAGCGATAATTTTTTCAAATTTTTTTATTTTTAAGCAGATAAGAGCAATCCAAAATATTTCCATCAACTAAACCATCAATTATATACAAAAATGAAAAAAAGAGATGTTAGGAGATTATCGCAAGAAAACGTTATAAAACTTCGCACGCTTCCTCCCGGGATCTCCTATTGCTCAAAAAAGAGCAATTAATATTCGTTGAGGCCATAAAATTAACCACAACGCCAAGTCAATTTTATTATGTCACTCAACGAACCTAATTACTTACAGATCGTATTGACGAGTTATTAACGATTCATATTTAACATTTGCTCTTAATTAAGATAATTATACATATGTATATATCTGTGTGTTTCTTGTACAGTATATATATTTTTTACTGTTTTATCAGACAAAATGTTCAAATGTTTAAATCGTAATTTTTTTTTGCTTCATTTAGGGATGTATGTGCAATATATCAAAACATTGACAAAAGCATGAAAATTTCACTGTTCTACTATTTCTTTTAAGTATCTGTGCAAAACCTGAGCACAATTCTTTTAACGGTTTGGAAATTATTTAACTTAGTATTGATTTTTATGAAAAATTGTACATTGTAGCATTTATTGACAAATTTGACAAGAAAAAAACATTGTCAGCAAAATAAAAATTTTCGCATGTATTAACAAAATAAATAAATAAATATTTGTGCAAAATTTGATTTAGATCCACTTACTCGTCTAAAATTTATTTACTAAAAATTTATAGCAAAATATTTATAGTAACCTGAAATCTGCCTGTAAATTATTTTTTTTTTGTTTCTTGCAGTTAATTTCAGGGGATATTCATGATCAAAAGCTTTGTCATAAAAAAAAAAAAAATTAAAACTATTTTTTCTTATAAAGACGTTAAAAATCATATTATTTTGAGATATTTTAATTCTTTTTATAATCCAGATTTATTTATTTAACTTTCCAAACAATATAAACATACAAATATGTTTTTTTATAAATTTTGATAGTTTTTGCTGCTATTGTATAGCCAAAACATTCTTAAAGCAGCACTCGTATAATATGATACATATAATGTAAAAAACATATGATTAATCGTATTTCAATATTACTACAAAATAATTATAATTATTATTTGTTTTGCTGGATTAATAAATAGATAACTATTATACGAAACGAAACCTCCTAGCCAGTCTTTTTAATATCTTGATGATAACCCAACGCTTTGCCACATTTCTCATAAAATAAGCAGCAGCTTATTTTCCTGTTACGGCAAACCAATTTAATCACGAAAAACACTAATATCCAATACTCGATATCCAATACTAATTAGAATTTAGAAATTATAATCTTTCTGAATTATGCTCGCGCTACACTCTTTGTATCGAGTTGTAAGATAAGTGGAGAGTAAAAGTATTATAAAAATGTCTTATATCATTTTTCTTTTTTTCATTTTATAATGCCGTTCGCCCCAATGAAGATTCTAAAATTAGAAATTCTGTTGATATCTTAATGTACGATATAATATGCAGGGTTGGGAAGTAACGCGTTACTTGTAACGCCGTTACCGTTACAGTTACTTTTTTTCGGTAACTGTAACGGTAATGGCGTTACAAATTTTATTTGTAACGGAAAAAGTAACTTCGTTACATTTTTCGGTAACGAGTAACGAATTTAACAGTTACTTTTATCGTTACTTTTTTCAAATTTTTTGATTTATTTAAGATATTATTCTTGCTATTGTGCGTGATAAAATTTTTATCTTAACCGTAAAGCCGTAAGCAAATCGACCAATTAGCATTCTTATTATGTTGTAAAAATGCTTAAATGTGATTGATCAACTTATGGCTCTTGCAGACCAGTGCGATGACGCGACGCGCGATATCCAATGAGAGCTTTATCTTTTCGGAAAAGCAGAGCTCTCATTTACTACCAGTTCTAAGTACCTTGCAACGAAAATTAGAAAATCTCAATAAATCTGACCTTATAGATTGCCATTCATTAGTTGAAACTATTCAGCAAGGTTTAAATAAAAGGTAACTTATTAATTTGATTAATACATATGTTATTTAATTTTAAATAAGGATTTAATCGAAAAATATTATTTTATTTTAAACTATTGATTCAAAAGTATTAATTTTAATAAAACAAACAATGTCGCTTAATTTACTATATTTGATTTTAGATTTCTTACAATATTTGAAACAAAAGAATTAATAATAGCAGCATGTTTACATCCAAAATTTAAGTTAAACTGGTTAACCGGAGAAAAAAGAAAACGTGCTGAAAATTACTTGGAGGATTTATTGGGAATCCGATCAACTGAAAATTCTTCAAAAGCTGGAAAATCTGACGATCACGATGATTTTTTCATTTTTGAGCAAAAAACGGTGCAAAATGAATCTGAACAAGAAGAATTGCAACGGTTTTTAAAATCAAATAATTGTAATATAGAAATGTTAAACGACTATCCAAAACTTAAAAATCTTTTTATTAAATATAATACAGCTCTACCAAGCAGTGCATCTGTAGAAAGAATGTTTAGCATCGGTGGCTCTGTATTAACACCACAAAGAGGGCATTTAAATGATGATACTATGGAGCAACAAATTTTATTAAAAATTAATAAAGAATTTCGATAAAATTTAATCATTTATTTTGTAATAAACCTTGAATGAAATCTTGCTTACAATTTTTTAAAAGTTTTTCTTATGCAAAATAATTTATTAGTTTGTATTGTAAAAAAGTAACGGAAATTGTAACGACTCGTTACTTTTTAGTAACTGTAACGGTAACGAGTTACTTTTTAAAATTAGTAACGAGTAACGGTAACGAGTTACTTTTTAGAAAAAATAACGGTAATGGTAACGAGTTACTTTTATAAAGTAACTTTCCCAACCCTGATAATATGTTTATCTATTAAAGATAGAGTTATAAACACACACGTTTTCAAAGAAGACATTTAGAACTGGATATGATGGAACTGAATAAGAAACCATGCTTGATCAAGGAAACGTAATAAGCAACGAAAACCAGTTCTCGGTTTTTATCTCGAATACTTTTATTCTCTACTTGATCTTATAACTTGATACAAAGAGTGTAGTACGAGCATAATTCAGAAGAATTATAATTTCTAAATTCTAATTAGTATTATCGAGTAACGGATATTACTGTTTTTCGTGATTAAGTTGCCTCGCCGTAACAAGAAAATAAGCTGTTGTTTATTTTGTAAGAAATGTGGCAAAACATCGGGTTATCATCAAGATATTAAAAGCAACGGCTAGGAGTTTTCGTCTCGCGATGATTTTCAAACGTACACGATGACGTACAGTGTGTCATAGCTTTCAAATTTATTTGAACGAAAGCGCATTTAATTTGCGAATCACGCACAAAATATCATTACAGTGAATGACTCTAGAACCTGAGCCTAGAAAATGACTCTAGAGCCTAGAAAATAATATTTATTGTACGTGGTAAGAATATTACACGAGCAAAATGTGGGACGTCAGCAAAACTATTACGCTACCGTGTGTAAAAGTTGCGCACGCGCACGTTTAAAAGTCCTTGGATAGGTTTTAAAAGGAGAATCCTCCACAGACAGGAGGCGCGACTGTCAACTGTCATGCATTATCCTCGAGAGACCGCAAGAACCGTGCGTTCGCTTTCGCTGCGTCAATACGCTTGGCATGCGTTTAACTATCAACGATTTGCGATCCAGCAACTATTTCGCTTTCACGTTCCTCTCCCGAGTTCCTCTCTATTGTTTACTGGACATTAAACGTCGCGTTATTATAACGCACGCATGTCGGACAGAGAAATCTGCGAAGTGTGTGCACGCTATTAACCATCGCTAATGTCAATGTTTCATTCGCATGAGTATCAAGCAAATTGGAAATTGCATGCGTTGGGAATCTTAAATAAATACTTTATACGATGATTCTCTGAATTGCATGAAGAAGGCATTTATGATCCGTATATTTTCTCTCATTGTCAGATAACATATTAGAATAATTTACGCATTGTTACTTAATTTTAACAGAACAAGGATAGAGATAATATTGTATAAAAGACTAGAAATAAAAGGAATCAATTAATATTAAAGTTTTGTGAAAATAGTTATAAAACGTACGAAATATATAAAGCATTTATCAAGCTCTACTACAATATAGAATGCGAAATACTACACAAAAAGTAAACTCGTTCATATCTTTTTCGCGTGCTTATCATTAGCTCTTTTTTTTCTTCAGATAATAATTCTCGCTAGCAAATATTAAGTTACGTCACACCGCAACTTAGGTTATATAAGACAGTTTATTATGTGACGTAAAAAAAGAGAAACATGACACAATTCAGCTCGTAATACTGACAGCAATTTTCACGGGTCAACTTTCTTTTTGCAATAAAGTGGAACGCGGATTTCGTCAGAGAGACAAGAGATCACGTAGAAGGCGGGAATCACAAGTACGAAGATACATAATATTTTACTTACGCTTCGCAATATGGCTGTTTGTTGAAACCTTTGTACGTCCGCATATTCAGGGTCATACCGCAGCCCTGGCACTTGAAACATTGCTTGTGCCATATCTGTAACAAGGAAACGCTGTTATTCACATTCCATATCAATTTGTCAGTCTTACACAGTTGCGAAACGAGCAGCGCGGAAGAAAATAACATATATATAATATAGTTGTACACTTTGAATTTCAACCAATATAAAACGCAATTTATTATGAATCACGATCTGATATTGTACTGTATGCAGCACATTTTATCTTAGCTTTCAATAATTACATTGATAAATGTTAAATATAGATTTTTTTCACTAATATAACAAAATTATCTTTAGCAAATCTCATTTTAAGAATATTCTACGTATTTATTTTTGCGCATTTTCTATTTTTCGAACTTGTAAACGTAATAAAACTGTCACGAAAATAATTTCATGAAATTTTATTGAATTGCAATAAACATCGGCATAAATAATGATAAACAATATCGACCATGATAACAGTAACGACAATGATATGTGCATTCTTTATCCGGATTCTTATGAATTCAATATCTCAATGATAATTATATTAATACGAAAACAGTACGATTTTTAAAATAATGAGATACACATATTGTATTTAACATTCAAAATTAATAATTTTCGTGCTCTATTAATTGTATAAGATGAAAGTATTATAATATTACGTCAGCAGTTTTTAACATGATAATAAATAAAATTCATTGATAGTTTCCGTCTATTGTTAATCGATGCACATTGAAACGAACGTTTGACCAAATTATTCGCAGACCGTGAGATTTCTCAAGTTTATATTAATAATTGCGTACAATCATGAACATATCGTAACATCATTTTGCATATCGCGTATATACGCATATCATAAAATCGTTTTGCGAAGGATAAAATAGTAAAACAAAAATATAGGAACAAATAAGAATTAATTACTCTGTTCTAAACAAAGTTAAACAAAAAGAAAAAGATTTTCTAGCCATTTCATTCTGCAGGTAAAGAGGAGATGATCTTTATAACCTTATCCTTATTATTAGTTGCCAATAACTCCATAAATTACTATTAATGACTTCTTGCGTTCTGTTTCGAAAAATAATCATATGCCAATAACAATGCACTTCGGATTGATTCGCGAAGTTTACGAGCCGATAAGGATAAGAAATACGATTTTTTAATATCCGAGATAAGATCCTGCAGACGGGTTAATAATAAAGCGTGATTATTATAATTTCCCCTACTCTTCCTTCATTTTTAAAGAGGTTGAACGGTATTTAGTTAGATCTCTTAGCCCTGCTGCATCATACTCAATTTGCCATTGATAAATAGGGTAAATGGCGTTCGCATATTACAATGTTCGCGTAAGACGAGCATTAGCCAAATATGTCTGCTACAATGTAACAGCTATGCATAATCATCCTCTCATAATCTTATTCACAAGTATCATAGAAGCTACGTTAAAATGCTTCAAATAAAATTAAGCAATGTAAAGTGTTTGAAGCGTATATGGTAAGATTGGATCATTAATTTTTCTGATTTGTTTTAACACAGCAACTTTTAATCTTAGATTTCGCAATATACACTGCTCAAAAAATTATGGCATAGAAAATATTTGCCGAAATTCTTCTTACCGTTGTTCTTGGCCTTTGGGCCAAGTACTGGCCGGCAGATTTAATGACTGGTCAAAACACGAGCCAGGAGCTGAAAAACGGGCGCGCACGCGCGTGTGTGTCCACAAACACTATTGCCATAACTCCACTATAGCTTCCAGTCATTAAACTCGCCGGCCGGTACTTGGCCCAAAAGCCAACGGTAATTTTGAAGGGCTGTAACTTTGCGAAAAAGAATCGTAATGACTTCGCTTTTTTTCAAATTGAAGTGGAAGATTTGAACTTTACGACGATGCAAGTGGCGTCCTCGAAAAAAAATTTTTCACGTCCGTGCATTCCGTCAAACTTTGCAATTTTCAGTATGTCAAACATTAAATTTCAGGGGTTACAAGGATTCCTGAGTGTATCGCGTGCAAAAAATGGAGGTACATTAATAGAGGTATCTTAAAGTAGAGACGTCAAGTTTCATTTTGAAAAAAATCATTCGTCGATAATTATTCATGAAGCGATCGACAGTCAAAGCTGGCCAATTTTCGGCAAATATTTTCGGGCATGTGAAGTTAGCACTCCGATATAAAAATTTTGTAGTTCCAATTAGAGTTTCAGCTTCTTTTTGAAGAGTTTTAGAGTTTTTTAATAATAATTAAAAGAGTTTCGACGATTTATGTCATTATAATAGCATTTAAAAAATGGGGTACTAATTTCACACTCGATTTCAAGAGTTCAAATAGTTCTGAACAACTCGTTTACTTTGTTTTTACCTCATCTAGAGTTCCTGATAAATAAAAAATATTTTTGATTTTGCAAAAAAATTTTAAAAATTAATAAAAAAAATTTTTTTTATTAGTTCTTATGATTAATTACAATTTCTCTATATATTTCTAAGAGTTCCTGATAATTTTAAAACAATTTTTGCAACAAGAACTTAAAAATACAACTTTAAAATAATCATCGTTCCATAACACGATGTTCAGATTTCAACTTCTATTGTAACAATTTCAGGATATATGGTTAGTACTTTAAAAGTTATAAAAGTAATCCTAATGATCAAAAGCGATTCAATTAATAATTAAAAAGTTATTCGACTCGGAAGAACCTCGATGCCGATTTTGTCAAAGTATCGATAAAAATCATTTTGAAGAATTCCAATAGTTCCCGTGCCAGATTTGATTAGTACTTTAAAAATTATAAAAGTAATTCTAATGACCAAAAGCGATTCCATTAATAATTAAAAAATTATTCGACTTTAAAGAATATCGGTCTCTAATTTTTCAAAGTATCAATAAAATTTGTCCAAATTTTTTACGATCAAGTAAGATAATTATTAATCGGATTGCTTTCGGTTATTAAGATTACTTTCATAACTTATAAAATACTAATCAAATCTGGCGCGGGAACTATTGGAACTCCCCAAAAAAATTTTTATCTATATTTTGAAAAAATCGGTACCGAGGTTCTTCCGAGTCGAATAACTTTTTAATTATTAATCAAATCGCTTTTGATCATTAGGATTAATTTCATAGCTTACAAAATAGTAACTAAATCTAGTGCTGGAATGATTGGAATTCTTCAAAATAATTTGTATCGATACTTTGAAAAATCGATATCGAGGTTTTTCAGAGTCGAATAACTTTTTAATTATTAATCAAATCGCTTTTTGTTCAGTAATAATTATTTTTATAACTTTTGCAATAATACTAACCATAATAATGCGAGAACTACTAAAATTAAAAAAAAAAAAAATTTTGTCGAGTCTTGTAAAAGTTTTTGATGGAGATTGTTCAGGTTCAAATAACTTTTAAATCGTTGGATATCGTTTATTTTGGAAAATATAATTAATATATCATGAAGAAATGGATTTTCCTAAGTTAAACGTTGAGCAATAAATTCGATATTGTATATCTTGAGAGCAATAAATTAGGAAAACATTTTGAGATCAAAATCATGACAGCAACTAATTGCGTTCATGTACTTTACTCTTGTATAATATAATATATAATAAAAATATTGCGCCAACTAATACAAAATTTATTTATTATTATTTCTAATATTAAACATTGTACCAAATTGTAATGTGATTAAAATAGTGGAACATATTTAAGTGAAAGAAATTTTTTCGGTCTTTGCTTCGCGTGACTTGGCGCGAGACACTACCGTGTCTCTTGATTTTCCTGCTAATGGGTAGAAGTAATAAATTCGCGCTTAGAGCAATAAATTAGGAACAATTTAAGACTTAATTATGCACTATAGCCGAACCCGATTTTTCATGGTGGTCAAGTTAATAAGGGTACCGAAAATAGCACTTGAAGATACGGGGGGAATTTCACATTTTTCGCAACTTTAAGGCGGTATAACTTTTTTGTTATCAATTTTAACACTTAAGTTGTTAAGGATAATTGAATAGAACTCTTTGAAGAACTATCAAAACTCTCAATAAAACTACCCGTTACCGATAAAAATTTTCGTTTTTATAAACTTCAAACATTTTCTAAGTCTAAGGGGTAAACATTTTTCTGGGTAACCGGCAGTTCTGTTGACAGTTCTGGCAGTCCACCAAAAAGTTTTATCGATAATTATTAACACTCAAAACGCTACAAAATAAATATGTTCTCGCTAGTTGAAATCACGAATCCGAAATTTTTTTAACGATAAGTTCCATAGGGGTAAAAAATTTTCATAGCGCTTCGAATGTTAATAGTTATCGATAGAATTCTTTGGGGGACACTCAAAACTCCAATATCTTTTTAAATTTAAAAAATGGGGAGTCAATTTCACAAAGGTCATAAGATATCTCGTCATTATTATAAAATGAGACTACTTTGAAACCTCTTTGTTACATCCCGTGTTAGAAAATGAAAGAATTATCTTCAAACTATTTGATATCTTCTTGCACAATAACAAAATAAATTAGTACAATGAAGATAATATAAGTTGTGTAACATTTAAGAAAAATTTCAGAGAAAATATCCAAAAACTTCCAAAGATACTCACTAGTTGCGTTTCCATTACACTTTACAATCGCAAACGGCCCGCGATTTTCTCATAGAACTTCCTTTCTATTGCAAAATAGCAAGCAAGAAGTTGAAAGGCAATGTGTTTTAATGATCCTTTCAAGAGCCACATGTAAGGCAACAATCGTGGGGGCAAATAAAATGGATTCATAAAACAATTTCATGAGAGAACTTTAAATTAAACTTCGTATAAATAACAATAGTCATTGGACATTTCTCTCATATTTCTTTGAAAAATAATCTTAAAGAAAAAAATGACTTATTTACTAGAACATATATCAATATAAAAACAATTCTTTTTATTAAAATTATCTCAGTTGATTACAATAATTATGCGATAAAGTCAATAACTTCAGCATTTATCTTATCTTAATCTTAAAGAACCGGAAGATAAATCGAAGCAATAAATAAATGCGACTTTAATCGTGTCAACGCTAAAAACAAACATTGCAAAGAGAATAAAAAGTTTCATCGGACAATGAAACTTTCTTAATTCCGCAAAGTATCGACGAATAGCCGTGCATTAAATACAACATCGAAGGAATTTCTTTCTTTTTCATGAAACGCAGCACGTATTGATTTCTAAACTATGCGGAGACCAAGTCGCAGATGTCATTTCACGAGACAATGCCGGAATACGATCAGTAATGAATGCAGCGATACTTTATTTTTATGGTGCGGCGCAATATATGTATCTGCGAAACATATGTATATTACGATTACACGAGTGTATTGTTAGACCGCTCGAGACATGCTCGTAATTTGGAGCAATTTCATGTTTTATCGTTCGATATGTTGCAATTAAATTTTAATATGATAGTATAGAAAAAAAAAATACAATTTGTGTAAAGATTTGTGATGTAATTAATTTAAATTTTTTATTATACCAAAAAATAAAGAGTTACAACTAATTGTAAGTAAAGAATAATTAAATTATTTCTTACACTATTATAATTCTTAGAAAACACATGTTCATTAATTATCTCTGAATGTATGTATATATAAGTTTGTTTTTAATTTGTAAGATATAGTGCAGATTATTAATTTATAAGATGTAATGTACAGAGTTATCTCTGACTGCATAAATCTGATAAGTTTGCATCTAGAGAATAACATTGTACAGTGGCTTTTTTTATCGAGTATTTTCATCTGATTTCGGAATGTTTTTTACCAATAAAAGCTCTTGTTTTGCAAGTTATTTTGTTTACAACTGCTGCACACACACACACACACACGCACACACAATACGCACACACACACAATACGCACACGCACGCACACACACACCACACTATATACAAGGTGGACCAAAAGTCTGAATACAGTCGAATATTTCGTAAACAATGCAATTTTGAAAAGAAAGTTTTAGATAAAAGTCGTAGGTTTACAAAGACGCATTGAACGATAATATCTAATTGATCGTGGCATTGACCCGACCACGGTCAGGTCAAGGTTAACTTAATTTTTTTCAATGAAAACCTCTATTTTTTATTACAAATTGTTGTAGCTTATCTCAAGAGCTTTTCAAAACACTATAATAAAATATTTAATTAAATATTTTTTGAGTTATTTTATATCTTAATCTGACATATTTTTATGTAAAAAATAAAACGTAAAATATTTAGTTTTCGATAATCTTATCGTAATACTTTCATGTACAGAATAATGAGATAAATCAATTGGTATAAAGAAAATAATTGTTTTCAAGAAAAAGTATGTAATTACTGTATGTAATTATAGTTATTTACAAGGTATTTTTTAAATTAACTAATAAAGGCTCTTATGAATATACAATATCATACAAAGAAAATAAAAGGCAATCAAGCGCAGTAATTTGTGCGTATATGTTTTATTACAATCAAATTACAAAATTCAATGTAACCTTGATATGACCTTAACAATGCCATCCAACGTCTAACTAATATTTCGATCTCCTTTCCTCCTCAGAACCAAACAACTTTTGTCTAAAAAGTTTCCTTCTAAAACTTACAGGTTTTGAGATATTTGGCTGTTAAGATTAAAAAGACACCCTGTAGAGGGGGGGGGGAGAAGGAGGAAAAAGATGGAGGGAAGGGGAAGAAGGAAATTAATTCTAAAATATTCTCTTTTTTATTATTTTTTTGTATTAAATGTTACATTTGGAAGTCTTCAAATATTTATGAAACAAAGCAAAATATACTTTATTGAATGAAATCTATTCAATAATTTTTTTTTTTTGAGAAAAAAGATTATTCGTGAGGCACAAAAATATATTTTTATTTAAAAAGGAAGGATGGTATTTATAAATCAGGACTCTGTCATCAACAGTAAAAGTTCGACTATGTAGTGAATTGTCGAGGAAGTGGCAGTCGGTGGAGTAATGACAATCGGATGATAATCTTTACTTTGTAATATCTCTCTCCGTGTTACATAGTTATCTGATTAGAATTCGCGTATTATCGCAAAGTTACCGTATTAGTAAAAGCAGAGCATTGTTGGATTATTTCATATTCATCATTTATCAATGTGATTCTTGACAGAACACTCATCGTAATGATATTATAGATTAGAAATAAATATGTCATTCATAAAAAAAAAAGATTATTATTGCACATAACGATAGTCCCGTTTATTCCGCGCCTTTAGAGAATAACGCATGAAATGCGTATCTCTGTATGGTATCATATTCATGCCTTCGCAATCGACATTGAGAAACAACCGGATGCCATTTCGCATCGTTGGCATAGCAACCATATTTAATGATTTAAAATCAGTGGATCGGGAAAAGTGAGAGGTCCAGTCACTTATTCGGATTGTAGATAATTGAATGCAAAGAGTATTATAATATAATGAATAAATAAAGAATCAAAAGCACTTGATTGACAGCAATAACAGTTTTATAAATAATATATAGAATATATTCAGAAAACATTATTATTTCTCTTTTGATACTAAACATGATAAATATTAATAAACTGATAATCCAGCGATATCGTTTGTACAAAAAAAAGACCAAGAAATATGGTAATTTTAACATATATCGATATAAATGCGTAAAACTTGCCTCTGTCAACAAATACACAAGTATGTTGTCTGCAGAATATTTTGTCGCGATTTTCTTGAACGATAGGAAAGCAACAGATTGGAACCTGACTTGTTAAAATCGCGCAAGCAAAAGCCATGCAACAGAGATTCATTGCGGTTTCTTTGTAAGTCGAACGCTATATGTAAATATATTTAGATACCGAATATTATATATCATTTTTATACTCAACATTGAAAATTATCTTATTCTCAGATATAAATTCAAAAATAAATTAAAGCAAAATAATAAATTGATTCGTAAAAATTATGTAGAAATTATTCAATATATTATAAGTTACAATATATTATATATTTATATATTATAGTATAATATATTAATAGTATATTACATAATATATATAATACAACATGTTGCTTATATAACTAATACATTTCTAACATCAAATTTTTAAAAAAATATATTAATATTTTATATAACAGTTATACCCACATGCAGTTGAGATATTCTTAAAATTATTACCTTGATTTACAGTCAATGTAAATTGTTAATGTATTACGTCAATGTTATTATCTGTAAAAACAAGGTTAAAACTAAGTTTCATGGTTTTGAACATAAAATGTGTGGATCAAGTAAAATCTTTCTAGCTGGAGGTGTTTCGGAAATGGAAAGATGTTTTTTGATTTTCTAAATAAAAACATGTTTTATAACAGAATTGTAGTACATTTCTTCTGGATGCAAACATTATAGATTGTTGTGTGTGATGTGACTCATAGTTTTCAGAAAAAATAAAATTATAAGAAACTATCATTCTCTTACTAATTAGAGTTTTGTTTATATATTCAATCTAATAACAACAATTAAAAATTTATGTGTCAGATGTCAAAACTTTGAAAAACATGAAAATGTAGTAGACTGTTCTACTATTTCTTCTGAATATCTGCGTAAATCCCAAGCATAATTCTCTTAACAGTTTGGAAATTATTTAAGTTTAAAGTTACTACTGATTCTTATGGAAAATCGCATATTGTAGCACTTATTGATAAATTTGACAATAAACATTGCCAACGAAATAGAAATTTACATATATATTATTAAGAAAACTTTAATAAATATTTGAGCAAAACTTGATTTAGATCCATTTATTCATTTAAAAGTTATTTGCTAAAAATTGTAGAAAAATATTATCTGTTTCTCTCTCTCTTGCTACAAATAAATCGTTTCTTCTGTTTCTTGCAGTTGATTTCACAAGAGGTATTCATAATCAAAAGTTTTTGTCATAAATTAGGAAAAATATTAATTGCAATTATTTTCTTTTACAAAGAGTCAAAAACTATATTATTTTGTAATACTTTAATTGTTTTTATAATCCGGATTTATTTATTTGATTTTTCAAACAGTATAAACATAAGAAACATGTTTTCTTTTTAAATTTTGATAATTTTTTGCTACTATTGTACGGTCACAATATCTTTAATATCGACGATGTTGTAAAATATAAGCAGATAAAAATGTATTATTTTGTTTTGAAGATATTTAGCATCTGTTAGGCATTTGTTGTGTTATATTGTACAATCTTTCAATCTATATTATAAAATATACATTAATACCACAAAAATATACAAAAAAAAAGTAAATATAATATCAATCTATTACGAATATTTCAAAAATATGCCAAACATGTAGAAAGTTTATATGCAAAAACATCTCATATAAATCACCCATCTCGTATTTTTAACAATATTGTTAAACCATTTCAAAAGATTACAGTACCTTTTGTAAAAAATTCAAAGAAAAACAATATAGCAAATGATGTAAAATAAGTAAAGCTAACATTAGACGGTAATGATTTCTTTTAGTTATTTTATTTTTCTTGCAAATCACCATCAGAACTTGACTAAACAATAATTGCATTAAAAAAAATAATATACTAAAAAATCCCGCTATAAAAAATATATATAATTCCATTTAAAAAATTAGAAACTAGCTTGAAATCTCCGAAATATCCTCACCCAGAAAAATTCTATTTGATCCATTTTGTATTAAAAATATGCAACTTTTATTTAACCCATTTCTCTCTATACTCTATACGTAATAATGTACATAATAATATATTATATAGGACGTAACCCAGACAGCACAAGACATCCTCAGGATCATCCTGAATATGTTCAGAACGGTTCAGAACATTTATAGGATGTTTTAAGGTATCATTATAAATATATTTTATGAAAATTTAATATGCATACATGATTACTTTCAGTTATGTAGGTTATTTAATATAATTTAGAAATCTTAAGTATTATAATAAATATTAATGTCCCATAAATGTCCACTGGATAACCATAAGATGTCTGTAGGATATCTGTCTATATTATATTGGATGTCCTTTGGATTTCCAGAGGACATACCAACATGTGTTATCTGGCAATTAATTGATAACATATTAATATCGTTTAATCTTAATAATTAGATTTGATGTAAACGTTTTCGTATATCTAAAATTATTATTTATTTAATATTTCATGAAAAATGTTACTGTGCTCAACATTTCAAAAATTTTACAAAAAATAGTATTCAGCTGCTACTCCGTTTGTTTATCGCTATGCGACGCGCTATGCATCCATCTCGTATTTCATTTTCAGTCTTGAGAATTATATAAAGTTTGCAAAGAGCAATTTCTAAAAGATTAAATATATAATTATTTCTATCAGTTCTTTCTAGTCCATTTCAACATAGGGAATTCAAATATTGGATTAATTGTTTAGAAATTGGGCAGATAAATGTCCGAAAAAGTTAAAATCATCTGTTTATTATCTACTTAAGATGTAAAAAATATATATATATATATATATATATATATATATATATATATATTACATGTGCATATCTATACATATATTAATATCATAATGAAAATTTTAGCTCTTATGATAGTTAAAGTAAATGTATTAAAAAAGATATTGGAATTGCAGTATTTTCAATAACTGTGAAATAATACGGGGTGTCCTATTTTTAAGAATCCACACAAATATCTCAGAAATTTTGCGACATTTTAAAAAATATTTCAAATAAAAGTTGCAGTATTTCAAGGGGGACATAAGTTGATGTTATAATAACGTTTGTTGATAACGATTTTCAAGATTATTTCAAGGTTAACTTTATTTTTTTTAATGGAAACTCTTTTTATTTATCGCATATTTTTGTAGTCTTTCTTAAGATCTTTTCAAGACACTATAATAAAGTATTTTTTCATTAAGTATTTTCGAGTTATTTTATATCTTAATCTGATATATTTTGATATAAAAAATAAAATATTTTGTAAAATATTTTTAGTTTTTGATAATTTTATCGTAATACTTTTATACACAGAATAATGAGATGAATCATTGATGTAAAAAAAAGAGGAAAAGAAAAAAAGGAAAGAAATAAAAATATTTAAAAAATATTGTAAATAATTACGTACTTTTTCTAGAAAATAATTATTTTGTTTTATACTGATTGATTTGTCTCGTTATTCTGTACATAAAAGTATTACAGTAAGGTTATCAAAAACTAAATATGTTATAAAATATTTTATATTTTATATAAAAATATATGTCAGATTAAGATATAAGATAATTCCAAAAATACTTAATAAATAAATACTTTACTATAATGTTTTGAAAAGGTCTTAAGAAGGACTATAAAAATATGCGATAAAAAAATTAAGGTTTCCATTAAAAAAAATAATGCTGATCTTGAAATAACCTTGACAATCGCCATCTACAAACATTACTATAATATCAACTTATGTCTCTCTCGAAATACTACAACTTTTATTTGAAACATTTTTTAAGATAACGCAAAATTTTTGAAATATTTGTGTGGATCTTTTAAATTAAGACACCCTACATATCTCTTTTAAAAAAATAATAATTAAACATGTTAAAACCAAAAGATCACGTTTAAAATAACAACTATTTGCAATTAAATAATATGTTCTTATTATACACAAGAGAAGAGATTGAAGTTTCTTATCTAATTGTAAAAAAAACAAATAGACTTCTTTTTGTTAATAGAATGTAAATCAATCACCATGGAGACGCATTCTCGCATAGAATGCAGTTTGCATAACGTGAGATAAAAAAATAAAAATAATATAGAAAATCTAATAAATTTAAACATCCTGAAGTATCAATATTTTATCCATTTTTTATCCTGCATCACAATCTTTTTACATTAGTTATATTTTTTTTAAATAGTAATAAATATTTTTACAATACTATTGTTAATTATAATAATCAAAAAAATGTACAAGAATATATATTAATGAGAACAATACAATTAATATTTGCTTGCAAAACATTATATATAGAATTTTTTATTCATACAGAGAAGGGAATCAAACGTATCTCGAATTAATTGTTCATTTAAAAAAATATCAGAGATATGGGATTGAAACTATAGATATTTCGTCTGAGAACAAAAAAATTAATCGAAGAGATCATTCTCTAATTCCGACTAGCTTAACCATTGAAAAGTAATGCACAAAAAGAAAAAAGAGGGGGGGGGGAGACAAGAAGGGTAGGAGAGAGAGGGAGACAGAGGGAGAGGGAGAGGGAGAGGGGGGGGAGAGAGAGAGAGAGAGAGAGAGAGAGAGAGAGAGAGAGAGAGAGAGAGAGAGAGAGAGAGAGAGAGAGAGAGAGAGAGAGAGAGAGAGAGAGAGAGAGAGCAAAAGTACCCGCTATCTTATGGTGAGATTTTATTCGACGAGAAAGAGGCCAGTTAAGAACGAGCATTTTCCTTCATTGAACCTTTTCGCCTTTATCTCTTATATCTATTATGACCGTGTAGCGCAATGCGTCTTGTCTCAATTTTTCTTTATACAGTGCCACTCTCTTCCATTTATCTTTTCTTTTTCTTCAGTCTCTTCCAAAGAACGGGAGAAATGCAGTTGTAACTTGCGACCGTAATTTCATAAGACATGGAGAACATGCGATAAGAACAGGCATAAACTCTAGCGTAAATAATGATCTACATGCAAAATGCGTAAATCACTTTATAAATAATCTTATGGTAATCTTATGGTAAATAGAAAAAAAAGAAATATAATTACCACTTTTCGTTGTATGTTATCTTGAATGATATGTACGTAGAGTAGTTTAATATATTACGTATAAATAAATATTATAATATACGAAGAGATGGATGAAGTTAGCCTCCTCGATGTTAGAGCCCGGGCACATAAAAAAACTTAAACAGTAAGACTTAAGATGTAAGCGATTTGACCAATTATAATCGAATAGTAAGGCAGTCATATTGAAACGTAAGCAACGTTGAAAATTCCGTATGGATGAAATTCTTAAGTCTTCAGTCTTACTACTTAAGTTTTTCTATGTGCCACTGGTTAACTTTGAAATAATTAAGTATTTTTATATGATTCGATTGCATATTTGTTTGCATATGAATGCCCTTTCTTTATTTTTGTTTGCACATCTCTAGTATAAAAGTTATTAAAGAAAACCATTAGAACTGCGGAAAATCATCAGTATGACATTTTTATGAAATGTCGTGCTGGGGGTAATTGTTAAAAATTGTTTAAAAAATAATAACCAGTCGGAACTTCATGTAAAAATGTTTTTAAAGCATAGAACTTTTCTAGAACTGTCGAAAATTACCGTTAGAACTACGGAAAATCATCGACACATTTTCACTAAGTGTTAATATGTGTTATGCTGGACGTAATCGTTAAAAATTGTTTAAAAATTAATAATTTCAGAATTCTCTGTAAAAATGTTTCTAAAACATAGAACTCTTATAGAACTGTCGAAAACAATGGTTAAAACTGCAGAAAATCATCAGCACGATAAAAAAATCAAATGCCATGTTGGGCATGGATATTAAAAATTAATTAAAAATTTTTAATTGGTGGAATATTGATCTGAAATTGCATATATGTGTCCTGAACTTGAATAGAACTATCCGAAACTCTTATCAAAACTGATAATATTCAACGCGTTTTAGTACTTTAGAAGGAAGGGTGTCGTGCTAGATTCGCGAAGTTAGTACGACATTTATTCAATTTCGATTTTTTAATATAAGAAATGCGGAACTCTTTTTAATTTTTATCAAGAACTGTAGAACCATGAAAAGTGCTTAGAAATTAGAACTTTTAGTATTTTTTTGAAATTCGTAGAATGTCGTACCACATTCACAGACATGACTTAGGTCATTGACGATTTACTAAATAGCTTTCAATTAGATTATTTATTTAAATTTAAAAGTTTTTTACATAATTTTGGATTCAATGTCAAAATTGTTAAATTCAAAATGCTGGACTCAATATGGCGGATGTCAAAACTTAAAAAAATGTTTAGATTGCAATCTAAACATTTGAGCCCACCATTTTGAATTTGATAATTTTGACACTGAATTCATATTCACTAACCTAAAAAACTCTTAAGTTTAAATAATAATTGAGAAAGCTATTTGGTAAATCATGAATGATCTAAGTCATAGTTAACTTCTGTATACACCCTATATTTATATATAATCACGGGTCTCTTATTAACCATAATCGACACCAAAAATTCCTTTTGAAGATTGAGAGTCCTAACATACTTTATTTTGATTGTAATAAAACTTCTCCAACACGTCACATATTGTAACTATAATATGACAAAGTTCGTGAAAATAACACTTTTTTGCAACTTTAATTACAATTTTTTCAAAATTTTGACGCGATGGAGCAATTTAAAAACCGGATTCGTGTTCAGCGTCCAAAAAACTATAAGAAACGACTAGTCCCGTTTCGGTGTTCGAAAAAAGTCATTTTTTGTTGAACGGTGTTATTTATATAATATATGTACAGAACTATATGTACTAATTGTTTTAGAATAAATAAAACTTTTGAAAATCAATCAATGTCTCATATATATGATATATTGAACTAAAATGAGAACTAAAGCCGTTGTTCTATTAAAATTTTAATGTATTGTATGTCAGTTGAGCTGATATGTAAAAATACGCCTTTCTCGGGTATAGTCAATTAATGAAAAAAATATTTAATATTATTATTAAATTGGAACTCTTTAGTAAACGCAATTGATATGCAAGAAGAGTCTCTCTTTCTCCTTTCTTTCTTTCTTTTTCTTTCTACATACAGGATGTCCCAGACCACCCGTGCACCCCTTTTAAAATGAAAATAAATGGCTTTCATAAAAAATCGCGAATATTTTTTAAGTAAATCGGGTATGTTTTATCGAATGGCGACATTTTCAACTTTTGATTCCGACCGGAAATACACCATCCGGATTGGAAGTTGAATTTTTCGAGGGGAATATAGTATTTTTTTATTACAGATTAGAAATGTACGTGAAAAAATAAGAAACTTTTGTATCAATAGTTTGTTTTTTCTGAAAGTGCCTCTAACCTTAAAATTGATCTTGAAAGCAACCTAACGTCGCAGCGAATGGTGCTCACTTTAAATATTTTGTTTGAACATATGTACCACCCTACTTACTCAGAAACGTGTATGCGAACGTTCATAAGATACCGTACATGCAAGCACACACACATCCTTGTCATTATTTACGCCACAAGAACATTTGAAGTTCATAATTTCATCACAGTTACTTTCAAGGTCAATTCTAAGGTTGACATAGACACTTTCAGAAAAAATATTTGATACAAAAGTTTCTTATTTTTTTCACGTACAATTCGAATCTGTAATAAAAAATACCATGTTCCCTTCAAAAAATTCAACATCCAGTCCGGATGGCGTATTTCCGGTCGGAATCAAAAGTTGAAAATACCACCATTCGATAGAGCATATCCGATTTACTTAAAAGATGTTCGCGATTTTTAATAAAAGCCATTTATTTTCATTTTAAAAGGGATGTACGGGTGGTCTGGGACACCCTATATAAAGAAACTGCTCACATCGGTCATTCAACGTAAGGATAAACAAGACAAAGAATATCACGGCGAATGGAACTGAGGACGACTCAGTGAGCGGAACTAAGCAAAAACGGTACATCCTATAATTTATCGCAGAAAAAATTTTAATCTGTTTTAATGCTCAAGCTTTTCAACATCTTGACAACAACCGCTAGAAAAAATCAATTGATATACCATGTAATATTAAAGTAATATTAAATAAATTAATATTGTTTTTTCCGAATAATTAATTTTATGTGATAGGTCTTTTAATGAATTTATCTTTCATTAAACGTGATTATTTACGATAAAGTCATATTTATTTTACATATGCAATAGTCTTATCTTATGTATTGTGACAGTAGCAACAATAATCGATTAATTTTTTAAACCTAAACATATTAAATTTTTCTTAATAATAATTTGCGTTTAAATAATAAGTATCATTAAAAATAAATAAACACACACACACACATACACACACACTCTTTCTCTCTCTCTCTCTCTCTACTGCAAATATTACAGTAAATTCCTGACATAACGCGTTTTTTTTAAGATTAATTATTTTATATTTTTCCTAGATAAGTTTATATTTATAAATTATATTTAAACGATATATACATATGTATATACATACATATACAGGGTGTCCCATTCTAAATAACAATCTCAAATATCTTTTGAACAATGCATTTTAGAGAAAAATATTTCAGACAAAAGTTGTAAGATTGAAGAAAGCCAATAGATGATCTTATTAGATTTTGGATTGGGAGTCCGTGTTGGATCCAATAGTGCCCAAGTCAATTTTTTAAAATAAAACCCTCTATCTTTCATAGATTATCTCGAGAGCTATTTAAAATACTATAATAAAATATTTTTTCATTAAGTATTTTTTAAGTTATTTTATATCTTATATCTGACATATTTTGATATAAAAAATAAAATATCTTGTAAAATATTTAGTTTTCGATAATCTTACCATAATACTTTTATGTACAGAATAATGAGACAAATCAATTAGTATAAAAAAAATAATTGTTTTTCAGAAAAAATATTTTGACTTCTTCAAAAAATCCTGTATTCTTGGTAATTAAATATTTTTATAATAAACAGAACTTTTGACCAGCATTTCATCTTTATACATGAAGATATACGTTTTAGGGGCAAAATAATTGTTTAAAAAAATTTCTAATTGTTTTTATTCTCAGAACTCTCTGAAAGAATGCCCAGAACTATATCAGAACTGCTTTAGAATAAACAGAACTCTCGAAAATAGAATGGCATTTCATCTCTATACCTATAGATATAAAGCTTGTCTTTATTTCAACTAAATTAATATTTTTTTGCTTTTAAAAGAAGTTTTAAAAAAGTAGAACTCTTTCTAGAACTCATATAGAACTATAAATCTTTTCAATTCTGACAATTACTGATAAGGAAAATGTTGTAGGACAAAGTAAGACTGATGAACTTAACGTCTCAGTTTGTCTTAAGGCATTTTTGATGCTTTAATGGCTGGAACCATTTGTTTAAACCTTAAAGAACTCTAGAACTATTGAAAATAAAGCCGGAACTATTAATTATTTTTGAGTTTCCACGAAATGATACGCCAATTTCACACACATTCTTGTCTATATAATTTGCCGAAATTTGTCGAAATCGACTCAGCCCCTCCCCCCCCCCTCACTATTTAAAAATACAAATATTTAATCAATCTTTGCGGTAGAATTAGGAGTTGTTTATGAGTTTTCAAACTAATATGGTTTTAATTTTTGAGCTCATGTCCTTAAAGCATAAAAACGCCCCACATCTCCCTGTGGAACAAGAAAGAACTATATTTAAAATCAAGGAAATTAACTATTTTCCGACTAAATATTGTTTATCAATTTATGAGCTTGCAAAATATGCAAATTTCGATTATTAAGCTGCAACTCCTTTATAATAAAACCAACCCACATCTCCCCGGCACAAGAGAGAACTATACTTAAAATGAAGGAAATTAATTATTTTCCGACTAAATATTGTTAATCGATTTATGAGCTCGCAAAATGCGCAAATTTCGATTATTGAGCTGTAAACTTTTTACAATAAAACCATCCCACATCTCTCCGGCACAAGAAAGAACTAAAATGAAGAAAATTAATTATATTCCGATTAAATATTGTTTATTGATTTATATATAAGCTCGCAAAATACGTGCATTTTGATTATTGTATTGTAACTTCTTTTGCAAAAATACTATTATATTTCTGCCAATGATAAAATTATAAATTATAAACTCTTGCAGAAGAAGTTACAATACAACAATCAAAATACACGTATTTTGCGAGCTCATAAATCTATAAACAATATTTAATCGGAAAATAATTACTTTCTTTCATTTTAAGTATAGTTCTCTCTTGTACTAAAGAGATATGGGTTGGTTTTATTGTAAAGGGATTGCAGCTCAATAATCAAAATTCGCATATTTTGCAAGCTCATAAATCGATAAACAATATTTAGTCGAAAAATAATTAATTTCCTTTATTTTAAATATAATTCTCTCTTGTGCCGGGGAGATGTGGGGTGGTTTTTTGGATTAAAAGGATGAGCTCAAAAATTAAAACTATATTAGCTTGAAAGCTCATAAATAGTTTCTAATTCTGCCGTAAAGATTAATTGAATATTTGTATTTTTAAGTAGTGGGAGGGTTGAGTCGATATCGATTCAGCTCCCTCACAAAAAGTATTAAATTTCCAATGTAAGGAACTCAAAATTTTTAAATTGCGGGATATAAAAGCTCATAAATAACTCATAATTGCACGCTATTTGTTTTTTTATTTTTGCAAGATGGGAGGGCCAACTCGATAGAGGTGAAATATATAACAAAGGATAAAATTATATCAGACAACTATATTAAATTTTTGCAATCTAAATTTTTAGATACTACAGAGTTATAACATTTAGTCACATCATTGCAATTGGTATGCAAACGGTATATTCTGCATGTTCTCCCACTCCGTTTGACCATCTCTTGAAAAATGCTCGTACCCGTTTCCTATGCGCCACGAGCACAATATTACATTCTACTATAATGATCGAAATTCTTAACGATAGATTGCCATGTTATTGTTAAAAAACACGAGATTATATTTAATGAGAATGCAATTTGGTATACTTATTTATTGACATTTATAATTCATATCAATAACCAAAAATAAGAGAGAATCCCGCTTATTATATATATAATATTTTTATAGATAACAATTAGACGAACATTAAATGAATTACCAACAAAAAGAAAGAGAGGAAAGGAGAGGGGGAGAGAGAGAGAGAGAGAGAGAGAGAGAGAGAGAGAGAGAGACAGACAGACAGACAGACAGACAGACAGACAGACAGACAGACAGACAGACAGACAGAGATATTCGAGTCATTCTGAAAGCAGCCGAAGTGCGTGTAATCAAACGATTGTTCGAGATGTTCATCTTGTCTTATCTTCCCGTCTTTATATCTTTAAGTTCTCTTTATTTATTGCGCCTAAAAATAGCTACTTAAAGTTACTTTTTTATTTAGATAAAAATATAATTTCTATATAGAAAATATCATGTATAATTATAATTAATATCCAACTAATCTCATATTTTTGTCCCCCAAGGTGCGCAAAAGATATGATCTATAATCATTTTTCATAAGAAAGAAATAAGAAAGAGTACTTGAAGTTGGCTCCGCACTTTTTGAATTTTATATTTTTCTCAATTGTGCTGCATTGTGCTATGTTTGTGCTAATTTGTGCCGCAAACCGCAGCTCGATAACATAAAGCATTTTTCAGAAAAAAGAGAAAACCAAATTTGTATCAGCCCAGCACTTTTCAAATTTCGAATTTTTATTATCTGTGCTGTATTGTGCTACGTTTGTGTTGATTTGTGCCACACAAAAAACTTGATGACTCAAACAACAATAGAGATAATAAAAAGAAACAAATGCTCACTGACTCCGCACTTTTTCGCGATTAAGCTCAAGTTTTTTTCCTAAATTGGTACCAATTTGTGGCGTGTTGTGCCGTTGGAAAAATTTTAATATCTTATTCCGTTTCGCTAAAAAGAAATCACAAAAATACATTAAAAAAAACATATATAAATTATACTGCAATGCTAATATAGAATTTCTGCAAGTTGTGCCTTTTTACTATGTTAAATATAAAATAAAAGCAAAAGATAAAAATCTCGAAAAACTTAGGGATTATAATAAATTCATGAAAATAAAAATTCATGAAAAAAGGATGGGAGTAAATAAAAAATTTGACATTTTCGGATTTTTTTTATTGTGCCGGATTGTGCTAGAGGAGCACAACTTTTCCAAATGACAAAATTTCCTCAGATCGCTAGATTTTGCATCACAGGCAAAGTTAGGAATCAGACGTTAGGAATAAAAAATTTCAAACTTCTGTAACTTACGCACGCTGACAGATAATCGAATTCTGCGAGTTGTGCCGAGTTGTGCTATTTAAAATCTACGAGGCACATGCATAAAAAGCAGGAATTATCTTGAAGATTGATAAAAATTCTTGAAAAAAAGGTGGTAGTGAATAAAAAATGTCATTTTTGAATTTTCTCCAGTTATGCCAAATTATGTTAAACGAGTACAACTTTTTTTATAATAAAATTTGAAAGAAATTTGAAATATTAACTTTTTTGAATTTATCTCTGTTCACTTGACATGTGTTGTTCATTGATCTTATAGAAACCGCATTTGGTGTGACACAGAACCAACGACGTGGACGTAGCGGTAATCTGGTTCCTTCTTATATTTTTGTGTTTTTTTTTGTTTCATTTTTTTTGTTATTTCGTTTTTTTTTATTTTTAAATAATTTTATACTTTTTTTGTTTTTTTAATTATATATTACACGACATGTACAGAAACATTTCTAAAAAATGTATATGATATAATATATAATTAAAAAATATAAAAAAAGTATAAAATTATATCAAAATAAAAAAAAAAAAAAACAAGAAAGAACCAGATTACCGCTACATCCGTTGGTTCTGGGTCACGCCAAATGCGGTTTCTATAAGATCAATGAACAACACATATCAAGTGAACAGAGATAAATTCCAAAAAGTTAATATTTCAACTTTCTCATTTTATTATAAAAAAAAGTTGTACTCGTTTAACATAATTTGGCATAACTGGAGAAAATTAAAAAATGACATTTTTTATTCACTACCACCTTTTTTTCAAGAATTTTTATCAACCTTCAAGATAATTCCTGCTTTTTATGCATGTGCCTCGTAGATTTTAAATAGCACAACTCGGCACAACTCGCAGAATTCGATTATCTGTCAGCGTGCGTAAGTTACAGGAGTTTGAAATTTTTTATTCCTAACGTCTGATTCCTAACTTTGCCTGTGCTGCAAAATCTAGCGATCTAAGGAAATTTTGTCATTTGGAAAAGTTGTGCTCCTCTAGCACAATCAAAAAAATTCGAATATGTCAAATTTTTTATTCACCCCCATCTCTTTTTCATAAATTTTTATTTTCATAAATTTATTATAATCCTTAAGTTTTTCGAGATCTTTATCTCTTGCTTTTATTTTATATTTAACGTAATAAAAACGCACAACTTGCAGAAATTCTATATTTGCGTTGCAGTATGATTTATATATGTTTTTTAAAATCTATTTTTGTGATTTTTTTTAGCGAAACGGAATAACATATTAAAATTTTTCCAACAGCACAATACGGCACAAATTGGTACCAATTTAGGAAAAAAACTTGAGCTTAATCGCGAAAAAGTGCGGGGCCAGTGTGAGCATTTGTTTCTTGTTATTATCTCTATTGTTGTTTAAGTCATCAAGTTTTTTTTGTGGCATAAATCAGCACGAACGTAGCATAATACATCACAGTTAATAAAAATTCAAAATTTTAGAAGTACGGGGCTGGCAGAAATTTGTTTTTTCATTTTTTCTGGAAAATGCTTTATGTGATTGAGCTGCGGTTTACGACACAAGTTAGCACAAACGTAGCACAATGCAGCATAATTGAGAAACATATAAAATTCAAAAAGTGCAGGGCCAACTTCACACACGTGATTACTTGACACTAAAGACTGACATTTTCATTTCTATTTATTATTCAATTTTGTTTATTCGATTTAATAAATGATCGAAAATATAATATTAAATTTAGATAGGTGCACGAATCTGTGCGATAGTTTTTAGTAGAAAATACTAATTGTGTATCAATAATATATACAGTCTAGTAAAGATTGTGCCAACGCTTGTGAGCGTATAGAGCACAGTAAACTGAACAGAAATGTTACAGAAAAGTCCTGTAACATTTTTTTCTGTAACGCTTAATAAATGAGTTATTATTGAGTAAAGTTTGCCAATCAGCGCCGACCTTTAGCTGCGCGCCTGATAGTGTGCGTGAATGCTCCGTCGCTACGGCGGCACACACTACCAAGCGGGTGGCTCACTGAAATGCGTTCGGCTAAAAGTCGGCGCTGATTGACCAAACTTTATTCAATAATAACCCCTTTATTAAGCATTATAAAAAAAAATGTAGGACTTTTCTGCTCAGTTTACTATGCTCTACCCGCTCACGAGCGTTGGCACAATCTTTACCGAACACCGTATAGTATATTCAATTCGAATTCGTTATAATTTATAATATATATATTTTTATAATATATATATATATATATATATAAGAATGAAAGTATATATATATATATATATATATACTTTCATTCTTGTAACACAATTGGAAATTTCATCTCGCAATTTTCTATTAAACAATTTTCAATTTTCTAAGTTGAGCATCTCATTCATGTCGCGAAATCGGTGCGACAATAAAAATACATGTATGATTCCCTTTTTAATTTCATCCATTTGACATTCATGAGAGATATTAATGGATATGAGAGAAATCATATAATTTTTTTATTATATTACAAGTCTAGTCCGCTCGAGTCGCGTCATATCGCAGCGCAACAAATAGACGATTCCCTTCGGCAAGCGTGGAGCGTTTCGTTCTGCGTGCAGCGTTAAGCACGCGTGGCATCACGCACGCACGCACGCACGCACGCAGGATGGAGAAAGACCGACATGCCACGAAGGTCGCCGAGCCCTTCTCAATGGAACGGTACATCTCTCCCGCAATGGTCAGCTCTCTTTCTCTTTCTATCTCTCTGTTTTTATCTATTTTTCTTTATGTATATCTCTTTTCTTCTCACGCCTCATTTCTCGAGAAAAGCACTTCCTCGAAGATCAGACTCGAGAAGAAGATCCTCTCGATCGCGACGAACAAAGATACCATAATCGAAGCTTACGTACTTTGTCGAGGCATTTGAGCTCCTCGATTGGATAGACCGTTTTCTCACAGCGAGCACACGTCTTGCTCATCTTTCTCTCCTCTTCTTCGGCTACGTCTTGCCGTACAATATCTCTTCCTCTCTTCTCCCGTATATTCACCACCACTCACACACTTTAGTCTGTTTTCCGCGGATATTATGCACGCTTTTTGTCTATATCCTAATTTTTCAGTCCCAAGCACTGAACGATAGTAAGCACACATGCATACACGCATAGACGCACATATGCACGCACGTATGCACGTATGTGTGTGTGGCGAGGAGTATGTCGGTATTTGCACGTGCGTGATATATACACTAGCGACACATCCGAACGACCGAACTGCTAAATATAAAGTTGCCTGCTCAAATCGTTAGCACCTGCTTGTGCTCGCAAAAATCCGGCGGGAAAAACGCCGTGATGACTCGACTGTATTTTCCAATTAACTGTCGACGGCGGCTTTTAACGCACTGCTTGTTTCTCACTTCTCCGAGTTTCTTCTCCCTCCCTTTATTCTTTTTGCACGAGACACACGGAAACGTAGCGGAAACACTCTTGAGCTCGTACGGGCAGCAACCGCATCAAACCGTACTGCCCTCTCGTCCTCTCGACTATCCACAAAAAAACCGTCAACTGACAGCTATGGTGGATCGCACTACACTAGTCAATACGGCGACTGAACTGACGACTGACGACTTGTCGCGTACGCATACTGCGAACTGTGAAATTGTGAATGCCGCGTCACGTGATACGATTCGAATGCGCAAGCGCAAGATTCAGGGCCGGCGCGATCATCTCTAGTACCATATAATAGTTTGAAAATTGTGGAAAAATCGTAAAATGTTTTCAAATATTTTTTAAAAATTTCTCATGTTTTATATTAATTCCTTTCACCGTGGAAATAATTACTGGTCGCAGAAAAATATATGTATCACACAACTTTAATTAGATATTTGACCAAAGATATAAAATTTTGAAGAAATTATATAATCCCATGCAACACAGAAAGGTTGCAGATATTGCAGAATAATAACAAATCAAAAAGAAAAAGGCCAATAGGAACCCGGACGCGGTATTTATTGCGTAATAATTGTGTGCTGTTTATTTAACAAAAAATATTGATGAACATGATATAAATTAGTAAATAAACATTATAAAATAACAAAAACCAAACGTTTCTTTATCAATAGTAATAATCTAATATTAGTATAAAGAAAGATCTAGTAGAGTAATGTATCCGGAACGCAACTATACTTATACTAATATTACAAGATTATCCAGATCGCAGTCCACACAGAACAAAATATCGAATAGATATCTAGTGAATATCTACATATATCTATTTTATGTCCATGTCTACTATGGATAACTAGCAAACACATTTAATAGGTGAATAAAATATCTATATTTTTCAAATAACTAACGAGGATATTTAACAGATGTGTTACATATTATCCATATATCCGTGTCCACTAAAAAGCTGCTAAAAATATTCATTAGATATACACGTGCTATCCATATATGCATGTCTACCAAGTAGTTACCAAAGATATCTACTAGATACGTACGTGTTATTCATATATCCATGTCCATCAAGTAGTTACCGAAGATATTCACATGTTATCCACATATCCATATCCACCAAGAAGCTATCAAAGATATTTATTAGAGATTTACGTGTTCATTTGCTTACCGCAATGCAGCGCACTATTTTCTTTCCATACCCGTATGCAAGTTCTTGTCATGAACATATATATATATATATATATATATATATATATATATATATATATATGTATATAAAGCCTGCAAAATGCGGTTAATAACATTTTAATTATTTCTATTAGTTTAATTTCTGATACGATTCCCGTACTGGGCAATTCGTATATTGAACTAATTTTTAGAAAATCGGACAGATAAATGTCCGATTTTCACTTATTCGGACAATTTTTGTCCGAGTGAATAAAAATCGCTCGTTATTATCTACTAAAAATATAAAATAGAAATTAACTTTCATATAAATAAAATCTTTAATTTTATAAATTAAATTATATAAATTTACCTATATAATATATATTGTATTAATATGTGTTATTATATATTATTACTGTAATTGATCTTAGTTTTGCTGTCGAAAATGAAGTCCTATGAATGGAATATATCGATATCATAATCGGATCTCGTAAGATCTAACTTGGAACATTTAGTCGTTGTGTGACCAAAATTTAATCAACATACAATGGAAATGTATAAGTATCTACTAAATGTCTGCAGAAATATTCACTAAATACTGATGTATATGTCCAGTGAATTGGCCTATACAGGATGTCCGGTAAAGATTGTGCCAACGCGTATGAGCGGGTAGAGTACAGTAAACTGAACAGGAAAGTCTTGTGTGTGTGTGTAACATTTTTTTCTATAATGCTTAATAAAGAAATTATTATTGAGTAATGTTTGGTCAATCAGCGCCGACTTTTAGCTGGACGTACATCGGTGAGCCCGCCTGATAGTGTGCGCCGTCATAGCAACGGAGCACTCACGCACACAGGCGCGCGGCTAAAAGTCGGCATTGATTGACAGACTCACTTAATAATAACTCCTTTGTTAAACGTTATAAAAAAAATGTTACAGAACTTTTTTATTCAGTTTACTGTGCTCTACCCGCTCACAAGTCTTGGCACAATCTTTACCAGACATCCTGTATATCCTGTGGACATTTATAAGATCTCGTATTATGGACATTTGGATATTTAAAGCATGTCTAATATAGCTGTTTCCTACATATTTATGGATATCCCTAATGCACAATATCTAATAGATATCTAATATACATTAATTTCTATATGGGAGATGACTGTAAGATTCTATGTGGGTTAAGCTCATCACACGGCTGCTTGATTTTGTTCTTAGGCAAAAGTTTGTTTTTAAAAAATTTTTCATATTTGTATTGCAGAATAATTTCATTATAACATTACAATATTGCAAATCGGTTGCTAAACATTGCTGCATTATTGTTGTAAGATTGCAGCAACATTAACATGTTTTTTGTAATATTGCAACAAAACATCATAGAGCGATGTAATATATTTGAAAGAATTCAGAAAAAAATTTTAATGTATGGTCAGATATAATTATATATAAATTAATCATATATGATCATATATCGAATTTATCTCCGTATAAATATACATCATTATGAATAATGGTTATATACAAATAATATACGTATATGTGTGTAATCATATAGAGACAATTTCGATATATCATCATGTATGCTTAATTTATATATTATATCTCACTATATATTAAAATTTATTCCCCATATTACATTATTTATTTATTTATATATTACAAAGAATGATTTTTACTCTTTTTCGGATATTTATCTGCCCAATTTTTAAATAATCAGTTCAATATCTGAATTCCTATGTTAGAATTATATCAGGAATTAAGCCGATAAAAATAATTAACACTTTTAATATAGCATGCTAGCTTTGTAAGTTTTATATACTTCTCATAATTAAAACGTAAAAACGAGATACATAGCAGTAACTGAATAAATTAGCGACTATTGAACATTGTTTTTTTTAATGTTTCTGGAATATTGCTGTAATTTCTAATAAAATATTACAGTTATATGTTCCTACAACGATTCTATGATCTCATACAGCACAAAAAAGTTGTATTAAAACGTTACAATAATAACAGCAGTATGTAAGCTCAGAATACTAATAATATTAACAAAGGAACCTCGCAAAACTAAAAATTCTGATTTTCATAAAACTTTATACATATGTAAAGCGTGTAAATAGATGAATTTAAAAATTTTCAGTTGCGGTTCAAAAATGATTTTAAGGAATGGAACCACCCCTCATATATGTAAAGCAACTTTTGATTTCCTTGATATATCTTGAAAACTATTTAAGATATCAAAAAATGTTTTATACAAAAGTTTCACGGTAAGAACACTTCTATTTAACTACATTAATAAAATTTAAAAGAATATCATTTTTTTTCAAAGATTTAAAAAAATTTTTTTTTAAATTATTTTTTAAAAATTTTATTTATTTATTAATATCGTATAACAAGTTAACTCATTTCATCCGAGACTACAGCTTACTTAATAATGTAATGTAATAGAATTAATAGAATATAATAGATGTATCATAAACTTAACTTCTTTGGGAGATACTTGAATTTTAAATATAATCATTCACTATATCATAAGAGAAGAACAATCATTAACTTGAAGGACCGGGTCTTTTATTGTCACACTTGAGATTCCACCAGAAAAATTTGGGATTGATAATCGACATCTTTCTAGACTAGAATAATTATCCCCTGCCTTACATTTTCAGTATGATTCATGAACACGTTTAAAACTCTTATTTGCAAAAAATCAAATAGAAGCTGTGACCGTAGAGAACGATCAACCGGAAAAATCGCATTCACGATTTCTTACATACCTTTTCTGAACGATTTAAACAAGACCTTCGCATCTTGACACAATATTATCATATGCCGGTCTTGATAAATTTCGTGGTTTTGTCAAGACAAACAAAAAGATTCAATCTCTAAGGACTCACGCAATAACTTAGTGTATAAAAGTTCGTGCAAGGATTGTGACGTGTTTTGTCATGTCGGACAAACGTGTAGACAGCTAAAGAAACGAATTTCGGAAATCACATACGTAGAAACACATTACAGCTCTTTCATTAATCAGTATTCATAGTCCGTTCTTATAAGATCGTCTTAAGTCTGGTCTTAGATCGTTTTAAGATTTCATTCAACCAATGAAATGTGACCGCATAGCATCTTAAGACATTATTTAAGATGATCTTGAAATAAAAACCAATTATGAATTCGGGCCATAGACTCGAAGCCAATCATGAATTTAACTAGGATGAAGTAGAAATTTTAGACAATAAAAAGAATTTCGCTCGATAAAAGGCTCATCTCCGAAATATTGTTTATTAAGCGATAAAAGAATTGCCTGAACTTGCAGAGTGATACGAAAGGCTTACACTATACATATATGACAATAAAAGAAATTACCAAAAATTTAAATTTACCGCATTCGTCCTTTCTCACATCTGTTTTTACGACCCAGCGCTCGAGGACAAGTTAATCTTATCATCATTACATTTAAATTATCGACAGATACATATGGTATATTATGATGACGTTTTGATGTTGTCGACTAATTTATACAGATTCTATGCGGATTTTGGTGAGTCATTCTCTTCGATTATCGACTTGAATTTGATTTTCGATTGTAACAACTTTATATATTTATATCTTCTACTTAGAAGAGTTTGTATGAATTATACATGTCGAAATTTATCTTATATAAGAGTTGCCATGACACCCCAAAACGTTTAGAACAATCTTTAGAACGACAGAATGTATTTGCCAAAATACCGTGGGGTATTACATTTGGAAATTTGTTGAATTTTCCGCTTAATATTGCGCATGTTTAGTTTTACATACAAATTTAATTTTCATAACTATGCTGAAGATGGACCAAATACGGTCCAAAACGTACATTTTTAATCATATGTATTACTGAAATTTAACAATAAAAAGTTTGTGAAATACTGTGTCTTGGCTCTTATTTATTAGTTTCCCCAATTATAATAATATTGTTGGAAACATTACATAGATATTTCGGAAATTGTTTTAAATAAGATATTTTCTGAATTTTGAGAAATATGATCGGATCGGCATAATTCTTTATTATTGCGACCTCAACAGTGATAATCAGTCGGGAGAGCCCGATTCCCATCATCCCAACCATTTAAAAAGACGAAAAACCCCCAAAATTACCAAAAATTAGGTAATTATGTACTATAAAGTCCACTTCACAACCAAATTAAATTTTAGTTTTAAATCAGCAATAGGTTTGGATTAGATTATATTTTCCAGAAATGAACCCCTCTGTACGGGGGGGGGAGGGGGGCAAAATCCACTGCGTCCGCGCATAAACTTTTCCATCCACACAACAATTTTGGGGTGGACTTCGTTTTGCTTTGTAAAGTATAATCAGTGATGCCAGAAACAGGTCCCGCGGTTCACGGCTCAGCAATGGAGGAGATAACGCACACAAGCGCAAACAGCGTACATATGTGCGTTCTACGCAGCACAGAGCGCACATGTACGCGGTTCGCGCTTGTATGCGTTATCCCCTCCATTGCTAAGCTGTGAGCCGCGGGACTGCTTCTGGCATCACTAAAATATATGCGTGGACACAGTGGGTTCCGCCCCTTTATAGGGGGCTCCACTTCTGGAAGATATAACTTAACCCAAACCAAATTTTAGTTTTAAATCAGGAATAGGTTTGGGTTAGATTATATTTTCCGGAAGTGGAGCTCTCCGTAGAGAGGGGGGGGGGGAGGCGGAACTCACTGTGTCCATGCATATACTTTACAAAGCAAAGCGAGGTCAACCCCATAATTGTCGTGTGAATGGGAAAGTGTATGCGCGGACACAGTGGGTTCCGCCCCCCTCCTCTTCGAGGGGCTCCACTTCCGGAAGATATAACCTAATCCGAACCTATTTCTGATTTAAAACTTAAATTTGGTTTGAGTTAGGTTGTATCTTTCGGAACTGGAGCCCTCCCCCCCCACCCTTCGTAGGGGAGGCGGACCCCACTGTGTCCACGCATATATTTTACAAAGCAAAGCGAGTGAATTTTGATTGCGCACATTACCAATCGGACACAATATTTCCCAATTGGACACAGGCTCGGTCGGACACAGTCCCGATCGGACACAGGCCCGATCGGACACAGACCCAATCGGACACAATTCCGATCGGACAGATATGGTTGCAATCGGACACAGACCCGATTGGACACAGACCCAATCGAACACAATTCCGATCGGACACAGGCCCGATCGGACACAGGCCCGATCGGACACAGACCCAATCGGATACCATCCCGATCGGACACAGACCCAATCGGATACCATCCTGATAGGACACAGCCTCGATCGGACACAGTATATCAGAAATATATATATATATATATAGGTTTGGGTTAGGTTATATCTTCCGGAAGTAGAGGACCCTCCGTAGGGGGCAGAACATACTGCCTGCACGCATATACTTTTTAATGCGTAGTAAGGTTCCACATAGGTTTACAACTTTCCACGCGAAGCGAGGTTCAACGTAAACCTGTGTGTCTAGTTTCTTGACAGTGGAGCCTCCCGTAGGGGGGGCGGAACCCACTGTGTCCACGTATACATTTTCCCATCCACACAATAATTGTAGGATGGACTTAGCTTCGCGATGAGGACTGTCCAATCGAAATTGTGTCCGATTGATCCCAGCAAAGCGAGGTCCACCTCACGATTGTTGTGTGAATAAAAAAATATATGTATGAATGCAGTGGGTTCGGGCTCCCTCCCCCTACGGAGGGCTTTACTTCCGAAAAATATAACCTAATTCAAACCTATTTTTGATTTAAAATTAAAATTTGGTTTGGTTGTGGAATGGACTTTATAGTACATAATTACCTAATTTTCGTAATTTTGGATGGTGGGGGTGATGGAGGTCGAGCTCCCCCGACTGATTATCACTGTTGGGGTTACAACAAAGAGTTTTACCGAGAGATCCGATCATATTTCTCAAAATTTAGAAAAGACCTTATTCGAAACAATTACTATATATTTATAATAATATAGTATATACAGATATTTTTCATCGTAACATTTATATGTTTTCTAAATTGCCTTACATCTGTAGTTACAAATATTCCATTATATATACATTATATGACAAAAATATTGTTGATAACATAATTAAATAAAGATAAATGTTTACATTAACATACTCCTCACGAATCGTTTTCATTTTTACATATATTGTAGAGAGCACATTCCTAAGTAACACGCATTTTGAATTTTGTGGCGTTCTCCACTGGTTCCAGAGATATGCAATTTTAAATTTTCACAGTTTCAATGCTTTTTCTGTTATAAAATAAGTAAAAATAATGTTTGTTTACGTTGTATTTGTGTAAAGCAGACGTGGAAAAAGTGTTGGTTTACATTTCGGAAACAAAGCTCCTTGAATTTTTTCATTTTCCATGCGAAGCGAGGTTCAACGCAAACCTATGTATCTACAATAGTTTCTTAATAGTAAAGCCCCCCGCAGAGGGGGTAAAACATACTATCTCCACGCATATACTTTTTAATGCGTAAATATAAAGTGGAAAGTTTTAAACCCATGTGAAACCTTATTTCGCATTAAAAAGTATATGCATGGAAACAGTATGTTTCGCCCCTCCTCCTCTGCGGAGGAGCTCCACTATCAGAAAACTAGACACATAGGTTTGCGTTGAATCTCGCTTTGCGTGGAGTAACAATTGTGAAAAAGTATAATATACAATTTTTTATATCTTATTAAATGATATTTATTTTATAAATCATTTGTAAGAGGATACACATCTGCCATGATGTTAAAAAATTTATCAATACGTTTATCATAATTAAATTGACGTTTAAATCAAAACTCGTAAACAAAAAAAATTCTTAGCGAAAATATACTGACAGTGACGCAAATGTAAACAAAAAAACATAAACACGCAAGTAAGATATAGTAAAAAGATTATAGAAATAAATGCTAAAATTATATTAAAATTGATACTTCAAAATCGTATATCTCTGAAACGAGAAGAGAGCGCCACAAAATTCAAAGTGCGTGTTACTTAGGAATATGCCCTCTATAATATATGTAAAAATGAAAACGATCCGTGAGGTGCAAGTTAATGTAAACATTTACCTAAATAAATAATAAAATAATTAAATTTGAATAATTAAAATTCGTAAAATTCAAAATTTTATTTATTTGAAAAATTAGACTCTATTTTATATCTTAAGTAGACAATAAATGGATAATTTTCACTTTTTTGGACATTTATCTACTCGATTTCTAAACAATCAATTCAATATCTAAATTCTTTATGTTTGAATTGTATTAGAAAATTAAACTGACAAAAATAATTATTACACTTGTAATCTCTTGTTAGTTAGTTTTTGCAAGTAACAGTAAACAAACGAATTAATGGCTGAACACTATTTTTTGTAAAGTTTTTGGAAGGTTGCAGTAACATTTCTTATGAAATATGATGTATTCTTATAATATCTCTACCTATATCTCTATATTGCGTTGCAACTTGCAAAATTGTAACATTGCTACAATGTAATTGAAATGTTCTGTGCTGTATGGGTAACTACATCACCGACGATAAGATATCATTAAAGACCGATAATCTTTAGCGGATGGGATTTAGCGTGACTGTAACAAAACCAGGGTTATGCTGTAGATTTCAAAATTATATCTACATAAATTGTTTATGTATTATCTACATAATATTTACATAGATTTTTTTCATAGATAATATAAACAACCCCAGACAGCACAAAACATCCTCAGGATCATCCTGAATATGTCCAGGACGGTTCAGGACATTTGTAGGATGTTTTAAGATATTATTATAAATATATTTATAAAAATTTAATATGCATACATAATTATTTTTAGTTGTGTCGGCTATTTAATATAATTTAGAAATCTTAAGTATTATAATAAGTATTAATGTCCTATAAATGTCCACTGGATAACCCCTGGATCTCTGTAGGATATATCTGCCCTGTCTATTATATTGGATGTCTTTTGGATTTCCAGAGGACATATATATGTGCATTTAATTGTTAACATTAATTTCGTTTAATATTAATAATTGAATTTAATGCGCACATTTTCATATATCCAAAATTATTATTTATTTAATATTTCATGAGAAATGTTACTGTTCGCAACATTCCAAAAACTTTACAAACAATAGTATTCAACCGCTAGTTCGTTGGTTTACCGCTATACGACACCCGAACTCGTATTTGAGATTTGGTCATGAGAATTATATAAAGCTTGCAAAGAGCAACTGACAGGAAATTACAAATGTAATTATTTTCTATCAGTTCAATTTCTGATGCAATCCCAACATAGGGAATTCAGATATTGGATTGTTTAGAAAATATTACACTACTCAAACCCGGGAGCCAAACCTAAAATATTCATGTATAGCACGAAAGCTTCAAATATTAAAGAACGGTGAACTACAATATTTTTAATATCAGATTTTTAATATTGGCAATAAATAACAAAACATAATTTTAATTTATATTTAAATTTTAAAATTTGCTCCTTGAAACATACGAAAAATATCCCTATTATATCCTATAAAAATACTTAGGATGTTCCACAGGATCTCCCTGGATTCTCCAGAGGTTAATATACGGCTATCATTTACTCTTCCTCAGGACATCCAGAGGAGATCTAAGGATTACAATGGGATATCCTGAGGATATCCTACATGTATGTCCTGGATGTCCCTTTGGACGTCCTTAGGACATCCTTGTGCTATCTGGGATATAAGCATTATAAATCAGAATGCAAAAAAGGAATGATTATAAAATAGTTAATGTATATGTATATGTGATTTTAGTAAAATAAAGCAGAGAAAAATGTAACACTATTATACAATAGCCTTTTATATTTTTCTTTGTTTTACTTTACGTCCACGACTACGATAAACATCTCGTTCTCTGACATCAGCCTTCGGCTGCTTAAGAGTGCCGTCCCATGGCGCGTATTGAGATACGTGCGTATCGGGCGTATCGAACTCTGCGACCAATCACAGACGATCCGCTGTTTTCAGTACGCCGGAGTTTGGTTTCTACAGTCCCATGGAATGGATTACGCGGAAGCGATTTCAGCGAATCGCCAATCACAGAGTCGTTCCGATAGATCTCTTCCAAAGGTTACGTCGAAGCAGTCCTGTGATTAGCGATCCGTTGAATCCGCTTCCGCGTAATTCGCTCCATGGGACTGTAAGAACTAAACTCCGGCGTACTGAACATACGCATACAAGCATACACACACCTAAAAAGTAAAGTTTTCAGAAGCCAATTGTTTTCAAATATTAATAAAGTAAAAAGTGAAAGCTTGAAAACTGCTGTTGATGTTTGTAAAATTTTAATAAAGAAAATTGTGAAAAATATTTTGTAGTAAATAGAGGTAAATAAAATTTGATATATTAAATTAGATTAGTGTGTGTATTATCTCTTGAATGTTTATTTCCATTCTATTGCATTATTGTATTGCAGTATTGTAGTATTGTATTTTCATTGTCCTCCATCCTTAAAATATTTTATATATTAACTTTTCAGCTTCTTTTACACACGCACATTACACATATTCTATAAACAGAGATATTACAACGCAAAGTCGAAATGTGGAAATTTTTATTTAAGGAACGTCACCGTTTCCATCGTCGCCCTATACGTGTATATACGTACACAACACATACAAAGAAACATAGTGGTATTGCGCTACACGCATAAACATGTATACAACATGCAAGTATAATACAATTCATGCGCTCGACAGAAGATTGCACTACTATCGGCGCTCTACGTTAAGGTTATATAAAGCAAGGTTAAGTCATATATTAAACCTATGTATAACCCCGATAAGGGGGCTATACATGTATATATGTATATATATATATATACAGAGTAAGTCTGATAAAAAGTCCACCATGTTTTAGTCGAAAACAATTAGAGATAGGAGAAGATATCCATTATTAAAGAGTAAATGTATATGATAATATATATATATAAAATTATGTGTGTGTCTGTGTGTGTGTATATATATACTGGGTGGCCCATTTTAATCCATCCAGTCGAATATCTCAAAAACCAAGCCCGGAAGAGAAAAATGTTTCAAACAAAAGTTGTTTGGTTTCGAGGAGGCCATAAGATGGTATCATTGGTTTGACCTTGAAGAGTCATTTGAAGGTCACGTGAAGGTCACCTCAATTTTTTTAAATGGCACCCCTTATTTTTTATTGCATATTCTTATAGCTTATCTCGAGAGCTTTTCAAAACACTATAATAAAGTATATTTTCATTAAGTACTTTTTGAGTTATTTTATATCTTAATCTGACATATTTTGATATAAAAAATAAAATATCTCGTAAAATATTTAGTTTTTGATTATCTCACGGTAATACTTTCATGTACAAAATAATAAGACAAATCAATTAGTGTAAAAAAATAAATAATTGTTTAAAAAAATACATTGTAAATAATTACATACTTTTTCTTAAAAATGATTTTTTTTTATACTAATTGATTTGCCTCATTATTCTGTACATAAAAGTATTATGGTGAGATTATCAAAAACTAAATATTTTACGAGATAGTTTATTTTTTATATCAAAATATGTCAGATTAAGATATAAAATAACTCAAAAAGTACTTAATGAAAATATACTTTATTATAGTGTTTTGGAAAGTTCTCGAGGTCAGCTACAAGAAAATGTAATAAAAAATAGGGGGTGCCATTTAAAAAATTTGAGGTGACCTTCACGTGACCTTCAAATGACTCTTCAAGGTCAAACCAATGGTACCATCTTATGGCTCTCTCGAAACCAAACAACTTTTGTCTGAAACATTTTTCTCTTCCGGGCAAGGTTTTTGAGATATTCGACTGGATGGATTAAAATGGGCCACCCAGTATATATATATATATATATATATACACATATTACAAAAGTTTTTGTAATTTAAGGAAAAATGTGTAATATATCTGTATATATATATATATATATATTTTGCAAAATTATATATGGGTGGTCAATGGTACACTTTTTTATCTATATATATACTTTATTGATGCTGCGTTCGCCGCGCATGCGCGAGAAAACTCGGCCCGTTTCACAATACTGCAGTATGATAAATAGTTCAGTGGTCAGGAGATACAGGAAGGCAGAAAGAATGGGATAATGAGTGCGAAAGCCGAACACGTATTAACAGGAAACACAGTCCTTGATCTTTTATTAATAAACAAAAATTTTTAATGTCGACCAGTGTCGGCCGGACAACACTTTGGTAAATACAGCGTTTACAACCGCGAACGGATATTAACCCGTGAGCAGGGAAATTAATCACCGAACGTACGTACAATGGCGGGAAAAACCGACAACGCCGAACGACGAGCTCCATAAAGTTAGCCAATCAACATTGACTTTTATAATTTTTCTTTTTACGAATCATTTGTTGGTTGTTTGTTGGTGATTGTTGGCCTAATTACAACGTTTGTTAGTTAATATTTTTTTTGAAAATACGAAAACAAAATTTTGTGTGAAGTTAGCCGGAAAGATATTTTTGTTTCAAACTTAGTTCAATCGATGCGCAATCGTTTGTTGGTCACGGAAAAATTAATTAAAACGTTTGTTGGTTCACATTTGCCCTAAAAAACAAAAAAAGCTGATGGACTCTGATGAAGAGACGAAGGGAAAGGGAAAGGTGGAGTCGTTTGTAGTATTTCGTATGACGATGCTATAACATATACGTGAAATTTTAAATGCGAGAGAATATAGTACAATTATTAATGGTTTACGGACAGCATGAAAAACATAGGTATGCAACAAAAAATCTGTATATAAATAATAAGGATATTCTAATAGTTTTCTATATCGCCTACTGCACATATGAGAGATTTTCTAACCTCTCGTATGTCACTATCTTAATCTTTTAATATCTTATCATGTTTTAGTATCAAACATATCTGTACATTTTCGAAATTTTGCTCGCCCTACAAAATGATATTGGATAAGTATTCTTTGCTAATATGAAAGAGCTTGGGTACTTTAGCAATGTGGGACAAGTTCCTAGATATATGTAACAAGACACATTACAATTAAAAGCGAGTAATTTTTGTTATATCTTTATAATACAAGAATATGTATATGCAACATAAGCATACGTGTCTAATAATTGTCAAGAAATTAATCAATCTCTTATTTACAGTGGGATCTTTACGCTACAAATAATAGATTTGTGTACGCAACATATACCAGTGCTGGGATAACTATTGTGCAACTACAATATGAAATAATGTTTGTAAGTATTGGGGGTTTATTCAATCTAAAGGAAGACTGTGAGAATTGTAATGATGACAATTATGGTAAGATTGCTGTACAAACAATATTATGCTGCGTATTAACATCATATCATGTTTATTTTTATTTCAAGCAGACGAAAGTAATAGATAGATACTCGCAAATCAGTGGATTACATCGATGATCAGGAATCCATTTACAAAGCACGAGAATCTTTTGAGCGAGAGTTAAATATTATAGTCTTCGCTAATAGAATCTTGTGATCTGTAATGGAATGATCAACGCTTATTCATTAACTTGCAGTGTTAGATTAAGTAAATATGTGCATTGATATTCAGTTAGTTAATACATCAAGGAAGACAGTGCTTTAGCATGTTTTTAAACAATTATACTTGTAAGATTGTTGTACAAACGAGAATTTAATGTTATGCTATTAATATTATATCATGTTTTATTTTGATTTTAAGCAGGCGCAAGTAATAGATGGGCATTAATTTGCAAACTACAGATCCAGCTTGCACTGAGGGAAAGGAAGGAATCCATTTACAAAGCACCAGAATCTTTTAAGCGAGAGTTAAATATTATAGCCTCTGCTAATAGAATCTTGTGATCTGTAATGGAATGATCAACGCTCATTTATTAACTTGCAGTGTTAGAATATTAAGTAAACATGTACACTACTATTCCCAGACAGCACAAAACATCCTCAGGATCATCCTGAATATGTCCAGGACGGTTCAGGACATTTGTAGGATGTTTTAAGATAAATTATTATAAATATATTTATAAAAATTTAATATGCATACATAATTATTTTTAGTTGTGTCGGCTATTTAATATAATTTAGAAATCTTAAGTGTTATAATAAGTATTAATGTCCTATAAATGTCCACTGGATAACCCGTGGATGTCTGTAGGATATATCTGCCCTGCCTATTATATTGGATGTCTTTTGGATTTCCAGAGGACATATACATGTGCAATTAATTGTTAACATTAATTTCATTTAATATTAATAATTGAATTTGATGCGCACATTTTCATATATCCAAAATTATTATTTATTTAATATTTTATGAGAAATGTTACTGTTCGCAACATTCCAAAAACTTTACAAACAATAGTATTCAATCGCTAGTTCGTTTGTTTACCGCTATGCGACACTCGAACTCGTATTTGAGATTTGGTCATGAGAATTATATAAAGCTTGCAAAGAGCAACTGACAGGAAATTACAAATGTAATTATTTTCTATCAGTTTAATTTCTGATGCAATCCCAACATAGGGAATTCAGATATTGGATTGTTTAGAAAATATTACACAACTCAAACCCGGGAGCCAAACCTATGGTAAAATATTCATGTACAGCACGAAAGCCTCAAATATTAAAGAACGGTGAACTATTTTTAATATTAGATTTTTAATATTGGCAGTAAATAACAAAACATAATTTTAATTTAAATTGAAATTTTAAAATTTGCTCCTTGAAACATACGAAAAATATCCCTAACATATCCTATAAAAATCCTTAGGATGTTCCACAAGATCTCCCTGGATTCTCCAGAGATTAATATACGGCTATCATTTACTCTTCCTCAGGACATCCAGAGGAGATCTGAGGATTACAATGGGATATCCTGAGGATATCCTACATGTATGTCCTGGATGCCCTTTGGACGTCCTAAGGACATCCTTGTGCTGTCTGGGTTCAGTTAGTTAATACATCAGGGAAGATAGTGCTTTAGTGTTATACTTAAATGCGGTATATTGTATATTATCTGTATCATAATAGAAAAATCATATATTTTGTTCTTAACTAATTTATTACTATTATAATTACATTGTATATATACGAACACACTATTTTTCAGAGAAATAATCCTGTTTTAATATGATAAAATTATATATTTATAATAATAATACTTGAAGATTTTTATATTTATGTAATGTCTCAGTTAATACATGTATATGTATATATATATATATATATATATATATATATATATACACGTACATATTTGTATGTATATATATTTTTTCAATAAACTATAAAAACTATAAAAATAATAAAATGAAATGTGGATATTTATTGCACAATACATAAAAAATGTTAACATTCAGGATCAGGGTAGAACAGTATAAAATTAAACGGAATGATGTAAAATAATATATCGTTCACCATTTCCCATAGTATAGACTATAGACAAACAAAGGGAAAGGATCAACTAAATCTTCATATTTAATTGAGAGCCACTTTGTACTCTGTTCTACTTCGAAACCACCAATATTGCCATTCAATCCTATATTTATAAGAGAAGAACAAATAAAAAGTGGATTATTATCATGAATAATGATAAACTGAATTTCCGCAAAAATAGGACAAGAACTTTCATCCATTTCACAAAGCAATACCATTCTAGGTTGGTATCGAGTGCCTTATTTATAATCGATCCATTTAGCAAAACATGCATTATAACTTATATTACTTGGTAATGATAATACATAATCATTGAAATGATGATTTTCACTAATATCAAGAACATCCCCTGATCCTATTTGAATGTTTGAAAGAATACTTTCTTGAGCCACCCAATGAGAAATGACGGGTCGGAAAGACGGCTATTAGACGGCCATATCGTTTATGGTTGAAATTAGTATCCAGTTAAACCATTTTCCAACTAATCGAAAATTTTATTTCTATTGATTGTAGAAACGTTTTTCTGCAAATTTGCAACTTGTATTATAATATAAAACAATTTAAAAATAAATAACAATTAAATATCACAATGAGAAATACCGAATGAAAAAACGTCTATTAGGTGTCTATTAGACGTCTATATTTCTCACTGACGGAAGTTATATTACCGACTGCGCGCATACCATACTTGCGCGCACCGCAACTACTACGTCATCGCCGATTCATGAGTCGTCATTTGCACAGTGCGTATTGTTAAGAGACGACACGAGAAAGTTGTTTGCAAGTACGTTTCTTTGTTCGCCGCGCTTTTTTGTTGTCCCCGCTCACGGTTATACATTATCTGTTCGTGATTATAAGGAGAGTATTTCTATCGAGTTACCCGGTTGAAGCCAGTATCTACCCAGTCAGCCAGGTCTGTTTTAACAGATATTGCCAAGTGCTTGCTACAAATTATTGTTAGTAAAAAGGCCATAAATTTGGTACAAGAGTTGTTATTACCGATTAAGCTGGCAGATTGCCGGCAAGAATCAAGCAAAGCTTGCTACAATAACTACACAGCAAATTGGCGGCAGAAACCGAGCAAAGCTTGCTGACATGACTGACATCAGATTGTCGGCAAAAACTGAGCAGGATCTAGAGTGCGCAATCTGATGGCAAATTGGCAGCAAAAACCAAACAAAATCTGCAGCTTATTACAAAGTATTATAAAATAGTTCAGTCGCTTATCGCTATGCGGCGTGTTATTCATTATCTATACCCGTATTCAAATTCTTGTCATGAGTGTATATAAAGCCTACAAAATGCTAATAATATTATAATATATATATTTCTATCAGTTCAATTTTTGACACAATTCTTATACAGGAAATTCAGATATTGAATTGATTTTTTGCAAATCGGACAGATAATTGTTCGATTTTCACTTATTCAAACAATTTCTGTCCAAAAAGATCTTTAATTTTATAAATTAAGTTATTTGAATTTACCTATATGTTTTAACATATTAATATATGATTTTATATAATGTCTAATTATTTAATGGTCATTTTATGACCAAAACTTATCATCATTTTGTTACTTAGAGTTAAGGCTTTAAATCTATTTAAATATATACTTTTATATGAATGGCCAAAAGCTGCAGAATTTGTTCGGTTTTTGCTGACAATCTGCTATCAGACTGTCTTGCGCAGATCTTGCTCGATTTTTGCCATCAATTTGACGTCAAATCATGTCAAGCTTTGCTCGGTTTTTGCCGTCAATTTGCTGTCAGGTTATGTCAACAAGCTTTGTCACCAAAACACAAACTTAATGCGGACACAGATGGCATTGGATTTGTTACCAAGTTTTGAGCGAATTTGATGCCAATTTGGCAACAATTTGTTATCAAATTGCTTACTGGGTATATTTGTGTTATTAGTATTTTACTAAATATAAAGGACATTGTGATTGCATCATCCACGTGTTTGGCTTTCGTACCCATTACCCCTTTTTTCTGCTCTTCTTCTATTTCTTGATACATATTTTCCGGGGTCTGGCGTTATTAATTAATAAGCCAATACTCGTGTTGATATTCCTGTGACGGAATATCCTCAATACCTTACAAGTATGAAAAGAACGAAGCTGGCCAACGAAGTGATAATACGGTATGTCTTGTTGCTTTATTTTTGCTTTATTGTTGCTTTATTAAGTATTCTAAAATTATTCTGAAAAAATATTGTATTTTTCTAGTGCTTTTTAATTATCACATTGATATTCATATAAATATCATCTTCATCAAAGCGGAGATTGTTATTCCTGTATAATCAAAAAGAATATAGAAATATATTAAAACAAAGCAAGGGAATTTTCGAGAAAAAGCCAAATTTATTATCGATGGATTCTAACAAAGAGGTAAGTTTTTCAAATTTATTATATTTAATTTAACAGTTTTATATACAAAATCATGCAGATATCATGTCTTTTCTGAAACTTATCTTTCTTATGTTTACAAGTGCTAATTCCAAAATTGTGTACAATATAAAACTTATGCTAATAAGGTATTGAGTTGTTGAATAATCTTTTTTATATATTATAAATACCTTTCAACAGAAAATGCACGGTACAAATATAAATTTTCAAAAGTCCTACAGTTATTAATAATATGAATAAATCTATGCACATTAAGTAAAATGCATTCTTCTTAAATAACTAAAAATATATATGGAATATATTAACTACACATATCTAAATATTTTATGTATAAATTAACATTGATTGTAATTCTAGCATACTAGAATATGGATCAAATGTAAACATTTATCAAATAATATTCTTAAAAATAATTAGATGACATAATAGAAAAATTATAAATATAAATTGTAAAATATTTGGTTGCTCCTTAACATTTAGCTTTATCTAGAGATCGTATCTAATCTAAAACATTTTTCTTAAAATTAAATAAAGTAAGAGATATTATTGAATGGTTTCAAATTCATTCTAGGTGATTTTAATAATTTATGTGAATTTTTGTAAGTTTTGTAATTTATCTAACAAAAAATTTTATATTTAAAAGCACTTTCTTTACAATGCTAACATAATTAAATGCATATATTTGAAATAGTGATCGTTCATTATGTTTCAAGACATATTTTCTAACATTAATTTCTAAGAATAATATATTTGAGTTTGACTGTTATTAAATGCATGTATTTGAAACAATGATTGCTCATTATGTTTCGAGACATATTTTCTAACATATGATATTTAGATTTGACTGTTACAAGAATCTATTTTTACATTTCTCTTCTTACATATATTAGATAAAAGATTACATAAAAAAATGCAGTTTTATTATATGAGTAAATGAAAAAAAGCTGTATATTTAAAAATAGTTTATTTAGAATACTGACATACACACATACACACACATATATATAGATAATTGAATATATATATTTGAAACTCATTATTTTTTTAAAGATATATTTTCTAACATTAATTTTTAAAAAACAATATTTGGGTTTGACCGTTATGAAAAGCTTTATTTTTCTTATCTACTAAATATATAGCTTTATAAATGTAGCTTTTTCGACACACAGTATACAAAATAAACTGCAAGCATGTATTCACATAATAAAGTAAAAACTGTATTCTTGTCATGTATCTAATATATGTAAGAACAGAAATATAAGAATTGTAATAAGTTATAATCTTTTTTTACATTATCCTTTCTTTCCATCACAACCTTTCTTACACATCACAAATGTGTACACAATTATTAATTGTAATTCAGAAATTAATTTCATATTCTTGTTAATCTCAATTGAATAATTGAATAATTTGATATTTTTAAAAAAATTTATTGTACTTAAAATTTATAATTTGCAATTCTTGATGTATGTTTTGTTGTGGCATTAATTGAATCAGGTTGCTCGAAAGCTCCATCAATCTTTCAAGCGTAAAGCACAGAGAAATAGAATATGTCAAGAAATCAAACGCAGAAGATTGGAAAATATTAAGGCATTGATTGAATATCAAAATGTTGCATCTAGTGACGGTGATAATCGAACTGATAGTGAAACAAGTGATACTACTGAGGAGCAATACATTATTTTATCTGATAAAGATGGATCATTAATAGAAGACAATGTCCAAGTTGAAAATGAAAATCTTGGTAATCAAGCTATTGAAGCAGATGCATTTCAATTACATATCGCTCAAAATGAAAATTCTCCAGCCACAGGTCATCCAAATGAAGCAGAAGATTTCAATTCGAGTGATGATGATTTATTAATTTTTGAAAATGATGAAGAGAGACAGCAATATGTAATCGAATCTCTTAGTGAATGGGCCTTGGAAAGTGAAAATGTATCTATGAAAAAGCTTGATAACCTTTTGAATAGGCTGCATCCTGCTTTTCCCAGTTGTCCAAAGAGTAATAAAACTCTGCTGAATACACCCTCTAGTACTCCTGTTATTGACTTTGAAAGTGGTGGTCGATTTTGGTATAAAGGAATCGAACAAAACTTGAATGCACTTGGTGTTGGCGAATATTTATTACGCTATGGTGAAATAACAATTGATATTAATATGGATGGACTTCCAGTTTCAAATAGTTCAACCTTGAAATTTTGGCCAATGTTAGGTAAATTAGTTGGAGCTTTAAATGAACCATTTATCATTGGACTTTATGTTGGATTCAAAGATCCTTAAAATGTTTATGATTATTTAGAGAATTTGATTATTGAATTAAATGATCTCTTTAAGAATGGATTTGAATGTAATGGATCACGGTTTAAGTTCAGTGTACGCCATTATATTCTTGATGCCCCTGCACGCGCTTTTATAAAATGTATTATTGGACATAATGGATATGGTGGTTGTGAAAAATGCACGGTAGTTGGCAAATGGATTGCCAACAGAATGACTTTTGCTGATCTTGATAAACCACTTCATACTGATGAATCTTTTCAAAATGAAGATCAACCAATTCATCACCAAGGTTATTCTCCTTTTCTTATTGTGGAAAGTAAAATGGTATCACAGTTCCGTTTGGATGCGATGCATCTTGTTTATTCTGAAGTATTCAAGAGGCTACTTATGGCATGGCTTGAATGGAAAGGTAATTTCAGACTCAGTTTAGATACCGTTGCATCCATCTCTGACCTGCTTAAAATTAGTCTGAAATATTGCCCAAATGATTTTAATAGAAAGCGCCAAGATTTTTCAAAAGCACATTTCTATAAAAGCACTGAGTTACGAAGAATGTATATTTATGATGGCATCTTTATCTTTTTTGGACCATTAGATTCAAACATTTACAAGCATTATCTCCTTCTTCATGCTGCTATTTATATCTTAGCCAGTCCAGTTTTATTTCGCACAATGCATCGTTCATTCTGATGCAATATATGGAGAAAAATTTATTGTTTATAATGTACACTCTATTTTTCAATTGGTTAAAGAATGTGCTGAACATGGAGAACTAGACAGTTTTAGTGCATTTACTTTTGGGAATCGATTGAAATCAATCAAAGAATCTCTTCGATCCTTTCGTAAACCGCTTGAGCAAGTTGCGAAGCGAGACCTGGAAAAAGACAGAATTCGATCTATTCGTCTACCTTATGATGGAAGTAACATTATTCTTTCTCAGAGACATATTGACCCAACTGAAACAACGTCAGGCATTCAGTATAAGAAGATGATTGTGAATGGTTACATTCCAGCTGGGACAGCGAGATTCTTGCCTAAAAACATCAGATGGTGATATTATGATCATAACAAATATTATTCAGAGAAATGACAATTCTGTGTGCGTAGTGGGCAATAAATATCGTCACTCCGTAGATTATTATGATTATCCACTACTTTCTTCTGTTCTTGGTATTTCGAAAGTAAGCCGCTTAAGTATAACAAGGAATATTCTTCAGTTATCCAATATACAGTCAAAATGTTGGCTTATTCATATACCTCACAGCGAATCGTACCTCAGCATCCCTTTATTGCACACAATGTTTGCAATTCATTGAAGGGTATTGTATCAATTTAATCATATCAAGAATGAGAATTCGCAATAAAAAGGAAAAATAATACAATATATCAGAAAGATATAAAGAATTATATATATTTTTAATTAAAATATTTCTCGAAAATAAGTGAAAAATTTTTTTAGGCAGTAAAGATTGTTGGAATTACCGACGTATCCGATCCAACCTTATCTCCCTCCCGGTTATGGAAAGAGCCACCGTGGAGCTTTAACTATCTTGTCTCTCAGAGACACGGACCTTCGCTTAGTATATTCTAACCCGAGAGGTTTCCCGGTTGCCTGTATTACGATATTCTCTCATTACATAGATCGTCATTAAGTGTTTAGTGTTCTTTCTTTCTCGTTTGCATGCGCATACCCTCGTAGTCTTTGCCAACAAAGATTAAATATGATAAATATATTTAATATACTTTCAAAAGACTAATCAACTTTATAATGTATTTTCAAGCTCTTTCTAGCATTTGTGTATTTACACGTATACGTATCGATCATCTGTAAACTGTTATTGATTTTTTATGTCAAATAATATTGATTTTTATTGCATAGCTGATTTTATTGTATATCGTTTCTGTGTATGAGTACTATATATATATATATATATGGATACTATGGAGATAAATTAATATACAAAATTTAATTATTATAGAAAATTATATTTGTTTTACGTAAAATATTTAATTTTTTAAAATAGTAATTTGAATAGTTGTTCAATCATGTTAAATTTTATTAATTATATTATATTAATGGATTATTATTTGTTTCTTTTATTTCAGCTGTTATAGTTTAATTTAATTTTCTTTCAAGCGTGATTATTATGTATTTACATCACTTGTGTATTTCGCTTTTCTAGGTCATTATCTTAATGCTAGAAAAGGTGCTAAAGGTTTTGAAGAAAATTCAGCTTATGAAACGGAGAAAGAACTTGGAAAAGGGAAAAGAAAGCGATTTTGTAAAATCATACAAACTGATAGTGATTCAGACATTGAAATTCAAAAGAGAAGCAAGTTTCCTGCGCCTCCAAAAGTTCCGTTCAAATCTCAGGATATGAAGATTCATAAAATTAAGAAGCTTAATTCATCAAATGAGACTTGACTTGATTAAATTTTCTTTAAATTTTTCTATTTTATTTTGTTATTTGTGCAAAAGTAAACTTTTTTAAGAAAGTTTAATAATGAAAGTTATTTCAATGTAAATTTTTTAATGTTTATTGGCAAGAATTCAACTCATCAGAAATTTTTCTATTACTTAGATATCTATCTCCAGCCAGCTTCATGCTCTAAAATTAAAGAAAAAGGTTTTACAAACAATCTTGATTCATCCACATCAGATGGAAACCAAAAACATATTCTTAATGTTAATGTTATGAGCAACAATCCCATCTGCCAACATTTATCAAATGCAAATACGAATCTCAAGTCAATTCCTGATTCTGATATTATGCAGTCTGATACTGTGCAGAATCTTGTTAGGAAACAATCTTTGCTCTGCTCAGAAAATTTGAATTCTAATAATTCAATTGATTTGGTCAAAATACCTACTTGTGAAGACAGTACTTCGAAAAATATAGTAAAACAGAAAATCTCAATAAATAATTCTAAAAAAAAAAAAATTTAACTGTACTTAAAAAGTGAGATCTAAACTCAATCTATATAAACAAAGCTATGAGAATAAACAAAGGACTGTGCCTCAAGTTAACTCTGCAGAAGTTTCAAATTCTTTTGAAGAAACTAATTTCATTCAATTTGAAGAAACTATTCCTAAGTCTCCTAAAAATTCATTATTTGACGAGTTATCTCCTGCAGTACCAAATTCAGATTCATCAGATGCTATCAGATCAGAATCAAACTTCATAAAAAGTAAAAAAGAATGCAGAAAGGTTGTATCCTCAGATAAACAGATATCTGTCAACACAAGCATTGGTAAGAATAAAATGACTTTTTACTTATGTTTATTATACACACTTTTTAATTTCATATTTGGTTAATCTTTTTTTTTATCTCCTGCAGGATCAAATTCAGATTCATCAGATGGTATCAGATCAGAAGCAGATTTCATAAATAATAAAAAGTTCAAAAAGATTATATCCTCAAATAAACAGATTTCTATCGAAGCAAGTATTGGTAAGTAAATGACTTTTTTTTACATTTATTATACACATTTCTTGATTTTATATTTGGTTATTCTTCTTTTTTATCTCTTGCAGGATCAAACTCATTGTCAGATTTACCAGATACTGTCAGATCAGAATCAGACTTCATAAAAAGTAAAACGCAATGCAAAAGGGCTGTATCCTCAGATAAACAGATTTCTGTTAACGCAAGCATTGGTAAGAAAATGACTTTTTATTTGCATTTAATATACACACTTCTTAACTTTATAAATTTTTAAACATTCCGGGCTAAAATAAGAGCCGAACACTATAAATAGCTATAATTATCCCAGACAGCACAAGGATGTCCTTAGGACGTCCAAAGGGCATCCAGGACATATATGTAGGATATCCTCAGGATATCCCATTGTAATCCTCAGATCTCCTCTGGATGTCCTGAGGAAGAGTAAATGATTGCCGTATAACCTCTGGAGAATCCAGGGAGATCCTGTGGAACATCCTAAGGATTTTTATAGGATATAATAGGGATATTTTTCGTATGTTTCAAGGAGCAAATTTTAAAATTTAAATATAAATTAAAATTATGTTTTGTTATTTATTGCCAATATTAAAAATCTGATATTAAAAATATTGTAGTTCACCGTTCTTTAATATTTGAAGCTTTCGTGCTATACATGAATATTTTAGGTTTGGCTCCCGGGTTTGAGTAGTGTAATATTTTCTAAACAATCCAATATCTGAATTCCCTATGTTGGGATTGCATCAGAAATTGAACTGATAGAAAATAATTACATTTGTAATTTCCTGTCAGTTGCTCTTTGCAAGCTTTATATAATTCTCATGACCAAATCTCAAATACGAGTTCGCGTGTCGCATAACGGTAAACAAACGAACTAACGGTTGAATACTATTGTTTGTAAAGTTTTTGAAATGTTGCGAACAGTAACATTTCTCATGAAATATTAAATAAATAATAATTTTGGATATATGAAAATGTGCGCAAATTCAATTATTAATATTAAACGAAATTAATGTTAACAATTAATTGCACATGTATATATCCTCTGGAAATCCAAAAGACATCCAATATAATAGACAGGGCAGATATATCCTACGGACATCCAGGGGTTATCCACTGGACATTTATAGGACATTAGAGATCAAGTAAAACAAAAATGGATAAAAAAGCTGCAATAAAATTAATAATTGTCAGTATAAAGATTGATTAAATAAATAATACGGAACAACTGTAAAATAAAATATGTAAAATAAACAATTATAAAATGAGAAACATAAAAATCTAGTAGTAATTGGAGTGCGTGTATAATTATTATATCAGTGTAATTTACCATAACAGACATATTTCCTGGATCCTTTACATATTTCTCAAATTTTCAGAAGTCATTAACAGACTTTAGAGGTAAAGCAGGTAAATTATGTGATCTGATCATTTCTCTCCCGTGGGGCAAAAGAAAAGCCATCAATTTCATTTGATTTGCTATTGATAAAAAATTTTCTACGAAACTTAAGGCATCAACATCCGCGTTTGGCTCTTATTAACCCGAGATTTTAAAGAATTTGTGAATTTCGTAGAGCCTTATTAATTTATCTTGGCTTTATGTTTGGCTTCTTTCTTTTTCTCAAAACTTTTTACATTTATAGGTTCTGATATTCAAGATGTCAACATATATCTTGACAGTATTTCTCTTAGAATTAATGAGATCAGCAGCAAGCTCGATGTATCAATAGCAAATCAAATGAAATTGATGGCTTTTCTTTTGCCCCACGAGAGAGAAATGATCAGACCACATAATTTACCTGCTTTACCTCTAAAATCTGTTAATGACTTTTGGAAATTTGAGAAATATTTGAAGGATCCGGAAAATATGTCTGTTATGGTAAATTACACTGACATATAATGATTATACACGCACCTTAGAATTTTGTGTTTCTCATTTTATAATTGTTTATTTCACAAATTTTATTTTACAGTTCTTCCGTATTATTTACTTACTCAATTTTTATGGTGACAATTATTAATTTTATTGCAACTTTTTTATTCATTATGGTTTTATTTGATCTCTATATTTTTGCTCTTATATTTTTACAGATAAAATATATCAGTTGTTATGGCAATAATCTAGATGAAACCAAAGCAACAATAAATGTAATGAAAAAATTGATGTACAATTACTTAGCGAAGAACATAAATTTTAAAGGTATTGATCCAAATTCTGCAAAAATTCCTCTAGAACAATGTCATCTGTGGAATATGATACAAGGTAAATTATTACATGTTTTTTATCTTTGTATAATTTGACCATCATATTTTATATGTAAAATATAGTTACATCTTTATATTGATGTAATTCTATAAGTCTAATTGTAATTATGTATTTATTTTCAGGCGCTGTAATGTATAACAAAGAAGAAAACTGTAACATAAATAAAATAAAAAAAGCTTGCCAAAATTGGCTTAAGCATGCTCCAAATCGGAAGCAGGAAATTATAATCGATAAAGAAAAGAAATCACTTCCGTAATTATGGAATTAAGGATTAGAGAGTGTGGTTAATAACCGTTTCTTTTTATAATTTGTCATAAAGATAAGAGCAAGATAATTTTCTATAAACTTTAATGTATAATTTAATTATATCTTTTTTTATTACATAACTTCATTATATAAACTTTAATATATGTTTTATAAGTGTCCTATAAACAATCTGTTTTATTAAATTCTATTTTATTAAACTTAGTTCTTAAAATCATACTTATTTATTTTACTCGTACCTGTTTATACAGAATAAAACAGAATATAAAGTTTTAAAGTGCACTCGGCAACAGAGGAATGTCCTAACAAATGAATTTACACATATCAGAACATATATGCATTTTCCATATATGTATATATCAATATGTATGTAAATTCATTTCTTAAAATATTCCTTTGTTGCCAAGTGTACTTTAAAATTTTATATTCTATTTTATCGCAAAATAAACGTCTAATAAGTACTAATAGACATCTTTTAAACGGTTTTTTGAACGTCTTATAAACGGTTAATAGACATCTTTTAAACGGTTTCTTGAACGTCTTATAAATGGCTAATAGACATTTAAATAAACGTCTTATAAAGGTCTAATTCGAAGGACACAAAAACGTCTAATCGACCAAATTTTAGACGACTATATCAACTAATCTCTTTAGTTGAAAAGTCGTTGATTCGACGTCTTTTCAACTGATGATTTCTCACTGGGGTGTCTCTCCGGCGGAATTATATTTTGCACAAGATTTAAGATTCCCGTTGGATTTATTACGAGGAAGTCCTCCAGTGCTAGGGCAAGAAGTTTCGATTGGGAGTTATGTCAGAGAATTGAAAGAAAAATTGAGGGATACATAGAGATACTCGGCAGCGTTTGGATATTAGATTATTTCGGTCAAAGGCGCGTTATGATCAGAAAGCTCGTCAAATTCATTTTGATGTTGGTCAAAATGTTTGGTTCTATAACCCTAGGAGGGTTAAAGGAAGGGTTCCTAAATTACAGAGTAATTGGGAAGGACTCTGTCAAATAGTGAAAAAACTTAGTGATGTTGTTTTTGGTATTCGCAAATTGAATAGGCATAGGAGTAAAGTTGTTCATGCTGATAGGTTAGCTCTATTTTATGAGAGACAGATTTTTTAGTTAAGAAAGTTATCGGAACCTAATAGGGAATAATGTTTAGATTTTTAAGAGGGAAATATTGGGTTGAGTAAAAAGTCATTGCGTATTTTTTGTATGTTTTTCAAAGTCATTTATTTGTATAAAGAACAAAGATCAATCAATGATATATTTTCCGTTTTGTTCGATGATCTTTTGCCATCTTTCGGTGAGCTTCATAATTCCCCGTTCGTAGAAGGACCTGTCTTTATTGGCGAAAAACTGAACAAAGTGCTGATTTACCGCCTCATCCGAATTTAACGTTATTCCACGCAAGGAGTTTTGAAGAGAGCGAAACAAGTGGATGTCTGACGGCGCAAGGTCAGGCGAGTATGCTGGGTGGGGCAACACATCCCATCCAAGCTCCAATAATTTTTGACGGGTCGCCAAAAATGTGTGTGGTCTCGCGTTGCTGTGATAGAACACAACTCCTTTACGATTGACGAGCTCCGGACGTTTCTGGATGACAGATTCGTTCAAACTATCCAATTGCCGACGGTACACATCCGAATTGATTGTTCGGTTCCTTGGTAGGAGCTCAAAAAACACCATACCCTTCCAATCCCACCACGCTGAGAGCATAATCTTCCTCTGATGAAGTTCTGCTTTTGAAGTCGTTTGAGGCGAATCATCACGTCGGGACCAAGACCGTTTGCGTTCCACATTGTTGTAAACAATCCACTTCTCATCACCAGTTATCATTCGTTTCAAAAAAGGATCGTTTTCTTTACGTTTCATGAGCATATCGCAGATGTTTATACGCGCCGTCAAATGAACTTCTTTGAGTTCATGAGGAATCCAAATATCGAGCTTGCTTACGTATCCCAGCTTCTTTAGGTGGACGTGAACACTTTTTTGACTGATCTTCAATGTTTCTGCAATCTGTCGTGTCGTGTAACGTGGGTTTGACTTGATCAATGCCTTTATTTTGTCGTCATCAACCTCGGTGGGCCTTCCTGACCGAGGAGTATCTTTGAGATCAAAATCACCAGCGCGGAATTTCTTGAACCAGTTTTGGCACTGATGTTCTTGTAGAGCATCGTCACCGTAAACTTTACGCAACTTTTCACAAGCTTGACGCGCGTTCTTCCCTTTACGGAAGTAAAACAGTAAAATATGGCGAAAATGCACAGTTTGGTCTTCCATCTTCAACTTGTTGTAAAATCTCCAAAACTCAACCAAATCGCTCAATTTTTTTTTAGAATGAAGCTTAAACCGTCAGCTGTTAAACGATATATGACAAACATATGTGTGAATGACTCTAGTACTGCCAAAACTGAACTAATGCCATCTGTTGCAAAAATACGCAATGACTTTTTACTCAACCCAATATTAAAATATTAATTATTATGTGTGTGATTATTAGGATATTTGTTTTGTTGACAAGTGTATTATTTGGTTTTGTATTTATGGTGTTCAGCGAGAGCTGTTCAAGATTGAATTCGTGGAACATTTTGAGATGAGAGGATTTGAACATTTTGTTTTTGAAGACTGCCTCACCCGCGGTTTTTGAGCTATGTTTTCCCGTCGGGTCTTAGGGCGAATGCCGAGGCAGGGGCTTGGGGAGTCCTCTTTGAAGGATGTCGGGTCCACAGTAGATACCCCCCTCTTGTCCGAAGATTTGCGACAACAACGTTAAGAGGAGAAATTTCCGGAGTTCGAGAGCGACTGTACGAAAGATATCAGTACGTACAATCGGGGAGAACATTGATAATCGGTTGGGTCCAAGATGGCGTATCGCTCCGTAACCTGGACAGGACTCCAAGGTAGAGCAGGAAGGTTCCTCGGAACCCTGGAGTCGTTATGCACTGGTGGAATATTTCTCTCCATTTCTGATTGTCGAGACGACAATTTTGAAGAGGGAGGGCAATGTTGCATCCTTGGATTATGCCCGTCTTCGAGAGATCGTTTCGAAGCACGTTGCCGGGGAGTTTGCTGTTAAACAACGGCGGACATGTTATTTTCGGTCGCCATGAGAGTTTCGTGACGGATGTCAATCCGCGCGGACGTGTTTAAGATTATTAACGACATTCTCTGTTCTCTATTTCTGTGAATAGTTATATAGTTCTGTTTCATTAAAGTTCTTGCTCTCTTATAACTAAGAGTTCTTATTTACGACACGGAGTGTGAGTGCCGGTTGTGTCTTGCGTGATTCGATTTATTTCGATTCTGATCCGCGGACGCAACAATATATAGCATATTGTAAATTATGCCATGTTTTTTTTTCATTGTATCGAACGCGATTACCGGCATGCTGAAGCCAGCTTTGGATTGTAGTCTGGACATGTATAGTGCAAGCCCCTGAAGCGATCATGGCTTCTGAAATGATAATTAAGCTGTTTAAACACCTTTGGATATTTATTGTAATAAAAAATAGGGTGACCAAGCTATAATGAATAAACGGTTTAACCAATCTGTTAACAATTTTCATTTTCTAATAATAGAGAAATTTAAAAAATTGCAATTAATATTTAAAAAATTTACTTACAATTAAATTAACTTCATCATGTGATTATGATAAAAATATTTGATTACATGCTTAAATTAAAATAATGCTCATCTACTGGTCGTGTTCATTTACAGGTTTGATCACGCTAATATGAATTACAAATTAGCGGTCTGATTCAAAATTTATTTATCTATGAGAACATTCACAAATTTCATATCTTTGACTCCGATCGTTCATTTTTGGCCTGTCTACGACAGTTTGCATGCTAAATTGTCGTTTAATATGGTGATTAGTATTTGACGGAAATGTTTTTTAACGTCTTTGCCGCCCTTAATCTTTTTCTGATGTGGGAAGGTTGCTTGAATATGTTCGTGGTAGGATGTCGATTGAAAGATAGAATGCACGTTCTATGTATCGACAATAAATATATTCTTCTGGTTATATGTACAAGTGTTCAATTTTGTGTGGCCCTGAAAAGGGCCGATTGTGTCGCGTTTAGCGACTCCTATGCGTGGCGAGGTTTTCTCGCCACGAGATTTGTGGCGTGGTCGCGGTCCACTTTAAGGGTCCTCGTTGGTATGAGGCCCTGGGCGTAGCTGGCGTCGAAACCGCTCGCCGGAGATGCGTGGAAGCCTTGTGGTGTGTTGGCTCCGTTTGTGTGGCCACTGTTCGGGTTGTGACCTCCCAATCCGAGTCGGAGGATTGCGTGGCCCGTTCCTGTGTGCGTGGCTTATGATGTTGTGTGCCGCGATGCACCAGGCTGCGACGATCCGTCTGCGTGGCCCGTTCCTTTCGGTCGCCTCTGGTAGTGCCGTTCCTGGGAGGTGTTAGCGCCGGTGGTAACAATAACGCTGGTACCATCCCTGGATAGGAGGGCGAAATGTACCTCCGTACCCGGACGTCCCAGGCAGCGAGTAGGCTCCTCGGAGGCCGTGTGAAGATGATGGCCGGCAACTCAATCGGCTCCAGTCTCCAGGGCAGCAGTGACCACTGTACCCTCTTGGCCGCTCATTCGGTAGTTCGGTAGTTGCTCTCCTGGTCCGCTCTCTGCCGTAGGTCGGCCCCTGGTGATCGAGGCGGCAGCGGTCGTGAAGGCGAACCTGTCGGAGTGCTGTCTACCAACTTTCAGCCGCTCTAGGCGGATGTCAAAAGAGTCGTGCTCACGTATCTGATGCTTGCGCTGTCGAAAGCGTGAGCAGACTGCCTGCCTTGTCGTTTCTCTATCTTATATACCGTTGTTGATGGTATTCTAATAGCGAGATTTCGGTCTTCTCAAGTCGTCGTCTTGCGGTTAGGTATTTGACTACCTGAGCTGTTGTGCACGTGCTTATCGCGTGTTCTTCTTCCTGTGCGTGGCACGTGATTAGCGCGTGGTCCTTCGTCCTGCGCGCGGCCCGTGCTTAGCGCGTGGTCCTTGTTGTGCGCGCGGCACGTGATTAGTGGACCTTTATCTCTCGTGAGTATTTTGCGCGCCTTATACGGCATGTGCTTATACTCAATGGTGGATTATCCGCCACAGGACCCCCTTGGTTGTGGTGAAGTCCCTTTATTTGAATCTGACCGGTGGTCTTATTGATCTTTCGGATCGGGTGTGTCCGTTTTTTATTGGTTGTTCCTGCTCTTGCGTTGTTGGCGTTGTTGGTGATTTTGGCATTGTTGGCGTTGTTGGCGTTGGTTCTCCTTCTAGGATTGTTCAAGAAAGTAAGCGTTTTATAAATTATATTATTAATTTTGTTTCTCGAACGTTCTAAAGCGAGACGTTACGTGCGAAGCCTTGTTTTCATTCCGTTTTTGCGGTTTCTTCGTATCGTTCGATTCTGACAAACACCTCGTTGTCGATAGCCGATTGGCTCTCGGAATCGAACGATCGAAATTCCTCATTTTTTGTAGTACCCGTATCAACCAGGACTATTGTGCGTGGATCGAAGAGAAGGTTTTTCGTTAAGACACTTCGTCGCAAGCCTTCACCGGGAGCACACCGAACGCCTAACGCTCATAAAGTTATAATTAAACGATAATTCGCGTGTCCGCTCATATCTTGCTGTCGCGTGCGATTACCTAAGACGGTCCGGGAGTTGGTGTCGATAGGAATAAATACTGTTCAACAAACTAAACCCGGACAAATCAATTACGTCCTATCTCTCCGATCGGCGAAACAAATAAATTCTGTTAATGTGGACGTGTAAATCGAAGGCGCGGCTACAAGGATGTATGCTGGTTTCAGTCTGTCTATTGAGATGTTGACTGGTTTTCTGTTGACCTTGATCTTATATGTCTTCTCTTATATGTCATATCTTATATCGTCTCTTTGCAGTACTTCGTATGGTCCGTCGTATGGTTGCTGTAGAGCTCCGGTTGGGGCGTCATGGCGTACGAAGACTTGCGGTGTCGTTGCCATGTCCTTGAATATAAATACTGCTTTCTGTCCGTGCCTTTTTATTACGGGTCTTAACTGTGGCATAGTTTTGCGTAATTTCTGTACTACGGTGTCTGTTTGTTGCTCTCTCTCTTGTCCCTGTTGTTCCCGTAGGAATTGTCCAAGGAGGCGAATTGTTTCTCTATAAACCATCTCGGCGGGGGTTGCCTGCAGATCTTCCTTCCATGCGGCTCTAATGCCTAGCAGTATTGTTGGCAGTACCTCCGTCCATGAGGTGGTTTGGTAGCATTTGATCGCGCCCTTCAATTGTCTGTGTAAGCGCTCGACCATTCCGTTGACTGCGGGGTGGTATGCTGTGGTCCTTATGTGTATAGTACCGGTTAACTGTGTTAACTGTTTGAATAAATCTGCTTCAAATTGCCGGCCCTGATCCGTTGTAACTCTTGCTGGTGTACCGTAGCGTGTGATCCACTCCATGTATAAGTGTTGTGCGACTGTCTCTGCGGTTATGTCTCGTATTGGGATGGCTTCTGGCCATCTCGAAAATTGGTCTATGATGATCAGGCAATATCGTTATCCCTTCGACATTGGTAGTGGCCCTACGATGTCCATGTGTATATGTTGGAATCTCTGTGTGGGATTTAGGAAGTTTCCTAACGGTGCTTGATTATGCCTTGAGACTTTTGCTTTTTGGCATGGTATGCATGCTTGTGCCCATCTCGTGCAGTCTTTTTGTGCTTGTGGCCATACATATCGTTGTGTGACGAGTTTTACTGTTGCCTTTCTTCCTGGGTGTGCCAGGTTATGTAGTGACAGAAAGATTTGTCGGCGTAGTGCTTCCGATACGTATGGTCGTGTTATCGGCGTTTCTGTGTCGCCATATAATCCGGTTATTGTTCCGGGAAGAGGTATCTTCTTTAGTTTTAGTCCTTTTTCTGCTGTCAGGATCCTTTGTAATTCTGGATCCTCCTCTTGTGCTCGTGCGAGTGCTTCGTAGTTTATTGCTTTTTCTACCGCTTCTACGCGAGAAAGAGTATCTGCCACGACGTTTTCTTTTCCGGAGACGTGTCGAATGTCGGTTGTAAATTGTCCGATCATTTCGAGGTGTCTTGCTTGCCATGGTGAGCTGCGCAATGGGTCTTGTCTGAAGGCGAACGTAATTGGTTTGTGGTCCGTGTATATTGTGAATGTTCGTCCTTCCAGCAAGTATCTGTAATGTTTTACAGCGACGTAGATCGCTAGTAGCTCTCGATCGTACGGGCTAGATTGTTTTTGTGCGTTGTTAAGTTTTTTACTTAGGAACGTCAGTGGCTGCCATTGTCCGTCTACTCATTGTTGGACTACAGCTCCGATTGCGATGTCTGAGGCGTCTGTTGTTACCGCTAATTCTGCTACTGGATCTGGATGTGCTAGTAGTGTTGCTCGAGCTAAGCTGTTTTTACAGCTGGTGAATGCTTCTTCCAGGTCTGTCGTCTATTTGATAAGCGTTTTTCCGCTTTTCTTTGGACCTTTTAGTACGTCGTTGAGGGTTGCCTGTTCTTTCGCAGCTCCGGGGATAAAACGTCTATAAAAGTTTATTATCCCTAAGAATTGGCGCATTTGTTTAATGCTGCTAGGTTTTGAAAAGTTTCTTATGGCTTCGACTTTTTCCGGAAGTGGCCTAGTACCTTCTTGTGACACGAGGTAACGAGAAACTTTACTTGCTTTGCCTCGAAAACACATTTAGCTGGATTTATTTTAATCCCGTATGTATCTAATCGGGTGAAGACTTCTCTTAAATGTTTACTGTGTTCCTCTTTTGATTTCGAGGCTATCAGTATGTCGTCTATGTAGGCGTAACAGTACTCCAGTCCGTGTAGGATTTTGTTTATAAAGCGTTGAAATGTTTGTGCAGCGTTTCTCAATCCAAACGGACAGAATTCGTAGAGTCCGAATGGGAGTGGCCTTCACTTGGACACAGTACAATTGGACACGGTGCAAATGGACACGTTACAAATGGACACGAGATTGTGCACACGGTTCAATTGGACACAGTGCATTTGGACACAGTAATTTTGGATACAGTAGCTTCTGGACACATAAGAAAATACGCATCGTTTACTTGGACACCGCTCAATTGGACACCGTTCATTTGGACACCGTTCGTTTGGACACCGTTATTTGCCCACCGTTCGTTTGGACACCGTTCATTTGCCCACCATTCGTTTGGACACCGTTCATTTGCCCACTGTTCGTTTGGACACCGTTCATTTGCCCACCGTTCGTTTGGACACCGTTCATTTGCCCACCGTTCGTTTGGACACCGTTCATTTGTACACAGAAACATGCGCACTGTTTGTTTGAATATGTAACAGATGGAGAGAAATAAAAATCATTTTGGGAAAATATAATCAGTATTCTTATAACACTTTATACTGGTAAATCTATGTAAAATATGAAATCGTGAAAAGGAGGTACATTTGAAGGTTATAATATCTGTCAAAATAAAATATATTCATACTTATATATCTCTGATACTGATGTCATTAATTTTACATTGCTTTTAGCACTTTGTTTAGCCTTTCGCATATTTGGATGTCATGCATGGATATAGTGGGTTCCGCCCCCTCTGCGGGGGAGCTCCACTTCCGGAAGATATAACCTAACCCAAACCTATTTCTTATTTAAAACAAAAATTTGGTGTGGATTACGTCGTATAATTTAAATCAAATTTTGGTGTCCAAACGAACGGTGGGCAAATGAACGGTGTCCAAACGAACGGTGGGCAAATAACGGTGTCCAAACGAACGGTGTCCAAATGAACGGTGCGCATCTTTCTGTGTCCAAACGAACGGTGTCCAAATGAACAGTGTCCAATTGAGCGGTGTCCAAGTAAACGATGCGTATTTTCTTATGTGTCCAAAAGCTACTGTATCCAAAATTACTGTGTCCAAATGCACTGTGTCCAATTGAACCGTGTGCAAAATCTCGTGTCCATTTGTAACGTGTCCATTTGCACCGTGTCCAATTATACTGTGTCCAAGTGCACCACTCCCTCCGAATGGTGTTGCTATTGCCGTTTTTGCGATATCGGAGGGTTGTACCGGGATTTGATTGTATGCCCGTCTCAGATCGATTGTTGTGAAGATCTGTTTCTGATGCAGAGTTTGTGCGAAGTCCTCTATGTGCGGAATTGGGTAGCTGTCTGGAATCGTTCTCGCGTTTAGTTTGCGGTAGTCTCCGCATGGTTTCCAGTTACTCTCTTTTTTAGGCACCATGTGTAGTGGTGATGCCCAAGGACTTTTTGATGGTCTTATAATTCCCTCTTGCAGTAAAAGGTCGAACTCTGCTTTTGCCGCTTGTAATTTATCGGGTGTCAATCTGCGTGGTCGGCTTGCTTCTGGCTGTCCTGGCGTTGTCGCTATATGGTGCTCTGTATTGTTTTGCTATTCTCTGCGTTCCTGCGAGCTGTGAGATTCCCGGGAACTCTGCTATTATACGGTGGTAGTGTGTTTCCTCTTTAACGACTTTTATTGAGGTGACTTCGCTGTATTTTGCCGTTCTTAGCGTGGCCATTCCGGTCTTCCCGTCTATTAGTTTTCGATTCTTGACGTCTGGTAATAGGTGATACTGAGCCGATGATCGGTTGTGCTACGTCTGCTACAGATGTAACGGCAGGGCCGTTACTACCGCAAAATATATATATGTATCTACGATAACATGTCTGCCTCGCTTACTCTACCCTACTCTACCTATTCCGCTCGCACAACCACCGCGCACGCTCTCTCGCTCGCGCGCATGCCACACGCACCGTCCCACTCACACTAGGCGCGCTATCTCGCTGGGCATGCGCTCTCGCTCTCGACTCGCCTTATCTCGCTCACGGTCCCCACGCGGAATCGACCCCACTCCCAGGCCGACAGTATGGTGGGAGGCCCCGGCCGGGTATATAAGCCCGGCCGGCGAGGCATCGAGACCAGATCCTGTCCCGACATCCAGCTCCCGATACCGACCTGACCAGTACTTACTACCTCCTCGGGCTAAGGTTTCACTTAGCCCTGTCGGGTTTCGCCGACTCCTGTCACCGCTCCTCGGGCTAAGGTTTTTCCTAGCCCTGTCGGGTTTCGCCGGCTCCTAGCACCTACCCGGGCTGAGGTTTCGCTCAGCCTTACCGGGTTTCGCCGGTTTCCGTTGCCAAAACCGGACCCGACGTGACACTCGGGCCTGTCGGCAATACCAACCTACCTAGCCTAACCATAGTAATAAGCCACCTGTAGATATCGCGTCATAGCCTTAAGATCGTCAGCCGTAAGTCCGCTAGTTCTAACCGCGTCGTAGTAATAAGCCTGTTAATAATAAGTCCGCTAGAAATAAGCCTGCTAGTTCTAACCGCGCCGTAATCTTAAGCCTGTAAATAAAGCCGCGCCATAGACATTAAGCCGCGTCCACTTTGCGCCGCGTACCGCTTTGTGTTTCTCGCCGCCTACCGCTTCGCACCGCCGCTTTGTCCGTCCGCTGCGCATCGGCCCGCGTCTGACACCAGCTTTCTGCCGACCGTATGGTGACCAACATCGCCTGGCCCTGCACGCTACTTTGTACATATCTTTATCTAAATAAACTATCTTTTCTACTTATATTGTGTTGCGTAAGCTTGAGTCTCCCCTCCTCTCGAACCCGGACACCGACGAGCCGATCCGAGCGTCGAGCGAGGTGACCGCGTTACAATGGCGCCCGAACAGGGACCTGCCCAGTAGAGATTCCAGCTTGCGAACACACCCCGATGAAGATCTCCTGGATGTACGCGCTTACGAAAAACCAGCTCGTGACTCTTCTAGTCAATCACGGCCGCGATAGTACCGGTAATATCGATATTCTACGACACCGGCTACGACAATTCGTAACCCAGAACCCAGACCTGTTCCCCGAACACGATACCACCGACATGCCGAACGAAGGAGAGGCAACGCCAGGCCGAGCCGAACCGATCCTTGACCGTACCGAACCGACACTAACCGACCCCACCGCGGTTCTAGACCGAATCCGCAAATGGGGCCTTTGCTTTGACGGGAAAGATACGTTCGCGTTCCTCGAGCGGTTAGAGGAATTAAAACGATCCTACCACTACGCCGACGAATTGTTTCTCTTAAGGTTACCAGAGATGTTGCGAGGAAACCCGTTGTTGTGGTACCGGAACAACTACGAGGACTGGACAACGTGGAACGCCTTTTGTACCGCCTTTAAGCTAAAGTACCTCCCACCGGACTACCAGGACCAGCTATGGCAAAATGCACAGACCCGGAGGCAACGATCGGGGGAGTCTTTCGACTAATACGCCACGGGCCTGCTAACAATGATGAGACGAGCTGGGGGCTATACGCTACAAGAGAAGGCCCGCTTGGTATATAACAACCTACACTCCAGCTACCAGCTGTACATTCGGCCGGCAGAAGCCACCAGTGTCGTCGAGCTAAGCGCCCGGGCGGCCGAGCACGAGAAGGTCCTGCGCCGGCAGAAGGAGGAACAAACACCGACCCTTAGCATGCCAAGCTCACCGGTCGCCGCCGCCGCCTACAGCCGAGAAGAATGCTGCTGGCGCTGCAAACAACGGGGCCACACGCGGCTCGATTGCAAGCGGCCGCCACGCAAGTTTTGCTCCCGCTGCGGCCGGGACGGGGTACTTACCCGATTGCCATCCACCGGCGGGAAATGGCCCCCGGGGCCGGGGAACCAGCGGCCACCGCCCGACCCGACCGAACCCCATAAGGTTCACACCTAGGCCACACTTGAAGATCCAGTTGCTCAACCGGCACTTGTGAGCCCTACTCGATTCCGACTCCGAGGTCTCGTTTGTGAGCCTACTACCGCGAAACAAGCCCGATACTGCGGCCACCCGCCTCGGAGGGTAATCCAGCAAATTCACTTGGCCGACGGCACCGAGGTACCAATTGAGCAAACCGTGGAACTACCTATCACCACGAACGACCGAATCGTGACTCACCGATTTCAGGTCATGCCGAACCTCAGCGGACCAATCCTGATCGGCATTTACCTATGGGCCAAACTGGGAGTAGCCCTACCAGTACCTCCGAGCGCCAACACCCCCGCGGTGCCCACGGTAGGAGAAGTCTCGACCGGACTAACACCACGAACCGCCGACGAGGACTACCGATTAAGGAAGTTTTTGAGCCAGGAACTATCAGCTTTCAACACCGTGCGCGGACCGACCGACCGCATTGTCCACCGGATACACCTGACAACCGACCAGCCGATCAAACAGCGCTATCGGCCGCGTAATCCAGCCATGCAGGCCGTGATCGACCGCGAGGTACGCAACATGGAAGAAGCAGGCGTAATCGAACCTTCGCGAAGCGCCTGGAGTTCCCCAGTGGTGCTGGTACGAAAGAAAGACGGCGCCTATCGGTTCTGCGTCGACTTTCGCAAAGTTAACGAAGTGACGCAAAAGGACGCCTACCCACTGCCGCACATCACGGCCACTCTCGATAAGCTACGGGGCGCCAAGTACCCTGAACCTGAAGAACGGGTACTGGCAGGTCCCGCTGGCACTCGAGAACCGGCCAATCACCGCGTTCACCGTGCCGGGGAAGGGACTCATGCAGTTCCGAACCATGCCGTTCGGGCTACACTCGGCCCCCGCCACGTTCCAACGCCTCCTAGACTCCATCCTAGGGCCAGAGCTAGAACCAAACGTACTAGTGTACCTGGACGACATCGTCGTGGCCAGCCCAACTTTCGACAAGCACCTGGAACACCTGGCCGAGGTCTTCCGCCGCCTACGCTCCGCCAAGCTCCAGCTTAATGTGGACAAGTGCCACTTTTGTCGGGACAGCCTACGATACTTGGGCCACGTCATCGACCGCCACGGCATCCGCACCGACCCCGCCAAGGTGAGCGCTATCGCCGACTAGCCAGCGCCAACCAGTCTCCGGCATGTCCGGCAATTTCTGGGATTAGCATCGTGGTATCGACGCTTTATTGCGGACTTCTCCGCACTGGCCGCACCGTTAACGCGTCTGACTCGCAAGAACGCCCGCTGGACTTGGACCGCCACCGAGCACGAGGCCTTCCAACGCCTCAAAGATGCCCTGACATCCGCCCCAGTACTCGCGTGCCCAGACTTCAAAGCGCCGTTCACTCTGCAGACCGACGCCAGCACGCACGGGCTGGGCGCCGTCCTGACTCAACAGCTAGCCGAAGGGGAGCGGGTCATCGCATACGCCAGCCGAACGTTGAATCAGGCCGAGCGAAATTACAGCTCGACCGAACTGGAGTGCCTCGCCGTCGTCTGGGGTATCCGCAGGATGCGGGCCTATCTGGAAGGATACCGATTCACCGTACTCACCGACCACCGGCCCCTGCGATGGCTCCAACGCCTAGAGGCCCCGTCAGGCCGACTGGCACGTTGGATGATCGAACTTCAACAATACGACTTCGAGATAAAGTATCGACGAGGCACCCAGAACCAGGTGGCCGATGCGCTATCCCATCAGCCCGAGGTCGCCGCAACACGGCAAACACCACCATGCGCATGGTACCGCCGGGTCAAGAAAGACGTCCAGACCCGACCAACCGATCGACCGGACTATCAGATACGCGACGGGCTCCTCTATCGGCATATACTCTACGACCTGGACTTCCGGGAAGTACCCGCAGACGCACAGTGGAAGTTATGCGTCTCGATACCCGAACGCGCCGCTCTGCTCCGACGTTGGCACGACGATCCCGCAGCCGGACACCTAGGGACGGCCAAGACCATGACACGCATCGCCCAGCAATATTATTGGCCGGGGATGCTCCGGGAAATCGCCCGATACGTACGCTCCTGTGGAACCTGCCTAGCCCATAAGGCATCACAACAGCGACCCGCCGGCACGCTGCACACCGCTCCGGTCGCCGCACCGTGGCAACAGGTTTCGATCGACCTAGTGGGACCACTGCCCCACTCTAACCAAGGGCACACGTGGCTCCTCACGATGCAGGATTGGTTCACGAAGTGGCTAGAAGTCAGGCCTCTGCGGAAGGCCACCGCTACGAACGTCACGTAGGCCTTCATCGACCAAGTCGTGTACCGACACGGGTGCCCACAATGGGTCATATCCGACAACGGGACCCAACTAAAATCCAAGCAACTGAAAAGGCTGCTAACCACGTTCGGAATCCAACACCGCACCTCGCCGCCCTACACGCCGCAGTGCAACCCGGTGAAGCGGGCTAACCGGACTATTAAGACGATGGTGGCCCAGTATATAGGAAAAAACCAGAGAACGTGGAACGAACACATCACCGCTCTCCAATATGCGTACAACACCGCATGGAGCGAGGCCACGGGGCATACCCCGGCCTACCTGAACCACGGGAGAGAGCTCGCCAGGCCGCACCCGGAAGACCGACGCCAACCAGTAAACGCAGCCCCACTCGGCACGACCCACCGACGGCTACAGGAGGCATACGAACTTGTACGAGTATGCTTAGCGCAGGCATTCCAACGCCAAGAGCGGCACTATAATATACGGCGGCGGGATTGGAGGCCAAAAGTAGGGGAGCTCGTATGGAAGAGGAACCATACCCTCTCCAACAGGGCCAAGACGTTCAACGCCAAACTGGCCCCGAAATTCGTGGGGCCCCTGGAAGTGCGAAAAATCATCTCGCCAGTCATCGTCGACCTCCGGGATCAACGCGGGCGCTGGCACCGGCACGTGCATGTGCAGGAACTAAAGACGCATCCGGACCACCCCCTGGCGACATAAGCCCGCCCAATAACAATTATCAGCGGAAAAAAACCTGAGGTTACCGACCGCGATTATCGGCACAAGCGAATAACGCCGATAACAACCGTGAGAATCGCGATTACCGAGCGCAAGCGCCGGTACGCGCGAGGACACCCGCGAACCACGGCTGATGGCATTACCTGTCCCGTAACACGCTCCGAAAAGCACCCAAAAACCGCGCGTGCCGCCTACCGAATTTCCGCGCGAGGGTATAAAAGGCCGAACGCCGGGCCACGAGACAATCAGTCCATTAGCGACAGCCAAGCATGCCGATCGACCAAGAAAGGAGGCAATTGGAGGAGTTGTTCGGGCGATGGTCCGACGACGAAGAGGGCGAAATCCCGGATGGGCCGGGACCTAACCTCCGTCACGCCGCCGCAGACGCCTGACCCCCCCCCCCGGCCGTCACCGCGGATCGGGACCAGGATCCAGCGGGGCGACGCCGAGACCAGGCGGAAGATTCGCCTCCTGGCCACGCCGCCACCACCACCGCCAGGCCGACACCGACGCACCGCGGTACCACCACGACCACCGGCCGCCCGAACCATATCGACGGCATGCGCCGCCGCCGCCACGCCAGCCGCCGCTACGCCAGCCGCCGCCACGCCAGCCGCGACCCGCGGACCGCGCCCTCGGCCCACCACCACACCATCACCACCAGCGCTAACCCGGCCCCGGAGCGAGGAGCTACCCGGCTCGCGCACGCCGTCGGAGCACGTCCCCCGGGGCCAATCCGGGTCAGAGTCGCCGCGGGAAATGTCCTGGAGGTTCCGTATCGCGCCGTGCACCACTCGCGGCGGTATCGGCAGTGGACCCCGGATGGACAATGGACCCTCCTATTTAACAAGGACGGGACCCTCCGGAGTAGCCGCCTACGCCGAGCTGCCCCACGACCACCGACAAGAAGGGGGGTGATGTAACGGCAGGGCGTGGTCCTTCGTCCTGCGCGCGGCCCGTGCTTAGCGCGTGGTCCGTGTTGTGCGCGCGGCACGTGATTAGCGCGTGGGCCTTTATCTCTCGTGAGTATTTCGCGCGCCTTATACGGCATGCGCTTATACTCAGTGGTGGATTATCCGCCACATCTGAAAAAATGTTGTTCAAGTAATACACGAATAATAAATAAAATAATAAGTAAATAATAATTAAAATAAATTAAATCAAAATTTTTGGTTAAATTTGTAGAAAAAAATTCTCATTGTTATGTAAATAAAAGCCGTGTGTGTGTGTGTGTGTGTATGTGTGTGCGCGCGCGCGCGTATGTGTCCTATAGAAGTAGTAAATAGATAGCTAGACATATCAACTAACAAATTTTAAGAATTTATGACAGCTGAAACTGAAACAAATTTTCAAGTAGTAAGCAAAATTTAAAAATTATTTACATATTAAGTACGTGCTCCGTTTGCATCATCATCCAATAATTTATTGAATGCCTTCAAACTTTCTATATTTTGTATTGGAAATTGTAATAGGATAGAATGTTTAGCATTCTGTGGGATTTCATTAAAAGAATTAGTCCAGAAGAGACATTCTTAAAGCTTCAAGTTTATGCAATATTCTTTCAATATTGTAACGACATGCAGCTGTAAATAGAAAGATAGCTTTAGTCAGTTATGTGTGTAAGCTGTAAGACTTCTCATTGATATAAGTGAAATAATCAAGATGAGTCTTCTCTCAAATTATTTAAAAAAACATATATGTTCAGTTGGTATCTCTATCTTATTAAGGAGATTAGAGCGTTACACAATATACAATATAATGAAAAAACTTTTGTAGATTTAAATATTAATAAAATCATAATCAAAATTTTATAAAGATTACGAAGTTGGTTATTGAAAAACTTAATTGAAAAATCGCCAAAATCACATGCACTCTTGTACTCACGATAACAATGTGTATGACATTTTGTGGAGGACGGATCCGTAACAGTAGCAGCAGTAGTTTCTTGCTTCGGAACTGAGGGAACGTGAGAAGACTGAGGTTTCTTGGTTTACTATGTGTATTGGTATATCTATTGAAACAAAACCGGCATTTCAAGATATATTCACTTTAACTACAAAATAATCATAACTATATAAAGCTGCAAGTTTTGTGAAAAAAAATAAAAGTTTGTTATAGGTATGTTTAGAATTTGTTAGTACCATGCCAGATTCCTAATGATTCAGTGATACTTACTGGCTTTAACAATACTACGAATAATTGGTTTAACATCCTTGCGTGGTTGGAAACAAACTGAATCTGGAAATATAAAAATTTAAAATAAATATTACAAAACTTGACATAGCAATCTTATTTTTGGGGGAAACTAACCAGAATTGAGATTTTCGTCACATTTATTAGCAGGTTTTTTCAAATCAAGAGTTTTTTCGACAGATTGTACAGGGTCATCTACAAAAAAATCCCCGTCGTCCAAGGGTTGTGTGTCTTCGAGTAATAATTCATCCTCACGATTATTGTTGTCGTCAGGCTCCAAATGTATATTTTCATTTTTAATATTTTTTACGTTCTGACTTTTAGAGGGAATTGTTGGACCTAAATAATTATATATATGCAATTAAATTAAAATACAATGAGAACGTTAAAATGGCAAAATAATAAATTTAGACGAGTACTAGATATACAAAAAATAATGGAAATTATCTTATGATCTTTTTAACATTGAACAACATTTTTTACTTTTGCTTTAGATTCCACCAAATTTTTTTGTTTTTCGTCATCAATATTTTATGCAAATATAGGAACATTTTCTTTAATTCTAGTCGTAACGGCTAAGAAAAAAGTATAAAGAAATGCATATGCATTTACAAAATATATAAATGTATAGATATAATAAAAAATTGATACACTATACTCCCCGATTTATCATCGGTATCTTCACTAGATGAAATTAAATGTGCCGGTTTTTTTCGAAGACGTTTCTGCGGAAGTTGATCACTTTGATTAGTGATACTAATGGTTTCTCAATGTTAGTAGATAAATCAACAGCAGCAATTTCTACTGATCCAGCAGTTTTATAATCATCTTAGAGAAAATTAATTTATATAAATTTAATAATAATCAGAAAAAAAGTATTAAAGATAGTAATTAATCATCTATCAATATTATATTGAACTTAATTACGGTCCTAATACTCTTGTGTATTTGATGGCAGTCCAATTATTTTTTGGATTAGTTGCTTTTTTAGATTCTATCGTTAGATTACCAGTTTTCGGGGGGCATTGTATTTTCTGTGTTTTAACATTTAACCAGGCACAGTCGCACACCAATCATGGCAAAATGCAACAAAATACATCTGAGAAAATAGCAATATTTATAAGGACTAATGTGAGGTTATTTGTAATTCATATCTAATGTTCTAATACTCTTTGTTAAACGTCGTTAGTTTCATATATTTATTCGCTTGAAAAGTATTAAATTTTCTATTTTTAAAAATTATTAGTATTTATTCAATACACTTATCTTAATTAATTGTTTTACAACGCACTAAACTGCATACAGCGTATGGGTGTTTTCCAGCAAGGTACACAGATGACACAGAGTAATACATAGTATCATACGATTGGCTATCAAATACAGAATTTTAAATTTCTTCATTTGTCTGTTATTCTCTTCGAAATGGTTGTGTAAACATTTTTTATACTGTAACTTATCTTTTATACTGTGATCGCTATATGTACAGAAGACGTAGCAGCGCTAGTAGCAACGCACGCAATATGAATCAGAAGTTACAAAATTATTAAGTAAATATGCAAAATTATCAAAGAAAGATTTTATTTAACGTGTAACTACAAATCTTTTTAAAGTATTTTCATATAAATGTAAAAAAAACTCAATACTTTGGTAAGTTACAACCAGAATTATTATAATATAATTGAAAATTTTACATTTCACTTACGAATTATTTTCAAAAGTTTCGAACTCATAACAATTTCAACAAATTATTACAAATTAAGGGGATCCAACAGTGACGAGCGAACTCCGACGGGTTAGCGCCCTCATCTAAGCGTAACTAAAATTATCGATAATACCGACCGAAATTATCGATAATATCAATAATTTTAGTTCCGCTGTTACCGATAATATTTCTGCATGTTTTATGCATATTTGAAAGAGAATTGTGTTCAATATGATGAAATCGGACAACATCGTGTATTTCTACTGCTCTATTGCCTCGCATGCATATTTAAGCGTATCTAAGCGTATAGATAACAGTATAACATAGACACGTGTCTGCCTTTATTGCATATTTGAACACAATTGCACACATTGCTTATATGGACTTATATATATATATGTGCGTGTGTGTGTGCCTTCCATATATCTTTCCAAGAGGAATAATATTTGGCCATGTATGTGTGTGTGTGTGCATGTATTGTTATATATATATATATATATATATATATATATATATATATGTGTGTGTGTGTGTGTGTGTGTGTGTGTGTGTGTGTGTGTGTGTGTGTGCCTTTTATATATATATATATATATACATACATACATACATACAATGGCACAATACATATATATGTATTATAATATATAATAACGGTTATATTGCTAATCTTATATAACTATTAAATCGCATCCGATTCAAAATATTGTAAAGCAACCAGCACACGTAAATCGCCTCTGGGATATTTTTTACAATAACCAGCACACGTAAATCGCCTCTGGGATATTTTTTACAATAACCAGCACACGTAAATCGCCTCTGGGATATTTTTTACAATACTCAGCACACGTAAATCGCCTCTGGGATATTTTTTACAATAACCAGCACACGTAAATCGCCTCTGGGATATTTTTTACAATACCCAGCACACGTAAATCGCCTCTGGGATATTTTTTACAATAACCAGCACACGTAAATCGCCTCTGGGATATTTTTTACAATACCCAGCACACGTAAATCGCCTCTGGGATATTTTTTACAATAACCAGCACACGTAAATCGCCTCTGGGATATTTTTTACAATACCCAGCACACGTAAATCGCCTCTGGGATATATTTTTAACCAGAACGCTCATGCAAACCGCATCTGGTATGAAATATTTACAACCAATTCACGAAAAGATCGCTTCTGGGATCAAATATTTCGGCAATATTTAGAGCGCACATGCAAACCGCATCTAGTATGAAATATTTACAACCAGTTCACGAAAAGATCGCTTCTGGGATCAAATATTTCGCCAATATTTAGAGCGCACATGCAAACCGCATCTAGTATGAAATATTTACAACCAGTTCACGAAAAGATCGCTTCTGGGATCAAATATTTCGCCAATATTTAGAGCGCACATGCAAACCGCATCTAGTATGAAATATTTATAACCAATTCACGAAAAGATCGCTTCTGGGATCAAATATTTCGGCAATATTTAGAGCGCACATGCAAACCGCATCTGGTATGAAATATTTACAACCAGTTCACGAAAAGATCGCATATAGATAATATATAACACACATAGTATGCTCGGATCAGAAAGAGACGGACAGAGAAGAATGGCAAAGAGGAAGAGGATATGAGTGTAAGTGAGCAAGTGTCTATACAAGTGCCAAAAGTAAGAAAAAAAAGGAAATAGTTGGATCTTTCTCCGTAGCAATACTTTATGCTCACTAATATTTAGCGACTGATGTGAATTATTAATCGATATATCGTTGTACAGCCATTCCCTCGCATACTCATTCCTATTCTCTCTCTCTCTCTCTCTCTTTCTTTTTTTTGCCCATGTCTGTCTATTTCTTTATAACAAAAATACTATATGAGTACTAAATACTATGTGCATCATATACATATAATGTGTATGTTCATGTATTGTAGTAATTCTAAATTCTATTTAAAGATTAATTTTGTTACAATTTTTTTATACAAAGGTCTTTATGTTGTTTTCTATTTAGGAATTGCTTTAAAGATATAATCAAAAAATAAAAAAAGAAACTTGAAATATTACATTTTTATATAATATTACATTATCATACTTATATTTTTGTGTAAACTGCACGGAAAAAAAATTCAATTATATCTAGCGACATATTAGTATATAGTATACATTAAAACAATTCCTTCTAGAATTATGGTATATAAATACACTAACCTTTTGACCCTTATTCTTTTTAAAGAAAGTCTGCGGGCAAAGCGAGGCAAGCGTTTCTCATTACATTTTCGCCCTATTATATGAACACACTATGACTACACAAACACAACACTCGTTTTTTAAATTCGACGCGTTATAACGCGTTATAACGGTTGAGCACACTTTTGCGGTTATCTCTCGTTACGCGTATGTACACAAACGCGCGACTGAGACTGAGACTGAGTACTGCCGCGCACTGATATTATCGCATGTGCCTGGCTGTGTGCGTGTGAATAGTACAGTCGCCTTATTCCCCGATACGTACATACATACTTAGATACATGCATGCTACAAATATCGCGTAATAATAAAAACAAATGCGCATCTTTATAAACGAATATTCTGTAACCGAATAAAAAGTTATTTTCATATTGATTAAAATTAATTCGATACATAAAAACATTATTTATTAATATTTTACGACGTGTCATTTTAATGACAATAATGTAATTAATGCATTTAAATTATTTTTGGATATATAAAATGCGAAATACAGACATTTGATTTTCTATAGTAACATGACATATATATACAGGGTGTCCGGCATCAACCGCAACACCGGTCATGTGCAGGTAGAGCAGGTGAAACCGAGAAGAAAAGTCCTGTACCAATTTTTTATATAATACTTAATAAAAGAGTTATTATTGAGTAAAGTCTGGCCAATCAGCGCCGATCTTTAGCCGGGCGCATGTCGGTGAACCGCGCGCTTGATAGTGTACGCCGCTGCACACTTCACAGCGCGCGGCTCACTGACGTGCGCCCGGCTAAATGTCGGCGCTGATTGGCCAGACTTTACTCAATAATAACTCTTTTATTAAGTGTTATAGAAAAAAAAGGTAAAGGACTTTTCTTCTCGATTTCATCTGCTCTACCTGCACACGACCGGTGATGCGATTGACGCCGGACACCCTGTATATATATATAAATTTTATAATAATTTATATATATTAATCTAACGTGAAAGATTATAGATAAAGGGAGCCTCACGAGCGAGACTTCGGAACTCTTCGATATTTGTCGTCTCGCTTGCTCCTTCATTTTTTCTCGCTATTGCTTTTGTCGACTCTCCAGCATCGCGCGGGGATCTTTCCTTATATAAACATCTTATAAAATAAAAACTGAAACTTTCATATTGTATTTTATTAGTATAAAAATAATTATAATGGATTAATGAGATTCTTGCAATTAAAATAACACCAAATATGACATAAATCGGATAATTTTAAATGAAATAAGTAATCATAATTTTAATAACATAATTGATTAAAAATAATCCGATTTATGTCATGTTTCGTGTCATTTTAATCGCAAGAATCTCATTAATCCATTATAATTATTTTTATACAGATGAAATGGAAAATACAAGTTTCATTTTTTATTTAGAAGATGTTTATATTTTGTAGATAAGGAAAGATCCCCGACGCTGAGGAATCGACAAAAGCGAGAGCGAGAAAGAATGAAGGAGTAAGTGAGATGACAAACATGAAAGAGTTCCGAAGCCTCGCTCGCGTGACTCCTTTTATCTGTAATCTTTCACGTATATATGTCATCTTATTATAGAAAATAAAACTTTTGTATTTCGCATTTTATATATCTGAAAATAATTGTAATGGATTAATTACATTTTTGCGATTAAAATGACACCAAATACGATATAAATCCGAGTATTTTAAATGAAATAAGTAATCATAATTTTAATAACATAATTAATTAAAAATTATCCGATTTATGTCATGTTTAGTATTATTTTAATCGCAAGAATCTCATTAATCTATTAGAATTATTTTGATATCGATAAAATACGAAAAACAGAAATTTTACGAACGATATGTAACCCGAGATATTATAGATAAAGAGAGCCTCGCGAACGAGACTTCGGAACTGTTTGATGTTTGTCATCTCGCTTGCTCCTCGTTCTTTATTGTATTCTTTCATCCCCATTATTATATTCTTTTATTTCTTCGACTTTTATTCTTTCTATATTCTCGTCTTCCTACATAATAATACATTAATTTATTCGTCTTTATTTTATACAACATAAATGAGATATTGTGTATGTCATAAATAGAAAAAGTATTTAATTATGTGTATTTTTGTATGTACATGTGTTGTATTTAACTATAATTAAATAGAAAAAGAAAATAATTTGTGTATCTCATTTATGATGTATCAAATAAACATAAATAAATAAATTTATTTATTTTCATGTAGGGAGACGAGAATAGAAAGAATAAAAATTGAGCAAATAAAAGAATATAATAATGAGAATAAAAGAATACAATATACAATAATGAACGAGCAGAAGGAAAAAGAGAGAGAGAGAGGGAGAGGGAGAGAGAGAGAGAGAGAGAGAGAGAGAGAGAGAGAGAAGCGCGAGTGAACGCGTAAGTGAATATGCGAGGAGCATGAAGCTAAGCGATACGTAGTACATAGCGAGCGAGCGATTAGAAAGAGACAGAGCGTATGATCGAGAGAAAAAAGATACTGCAATAATGTTAGTGCGTACATGTATATTACTCTACACGCATGAAAGAGACAAAGGTAGTACGATTATGTCTGTCCTTGTCGTGTAAGATTACAGCTCCGTCTATCGCGACATCACGCAACTAATCTACTGCTCTGTTTTACTCTTGAGCCTCCATCTCGCACACACACATATGCACGAAAATTTTATTTTGCAAAATCTTTTTTATAAAGCTTCTAAACTCACTTCTCTAAGTTCACTTATACTCTTTGATGAAATGCCGAGTGCGGAGTTTACTGATTAGGCACGTGTAGATTACACATTTGTTATATTAAGTAAATGTTGACGCAAAAGCCGATAACAAAACTGTAATTTTCTCATTTTTTCTAACTTTTCATATGAAATGTTAAACTCCGCACTCCGTTATTATGTGTACCTTAATTGTCGAAAAGGATTTGTTGATATCTATAATCAACAAAAAGATTTTGCAAAATAAAGAATATCGCGTTCTGTCGGTAATATTGGATCCCCTTAAACAATGTATTAATCGAATATATAACTGTACCAAAATGTTATGCAGATGAATGAAGTAATTGAAAACAACAAAAATTTTTGTCATGAGGCAAACAAACGGCTTTTAAAATAACATCATTTGCAGTGGAGTCCTTCAAAGTGGACCAATTATTTCCAACTATTATATTCATTGATTGAGAATTAATTGGATAGTTTTCTAAATTAACTGAGTTCATCAACGTTTTTCCTTGTAAAATAATACAATATCATTATTTTTTATACAAATATTTTCAATTTAAAGAACATCATAATTTTTAACATAACAAGATTTATCATTAGTTTGTCAAACCGAAAGTGTGAAAGTTTTATAATTAATTTTATCATATGAAGGGACTCCATTTTCTTTGGATTTATTAGTATTATAATTTGAAACTTAAGGTCTGATAAAAGCATTATTTTTTTGTAGATAGCTACAGCTAGCTTGTTCTACAATTCTTTTATGTAATTGTTGCAAAGGCTTTTAGCCTTTTCTTAAGTGTTTCTTAATATTATTTAAATAACTTTCGAATGTAAAAGCATTAAATAAATCCAAGTAACCAAATCTCATAACATCATCAGCTAAATGGATTAAGTTATGAACATTAAAAATCACAAAGTGCCTTCCATACAATTCAATAGATTCTTTGACAAAATAGCGCAATAAATTTTTTGCACACTCATTATTACGAATGCAGTTAGTCTCGTGACACAGGATTCTTATGGCGCAATGTAAAGTGTTAAAATGATATAAATATTCAGTTGATAGACGATTTTTCAGAGCAAGTAGGCCTACATACAACAAAAAAGAAGGTCACTTGCTTTCCATCGATTTAACTCATCCAAACTTTGTGTTTTCCTAGTAAATTCAGTTGATCCATTTTCTTGACAAGATTAAATATTCCGAAATTTCTTTCATCATTTTGCTATTGAATTTTACAATTTGATTTTCATTTACGTGGCAGCCTTTGATAAAAGCTTTTAACATTTTCTTTGTAACGCCAAGACAGACGAGATGCATATATTCCATAGGAAATTGAGATACCATACCGATATTTACGATCTTCATATTCACCCTCTTGCAACATTTACTACATCCAAAAAAGCCATTATGTCCTTTTGTATATGCTACAAATGATCGAGCCGGAGAATCACAAATTATAGGTCTAATTATGATTTTAAACGTTCTATCATAATATTGGAAGGCTTGTCTTTGCAAAGTATCGTATTCTTTAATGAATTCTTGAAGAAATACATCACATCTATTAGGCTTGTTATATCCATGATACTATTCCAACGACAAACGGTTTAATAACTTTAGGGAATATTTCAGCCAGTATAGAATATAACTGACTTTTTGAACTTTTTGATATTGGTAATCCATCAATATGTACGTTTATTTGGATATTTTCAGAGATTTTATTGACGCCAACTGTTTTTAGTTGATCAATTAATCTTTTTTGTAAGCCTGTGCGCGAAGAAAAATGATAATTGGATAAGCAGGAGTTCGTTTTAGACAAATAAATGAGTTCCACTTGGAGTGTCAATTTTCTTAAGATATATCAAACAGTCCACTTATTTACAATATTTACAATTCGGGCCTTGATAGTGATATTACGAATAACGCGATCCGCGAGCAACGGGGCGGTCCGTAATTCCTCGATATTATCGGATCGTCCGTTAAACCGACAGCATGACAATTTTCGTTCCTTATTATTATTTTTCTCCTCTCGAGTGACCGTGCTGGGCTCGCATCGATTTCGATCGAGACGGAGCGCTTCAAACGTGATTAGCGGAGCGTACCCAGACAGCACAAGGATGTCCTTAGGACGTCCAAAGGGCATCCAGGACATACATGTAGGATATCCTCAGGATATCCCATTGTAATCCTCAGATCTCCTCTGGATGTCCTGAGGAAGAGTAAATGATAGCCGTATATTAACCTCTGGAGAATCCAGGGAGATCCTGTGGAACATCCTAAGGATTTTTATAGGATATGTTAGGGATATTTTTCGTATGTTTCAAGGAGCAAATTTTAAAATTTCAATATAAATTAAAATTATGTTTTGTTATTTACTGCCAATATTAAAAATCTAATATTAAAAATAGTTCACCGTTCTTTAATATTTGAGGCTTTCGTGCTGTACATGAATATTTTAGATTTGGCTCTCGGGTTTGAGTTGTGTAATATTTTCTAAACAATCCAATATCTGAATTCCCTATGTTGGGATTGCATCAGAAATTAAACTGATAGAAAATAATTACATTTGTAATTTCCTGTCAGTTGCTCTTTGCAAGCTTTATATAATTCTCATGACCAAATCTCAAATACGAGTTCGCGTGTCGCATAGCGGTAAACAAACGAACTAGCGGTTGAATACTATTGTTTGTAAAGTTTTTGGAATGTTGCGAACTGTAACATTTCTCATAAAATATTAAATAAATAATAATTTTGGATATATGAAAATGTGCGCATCAAATTCAATTATTAATATTAAACGAAATTAATGTTAACAATTAATTGCACATGTATATGTCCTCTGGAAATCCAAAAGACATCCAATATAATAGACAGGGCAGATATATCCTATAGACATCCAGGGGTTATCCAGTGGACATTTATAGGACATTAATACTTATTATAATACTTAAGATTTCTAAATTATATTAAATAGCCGACACAACTAAAAATAATTATGTATGCATATTAAATTTTTATAAATATATTTATAATAATATATCTTAAAACATCCTACAAATGTCCTGAACCGTCCTGGACATATTCAGGATGATCCTGAGGATGTTTTGTGCTGTCTGGGTAGCTTAGGTCGCGCGCTGTGATTTGCTGCGGCGCCGGGCTGATAGCGCGCCTCCGCGATCGAGTGGCAATTTTGTATTTAATTTTGAGAGCTCTTGATTTCTGGGGTTCGATTTTGAACAAAGCCATAATGGAAATATTGTTGTGCCTCCGGAGAGGCACGGTAGTTGGGATCGTTTGCCGGAAGGAATTTGGGAATTCGGGCTCCGCCTGAGAACTTTATTTAAATAATTCGGACACTTTCCACATTAAATAAATAGATTAATATCAGATTTATTTGTGGTTTGGTTTATTTACAATGTTCCCGCACTTTCGCTCGCGTCGCGTATCACGATAACGGTTATCTTAACGTGCGCGTGTCTAGAGTCGAGTTTCGGTCTCGAGACTCGCCTCTCGCTTCTTCGTGTATATTTCTGCCGACTGCGTGGCTATTCAATATTATAATAATTATTGATACTCTTTTTGACACTCGCGGTTGTTAGAGATATTGCTCGCGTAAAGGAATAAAGATTGCCCGTTTAGTAGTTATTGTGACTACCCGCGTAATATTAATTAATGATCAAGACTGCCCGCCGCTCGTTAGCGATGGGTCTTTTTATTGTCTCCCCTTGGTTTCCCAGGAGGGGATCGTTTAGCGACAAGACCATGCGTCGTGTCGCTCGATTTTGCGGCAAGATCCGGATGCAAGCTAAGAAGTTCTAAGTAGGACTTCTTTGCTTGCACTTTCGCAATTTCTTTATTCCTTTTTATTTCGCTTTTAAGTAGGACTTCTACGTTGCATTTTCGCAATGTCCTTCTTCCGCTTGCCCTGATTTCCGCGTTTTCGCAATGAAATGATTGCACGGTCGCTCGGGCTTAGCGCGTGGCTCGCGTTGTCAGCGCTTTGTTCGGTCAACGCTCGTAACGTGATCTGTGTTCGCGTTACACGTTGAGCAATCATATAAAATAATATGTATTTAGAATAATATATTTAATAATTCGTGTATAGCCTGTTCGGGCTATAACAATATTCTCTAGGTGAAACGAAACGAATCACAGTACTCCTAGGTGTATTGAGTAAAGTTCTTGGATTTTCTGGAAGTTCTCTTAACTGCTGAATTGATTGGACATTATTACGAAGAATCTTTAATAAAGCTCTTGCTGCTATATGAGTTACATTATTATAATAAATCCATCTGTTCTTTCAAGTTAACTGTTTTCTCACTTTCCGGATTGTCATATATTAATTTATTATCTGTTGAAGTATTATTTTCTATTGAAGTTTCTTCATTAACATCTGATTCCACTGAGCTGACTACATGACAATAATTTTTACTTATTGGAACGGCTTGTAAAATATTTAATGATTTCACATTATCCACATATTCCCCATCAGTTTGATTTTATCACCTCCTTCACAGTTATATTTTCAGCATCACAACTTGGACCACCAGGCATCTCCAATAATGAGTCATACTCTTTTTTTATTCCTTTATTTTTTTGACTCTTGGACAAGTTGTTAAATGATTTTCTTTTGGACATCTTTTGTATAAAAACACAGAGTTTACCTGTAAAATTTAATGAATATGTTTTGAAGATTATAAAAAAATAACAGTGTATATGTGTATTTATTTATTTTTAACATATATATTTTTAACATATATATTTTTAACATATATGTGTATCTATTTATTTTTAACATATTTGTGATATATGTAATAATTAATCAAATATAATACATTATATATTATAATATTTCACTCATTCAGCCTTCAAATATTACACTGAAGTTACGCTAACCCTATATCATTAGATTAATATAACCCAATGACGAGTAAAGATAACTTCTCTTATTTAAAATTAATAATAATGTAATAAATGTTTACAATGCTTTTTATATCAATAAATAGTTATTAATTACTTATTAATTATTAATTAAATAAATTAGAATAATCCCAGACAGCACAAAACATCCTCAGGATCATCCTGAATATGTCCAGGACGGTTCAGGACATTTGTAGGATATTTTAAGATATTATTATAAATATATTTATAAAAATTTAATATGCATACATAATTATTTTTAGTTGTGTCAGCTATTTAATATAATTTAGAAATCTTAAGTATTATAATAAGTATTAATGTCCTATAAATGTCTAGTGGATAACCCTTGGATGTCCGTAGGATATATCTGCCCTGTCTATTATATTGGATGTCTTTTGGATTTCCAGAGGATATATACATGTGCAATTAATTGTTGTTCAAAATTGAAACATTCAATGCCTAAATTTCAATCGGCGAACGTCGCCGTTAAATTAACACGATTGCCTCGAGAAATAAAAACACGAGCGAGAGTAAGCATCGTCGCGATCAGCCGATCGGCGCGTGATCGCTTGATCATAACAAAGAAAAAGGTGCGTGATCGCATTCCTTTTAGAATGAAAAACTGTGACAAACAGCTAGTTTTCGAAGGTTCAAAATCGGAAAAACTTGTTATTCACATCGGCAGAGCGCGAGTTTCAGCGGTCGGTCGATTTAGTCTTACGCTGACACCGATACGAGCTGGGCGATAGCAATCGATCATAGTTTCGAATATCATCATTTCTCGTATGATATTCTTTCGCATATTCGAGCTCGTGTCGCTTACTCAGTGGGAGTACTCGTCTCAAAATCGGTCCGAAGAGTTTGCCGCTTACGACGATTCGAGCTGGTCGATAGCAATCGGTCATAATTTCTCGTTTCATACTCTCTCGTATGATATTCTCTCATATTCTTCTCATATTCTCGCTCGTGTCGTTTCGCGCTACTTATTGTGAACTTCGCGCTGTTTTGTTTAATCTCGCTCGTGTCATATGCGATTTAGTCATTCTCGCTGGAAATTCTCAACCGACATTCTAGCAGACTATCGAGAATCGAACTCAGTGCGAAAGACGCCTTAGTGTCTGTATTCCTACCTGTTATGTACTTATCGAGTTTGTGAGTGTTAAGCGTGTGGAGTCCGAGAGTCGACGCGCGTTCACCGTTCCGCGAATGTCCTCTGCCTCGCGCCAAGCAACATCCGGCGGCCGCGTGCAAGATATCCGTTCTCGCGAGAGCTTCTAGCAAGAAGCTCTACAAGATTTCCGATACGCGTTGAAGGCAGTCATGAACAGGACATTTTGAAGATATCCGTCGGAGTTGCGGAATACGTGCCGTCGCTCGCTCCTATTATTCAAAATAAACGAATAATCAAAATAATCCGCATTCAAATCGTTTCTCATTCTCCTTATCCTCCAGCGGATCTACGGATTCGCGTAACACACTGCTTCTCGCTCATCTCTGAGCGTTTCTAAAGATTCGGGCGACTTCGTCGAGGTCGACTCCCCAACAATTGTTAACATTAATTTCGTTTAATATTAATAATTGAATTTGATGCGCACATTTTCATATATCCAAAATTATTATTTATTTAATATTTAATGAGAAATGTTACTGTTCGCAACATTCCGAAAACTTTACAAACAATAGTATTCAACCGCTAGTTCGTTTGTTTACCGCTATACAACACGCGAACTCGTATTTGAGATTTGGTCATGAGAATTATATAAAGCTTGCAAAGAGCAACTGACAGGAAATTACAAATGTAATTATTTTCTATCAGTTCAATTTCTGATGCAATCCCAACATAGGGAATTCAGATATTGGATTGTTTAGAAAATATTACACAACTCAAACCCGGGAGCCAAACCTAAAATATTCATGTACAGCACGAAAGCCTCAAATATTAAAGAACGGTGAACTATTTTTAATATTGGCAGCAAATAACAAAACATAATTTTAATTTATTTCTAAATTTTAAAATTTGCTCCTTGAAACATACGAAAAATATCCCTAACATATCCTATAAAAATCCTTAGGATGTTCCACAAGATCTCCCTGGATTCTCCAGAGGTTAATATACGGCTATCATTTACTCTTCCTCAGGACATCCAGAGGAGATCTGAGGATTACCTACAATGGGATATCCTGAGGATATCCTACATGTATGTCCTGGATGCCCTTTGGACGTCCTAAGGACATCCTTGTGCTGTCTGGGATAGTTGTCAATTTTTATTTGTAATTAAATTTTAATTGTAGGTTAGATTCCACTAGATCATTATAATGCGCATGCGTGAAATAAATCTAAAACTTGTCATAACTAAGATAACATTGTAATCTGAATTAAGAAGTCTTTTTGATGACAGAAAAAGACTTCTTTTAAACGTCAAGGAATTGATTTCTTACACAAGATATCTTAAAGAGTTCTTATTTCAGACTTCTTTAAATTGACGTCTGTAAGAGATCTTATTCACAGCTCTAAAAGACGTCTTAAAAAAAGAATTCTTGAAGATATTATATCTTTCTGAGGTTTGTGCTGTCTGGGCTACTTGGATTACATGACTGTAACAATCATATAACATTTTAGTAACATATTATATTCATGTTATATAACTGCAATTTTGTATGAATGGGAAATTACAACTACCCAGCAAACACAGTTATATCAATGTTATATAACCGCAATAGAAATTTTTATAACAGTCCAGATAGCAAAATGCTAGCAGCATGCGCGCAGATTGGCAGCAAATTTAATCAGAATTCCATGCCAAAACCATAGCCATCTGTGACCACATTAAGCTCAGGTTTTGTCGACAGAGCCTGCTGACAGGCAATGTGAACAGATTGGCAGCAGAAACCACGCAGAGCCTGCGCGCAATCTGACGGCAGATTGACAGCAGAAATCGAGCAATTTCTAGACATTTATATAAAATGGTACATTTAAATGGATTTAAACATTTAAAGGGTCTCGAGTCCAAGTAGCAAAATGACAGGAAATTTTGGTCACAAAATAACCAATTAGAGTTAATCCTAAAGTTAGGTCTTATAAGATTCAAAAATGACGTCAATAGTTGATATATCACATTCACGGAATGTCATTTTCTGACGTTTGTATTAACAACATAAATTTATAATATTAATAATATGTATTGATGTAATACATATATGAAAATTTATTTTTATCAATTCAATCTCTGATACGATTTCCGTACCAGGAAATTCAGATATTGAACTGATTTTTGGAAAATTGAACAGATAATATCCGATTTAAATGTATTCGGACAATTTTTATCCGAATAAGTGAAAATCGTTTGTTATTATTGTTATTAATTACAACTAACGTGAATGTTACATGTAACAAATACGTTATATTGCTTGTTACATTGCTTTTCATTATGGCAATGTTACAGTTATGTATCTGTGTTTGCTGGGCGTATTTTTGGAACAAAATTCAACTTTGAGGACAGATCATTCATTTCGAAATAGACAGCATGAAGAACATCACGCTGAAAAATATTTAACTAAACCAACTATTATAGCAACTTTAGACATTGGAATGGTTTCGGACGTTAGATTGTATGCACTTTATTTTTCTTGGTGTTAATAAAACAATGCTTCGATTTTGGATTAAAGGTGCGATAAATATACGATGGACTGCTGCTTTATTAGATAAAGTCGAACAACTTAATAGCAAATTGAAAATGTTTATACCCATAGAATTTGCTTGTCGTCCAAGGGATTTGCTAGATCTAGATCGTTGGAAAGCGACCGAACATAAGCTTTTTGCACTGTATACAGGAATAATTATAACGAAAAACGTGCTACCTAAAAAACTATACATACATTTTATCTGTCTGTGCGTTGCTGTAAGAATTGTATCAGATAAACAATATAAACATCTGCTTGATTACGCACAATCTCTTTTGGAATACTTTGTTCGAAAATTCCGCGAGTATTACGGAGATCAATACTTATCACATAATGTGCATAATTTATTACATATATGTAATGATGTTAAATGATTTGGAACAATTGATTCTTATTCTGCTTTTAAATTTGAAAATTATTTGTATACAATAAAAAAATCATTAAAAGTTAGTGGCAAACCTCTAGAATAAATAGCTAACAGAATTATAGAAAAGAGAAATATTGAGAAAAGCTTTTCAAATCCTTCAAAAAATTATCCGATAATTCATTATAATAAAAATAAAACAAAAGTGAATAGAGTAGAATTTGATGGATTTATCTTATCGTCCAAAAAAGGCAATAATTGTTGTATTCTTCCAAACACTACAATTGCTACAGTGAATGATATTTATTTAAAGAATAATATTATACACTTTAGAGTAAAACAACATCTCTCTATTAAACCATTTTTTACTTCTCCGTGTGATTTAACGCTGGTAGGAATTTATAAGTTATCTGGTAGTGAGACAGATTTATCATATGCAACTGTTACAGCTGACCAAATTTCACGTAAATGTTTAAAAGCAAATGATGTTATGTCTTCTGATGGTAATTCAAGTATAGTTATTAGCTTATTGCATTAAGTCCAAAAAGATAGTGAATAAAACGTTCTATATTCATCTATGTCCGTTGATTACATTAATATAATAAATTTGTTATTATATACTGCGCGTCAACATTTCATTCCCTGAGGTAAGGAGGATACATAGAAGTACATCAATGGGTCATGGGTATACTTCTATGTACCTCCCTTATCTCAGGAAACGAATCTTTGACGCGCAATGTACTATGCTTTTTGTGTGGTTTATTATACATATAATTATATATATATATGCGACTCTTGAAGATATATATACTGCGTCGAAATGAGCTTTCCGTATGCAGTTGTACGATTTCCGAAAGAAGGGACGTACTCCGAAATTCCGACTTCGTGGCTTACAAAAGATTGTACTCAATGTAGATGGCCAACAACTAAAAATGCTTCTTTCTTTCTTAAAAAAAACAGTCCACCAGAAGCAGACTGGTTACTTTTCGATGTAAAAGTAGAATGCTACTGTGGTAAGCATGCATAAAAGTGACAATTATTCCAAATATGAATTATGAAATATTAATATAGTATTTTATATTTACAGACACTTTTGAAAAGGCACGGAAAAAAGTAGATGCTAATTACGCAACTTCTTGTGATGAAACCAGAGGACGTGGGAAAAGAGTCGTACACGGAAAACAGTTCGATGATACATATGAGATTTGCGATGACAGTGCGGATGACGATTGCGGTAACTGAATTTTATTACATTATATATCTATTGCTTGCACTAGAAACCAAAGTCTTCCTTTCAAAAATTGTATTTTTTATTTATTCTAATGTTATAGCAACGATTTAGTGTGAAATCAATTATTTACGCTTTACTAATTTTTATTATATTTTATAGATTCACCTCCGCAGTTATGTAAGATTGCACACAAGAAGTTAAAAATAGATAAAGATCAAGATTCATCCGGAACAAAATCTTTGTGTAATAAACAATTCTTGCATAAAAAGCAATCCTCAAAAAGGTGTGAAAAAGTCTCACAAATTGCCGCCGAAAAAAACTGCTCTACGCCAATCGTTCATTGTACGATACTACATCACAAATACGAGAATTTGATTCATTACAAACGGATGAGCTTAATGATATTAATGAACCATTGGCATATGAACCCAAGGAAATTAATGTACAAAGTAAGAGTTCAAAATTATCTTATTTTCAATGTTATCTTTAATAAATTGGTATGTAACATAAAATATTTATAATTGATACGATAACTTTTTTTTAGATCTTGATTTTATTCCAATTTCCCAATTAGCTACAATTGGCAACATTGATGGTAAGAATCTTATTTTACATTTACTATTATTGTGTCATTATATATGTTATAAATACATGATGTTTTAACTTACTGTATCCTGTTATATCCTGATCAGAAGCAATATAGTAAGAGAAAATTTATATGTTGTTTCAATTTATTCTATTTCAGAAAAGCTAATTCCAATTTGTGTGGAGATATTAAAGTATGTAAAAAGCATCGACAAAAGGCTGAAAACTTTTGGAAGAGACATTATTAATACAGAAGAGGTTAATATGAATATATTTGATGACATACTTCCGATCAATTCTATACAGAACCTTAAAAAGTTCGAGGAAAATGCTGAAACAAAATCGAATTTTGTAAGTTAATTTTTGTATATCAATAATATTTATCATAAAGTAGTAATACGTTGAATTACATTTAATTTATTGTTTATCTAATTACGTATAAATGAATTTATAGTGTTGTAAATTGCTTTCAAAGTCGAATTTATGAACAAAATTGGAGGAAAAGGCGGCAAAAATTTGGTGCAACGGTGTATGAGCTGTTTATTTATAAATGAATTCGGCATATCTTGTTCTTGGTGTGGTCGCGGAAATAATTATCGCATGTGCAATTTGAAATGTATCCGCATCCTAAAAGGTGAGCTATTTTAACAAGTTGCATATTTTTATCCTTTGCCTAAATTGGTAAGGATTTTATTTATAATATTAAAATATTATTGAATATTTTAGGTATTTTAAGAGCCAAAGGTATCGACGAACTGACTTCGAAACTGTAGCAAGCGAATGATTCCGCCTTAGCAAGTTGCGATATGACCGAGAAAGTAAAAAGATATTACCTGACGATCGTGATGCACACTAAAAGAGGAAGACACCTACTATGTGACTTTTACCACTTGTCAGTACTTCCACATACCAAAGTTTTTATTACTAAAGTTTAACAAATCTTTTAATTTTTTAAGTTATATTGCAAGATGTAATGCAATTAGTAACAGTTTATTTATTTTAATGAAGTTATTAATAGGGAAATAATGATAATATATACAGTATATTTCTAATTTTATATCTTTTTGGTTCTTTTTTTATGTTTATAGAAATTTCGTAGTTTCCCATCGCATTCCAATTGATAATATAAGCAAAAGTATATTACTCTAAGTTTAAATCAAAATATATTTATAAGAAATGTTATATGCAAGCAACTACGGGCAATTAATTAAGTATTGCATTACATGAGAGGAATTGCATTCCGATATAAAACTATGTTCAAATGGACATATTTGTGATATTAATATTTGTGATATTAATACTTGTCATTATAATACTCTATATATATGAAATATATATATATATATTATTTAAATATTTAATACGTTATTTACATTAAGATACAAGTGCCAAAAGTTATATATAAATAATAAACTATAATTGCAAATAAATATTTTCATAATTAGCAATGTTGCATTGTTTATTTAAATATGTGATGTATGAGTGTAAACGTATTTAAATTTAAAATTCAAAATGAACACGAATTAATTGTTTTAAAAATTGGCTGTTTCGCGAATGAAAATATAAATATTATTAATTCTATATCTACTTATATTTTAATTCAAAATATTATGAATATTTGTTATAGATAAAGATATATATATATATATATATATATATATATATATATAATTGTAACAATTATATAAATTGATACATTAAGAACATATAACTGTAATAAAATTAATATATAACATAATATTGCTACTGATTTAATATATTTATATAGTTGTTATATAAATATTACATGTATATTCAAAAACATGTGAAAATTATGATGTAACATTTATATAACAAATATATAAATATCAAATCAGTAACAATGACGTTATATTTTCATTTTATAATAGTTATGTTCTTAATGTAACAATAATATAACATTATATAATTGTTACAATTAAATGTATAACGGCTATATAACATTTTTGCTTCCTTGAGTGGGAAATTACAAGGAATGAGAGTATTACATGTTACAATCTTGTAAGATTACTTGTTATATTCCGTTATACTGAATTATGTAACCGTTATAACATAGTTACAAAAGTGTGTTTGCTGGGTAGTAAATGCGTTGGACGCTACAGCAACTAGAAAAAATTTTAGAATTCCGAGAATATGGGAAGGGAAAAAGTGGTTTTCGGATGAAATAAGAGAAGCAGCGGCTAAAAGGGATGAGGAATATAGGAAGGCATTGTATGCTGACACGAAACAAAATTGGCTGCAATTTAAAATTGAAAGAAATATAGTAGTTAAATTAATTAAGACAAAGAAGAAAGAATATTATGAAAATATGATAGATCTTAATAAAGAAAATCCTACATCTATGTGGAAAACACTAAAAGAAATAATTAGAACCAGGAGGTAAGAGGGAAGTAGAGAATATAGATTTTGAAATATTAGACAGCACTGAAGGATGCAATATAGCAAATAAATTTAATTTATATTATATACAAAGTATTAATAGTATAGTAAAATCTATAAATGGAAGTAAAACTGGGAATGCATGTGAAAGAATTATTTATATTATTGAAAACGAGGGAATTATGGAAATGATTAGTATAGAGCATTTACAGGAAATTGTTATGGGACTACCGAGAAAGAAAGGTACAGAGAAGGGAATAACTAGCGATATATTAAAGGCAGTATTTTGCGTAATAAAAGAGGAATTTGTTGATATAATAAATAATTCTTTGAAGGAAGATTGCTGTCCAAAAGGTTGGAAAACGTCTACAATAATACCGATTCCAAAAATAGAGAAAGCTAGAAAAGCAAATGAATTTAGGCCTATAAATATGTTACCAATATTTGAAAAAGTGTTAGAATTAGTAGTTAAAAAGCAAATTGAAACGTATTTGGAAGATAATTGTATTATAACAGAACATCAGTCGGGCTTTAGAAAACAGTATTCGTGTGAAACAGCGATTCAAACAGTCATTGATGAATGGAAATTGATAGTTAGTGAGGCAAAAATGGTAGGGGTAATTTTCATGGATCTTAAGCGAGCCTTTGAAACAATAGATAGAGAAAGATTATTAGAGAAATTATATCAATATGGAATTAGGGGAATGGTTATAGAACGGTAAAGATCATATTTAAAGGATAGAACACAGCAGGTTCAATTTAATAATAAATGGTCTAAATTAATGACCACAGAATATGGAGTACCGCAAGGATCTGTATTAGAATCTTTATTATTTATAGTATATATAAATGATATAATAAAAATCTGTCCAGAAGGATATAGTATAAAAATGTTTGCAGATGATATGTTAATATATGTAACTGGAGAAAGCAGCGCGGAATTAGAGGGCAAAATGAATATGGCATTTACTATAGTAGAAGAGTGGATGAATATAAATAAGTTAAAAATGAATGCAGGAAAAACGAATTATATGATTGTTAGAAGTATAAGAAAAGAACTGCGAGGTAATATAACATTGAAATGTTTGAATGGAACTGAGATTGAACGTGTGGAAATAATGAAATACCTAGGCATAATTATTGACGATAGACTACGATTTAAGGACCACTGTGATTATATGCTAAAGAAAATAGGGAAAAAAATGAGTTTTTTGAATAGAATAGGTAATTATATATCGGCATACACTAGATGTATTGTATATAAGACAATTATAGCACCTCACTTTGAGTATTGTGCGACGCTGTTAATTGATATGGGAGAAACACAGCTGAGTAAATTGCAAAAAGCACAAAACCGGGCCATGAGGATCATATTGCAATGTGATAGACATAACAAAGTGGAGCGTATGCTGCAAGCGCTGCAGTTTATGTAAAACAGAGGCTATATTAAAACAGAGGCTATATTATAATGTGTGTATATTTATTTTTAAGATTTTAAGGAACATGTTACCGAAGCAACTAAGAAATAGATTAGAAATTGTGGGAAATGAGAGTGAAAGGCAAACACGACAAGCTGGGGATATTGCAATAAAATATCGCAGAACAAGGAGTGCGCAAAAGAGTATGTTTTACGAAGGAGTGAAAATGTATAACGCCTTGCCAGCTGAAATAAAGCGGAATGAAAGAATTGTGCCGTTTAAGCGAATGTTAAAGGAGTATATTGTAATTAATGTAAACTAGATTTGTATTACAAATAGCTGAGAAAGCTAATAAAGATCAATCAATCAATCAATCCCTCACCCCTCCCTCCCTCCTTCCCTTTCTCTCACCCTCCCATCCTCCCTTCCCCCTCTCTCAACCTCTCTCTCCCCCCTCTCTCCCTTTCTCCTATTCCCTCTCCCCCTCCCCTCCCCTCCCCCTCCCCTTCCCCCCTCTCTCTTTCTCTTTCTCAACATTTATATCATGATATCAATACGACGATATGGTGTGCTTTCTTCGTTATTTATTATTTATACTTTCAATAATATAATTTCGATTTAGAAAGCTAAATTATACAATATAAAATTTCTTTCTGCTGTCGTAGCGTCAAGGCATGAAATCGTGATAGTTCATTATCGATATCTTAGATTTGTAAATATCGAGAAATAACGCGACGATAAACTTCTTGCGCGTTGATAACGCATATGAGGCAACGATGTGCCGTCTTATTCTATTCGGTATTCTTATTCATTTGCTGGTTCAAAAGATTCTCTCCTCGCTCTAATTGATGAACAAAACGGTGTTTTATCATTTCTCGATATTAGAACATGCGCAATTATCTCCATTTGTCTCAATTACGCATTATCGTGCAATATAATAATAAAAGAATTATGGGCGTGTGGAATAATCCATTTCCAAAAAGCATTGTTCATCATAGGATACCCTGTCAAACAAATAAATATATATTTCAATATTTCTTTTAAATAAATATATATTTCAATATTTTTTCAATACTTTATAATATTGAAATAAAATTATATTTGTTTATAATCATTTCAAAAATATGTGTATATATTAATATAAAATTTATTAGAGCAATTATAATTTGTATTATAAAATCAACATGTTCAAAACATTTTTATTGAAACAATTCTGTATATATATAATTATTAACCAATCCGTTTTATCTTTCTTGTCCTAAATAAATTTTCAATGATTCCCAAGATCTAACTTATGAAAATGCAACATAAAGTTGCCCATGATTGAAAATATCTCTTCTTAAATCGATTATAATTTTATCAAATGTTGATTCTTCGAAACGATCAATCACGTTCAGAATAACGCGACAACAATGCAATCGCGATTAGCGGCCAACTTAAGCAATTCATACCAATTTTATAAGAGGATTTTACAAATATGAACAAAGTAGTATATTTTATAAAATATACATATAATTTACAATAAATATACATGTAGTTTTAATTTACAATAAATATACGTAATTTTTATTTACAATAAATATACATGATTTTTATTTACAACGGTATTTTGTAATGTTCCCACGGCAGCGTATCGGTGGTTGCGGGTACGATATACCGCTTATCATCGTACGAACTTAGAGCAATTTTTGTCTCGCGAATAGTATATACTTCGTGTAATTTAGATCTTATACAAGATTGCTGACGAGTCATTTCAATCTTTTCGTTCAAACACCGCGTGTAATCATCGAACGTTATCGTTCTCGCGACGACGTTATTCTTGACGCCTTTTATCTTTTTCGTATCCTTCTTACCATCTACTCGCAACGCATATATTTTTGCCCTAAGCCCGATGAATTCGGTCATGATGGCGCCATTATTTTCATCCTTCATTAATCCCGATATCTTTTTATTCGCGAGCGGTATACCGCACACATTGTCTACCGCATAATCGCTGGTATCGAATCTGTCGACATTGCGCTTTATATTCTCAAATACATCTTTACACTCGATGTGATATATGAGATTGTCGGTGTCGATGTATATGACTTTACATTTTTCTCGATACATAGATACTATATAATCGTAGTGAAACTCGTTCAAACATGTCTTGTATATGTCGAGTATACACATACCCAGAAAAAGGGCAAAGATTGACACATTGCCCATCCGTACAAATTATTTACATCAAAGTATGTGAGATACGATGAAGGTTTCGATGGATCGTACAACTGCATGTACTTGTTATTAGCATGTGTACGCGCCTGAAATAGAAGGGAGTTAAACGTGCCGATAAGTTAGGAAATCGGAGCTATTTAGTAGAATCGAACCGAGTCGCGCTGACATCGAAAACCTACCTTTGGGGATAGGATGAGTGAGTGGAGAGAGAAAGGGAGGAGAGGGAGTTGAGAGAAAAGAAAAGCGAAGCGGTGTGTAAAAGATGGGAGAGAGCGTGTGAGGGGAGTTCAAGAGTAGGATCAATTAAAGTTAAGTGGTTGAGAGCGTGGAGTTATTAGGAGTTTGGTACAAGATTATAATAAAGTATTGTCCAGAAGTAATTAAACGTATCCATTCATTATACGGAAGCGTACAGCAAATTTCAGAAGCGGGATTCGAACCAAAAGACTTGAGTGAGGGACTCACATGTGGTATACGAGAAGAGAAAAATAGAAGGTAGCAGGCGGAACCATAGGTGTTCGAAAATTAACGGACAACATGTTTGTTTTGGTGACCAACCTTTAGAAACGAGCATGAATCGAGAGAATTTAGAGGTACTTGCGATAAATAAGCTTCGAGCGTTAGCTTCAAAATTAAATTTGAATACGAGCGGTACACGTTCAAAAATATATGAGAGAGTAGCGGATTATTACGATCGTGTGGGTTGGCCGCAATCATTGAATATGTGGGACCAGGCGAGCGGAGCAGAAGAGGACAGCGGAGCAGAGGTACAAAATCCGCAGGGCGTGGGTGTCGTGAGAAATCCACTGGAGAGTGAGATAGAGCGACTGGAGACGAGAGGAGCGCCGCTGTCAGAGCGTTTGGAGTCGTCGCACAGAGGTCCAGCTGCGGATACAGCCGGTGTTTCGAACGCACATTCCGGAATAAATATTCAAGACATTGTGAGCGCGGTAGTGCAAGTGTTGGAAGAAAGGCAAAGAGGAGCCAGTGGTGGTACGCGGGCCGTACCGCCGTCAAGGGAACCATGAAGAGGTGGAAGTCCGACAAGCGCAGATAGTAATGCAAGTTCAAATAATTGGCAGCAAATAAAATTTGCCACGAAGTTGATACCTGTATTTGCGGGGAAGGAGGAAGAAAACGTGGTTAAGTGGCTGGACAGAATTACGAGTGTGGCACGCCTTTATCATTTAAGTAATGAGGTGCTAGTGTTAGCTGCAGTGAGTCAGTTAAAAAATAGAGCACTGGATTGGTACAACAGACAGATATTGGAGGAAGTGGCAACCTGGGAAGAATTTAAATATCGTATAAGGCGGCATTTCAAACTTAAGGAGACCTACACAGCCACACTAGCAAGAGTGAGTCGAAGAATATGGAAATCGTATAACGAAAAGTTTATCGATTATGCAGAAGACAAGCTTGGTCTGATGCAGTCGCTTTCTCTGTCGGAGAAGGAAAAAATAGACTTATTGGCGGATGGTGTAAAAGATCCGGTGCTGAGAAAAATGGTATTGAGCACATGGATCACTAACATTCCAGATTTCCTTGAGCATGAGAAGGATAACGGAAGATACAATAATACACAAAAAATTTGATACCAATATACGTGTAGGAAGCCAAGGTCGTCGAGAAGACAAAGGATCTCAACAGTCAAGCGGGACGAGTCGAACGTGTTTTCACTGTAAGCAGCCAGGGCATATATCCAGGGAGTGCAAACAAAGGAAAATGACATGTTTTAAATGCGGTCAAGAAGGACATATCAGCCTATCGTGTCCGAAAAGAGGACTCAGCACAGGGGCGGCAGCGAGTCATATGATTAAACAAGAGGAAGAGAACAGCGCCGAGTCGGCGATAGAAGAAGATACTATATACGTAACAGAACAAGGACACAAAAATAAAGACAATGCGTGCGTGCGAATATATAGTATAAATAAACCAGAAATTTCTTTTAAAGCGTTGATAGACACGGGGAGTTTAGTGAGTCTTATGCGATATTCGACATATCAAAAATATTTTTCTTCTAAAGAGCTATTCGGAATTAATAATAATGTAAAATTAACAGGCGTTAACGGTACAATTATTTCAGTATTAAGTAAAATATATGACCAAATAGCGTTAGATGATAAAAAAGTAGTCTGATCCGACATTACATTGTTGGTAGTTGAGGATAATACCATGAATTTTGATATTTTGCTGGGTAGGGAATTCTTTAATAAATCTCAATTAAAATTAATATATCATAACGGTAATTACAGCTTCGAGAATGAGAAGTTAGATGAAGAAAGGCTGCATGATATTTTTACAATTGAGGTAACGGAAGAGCGAGAAAAGTATGATATTATTGAAAATTTGGATGATAGTATGCCTTGGGCAAATCGAAAGGATCTCTTTCAGATTTTTTAAAGGGTAGAGCAATTAAAAATAGAACCCGTTGAAGATGGATATTGTGCTAGAGTCTATTTGAAAGATAATTCTATTTTCCGTTACGCGCCTAGACGGATGTCGGTGTCAGAAAAAATGGAATTAGAAGAAATAGTAGATGATTTGCTTAAAAGAAAGATAATAAAGTATAGCTTTTCTCCGTATTGCGCGCGTGTAATACTAGTGCCAAAACGCAATGGAAAAAAAAAAAGAATGTGTGTCGATTTACGACCGTTAAATCAACGCATACACGCGCAAAAATACCCCTTTCCAATCATTGAAGACCAGTTGGATAAACTATTTGGAAAAAAATATTTACTAAATTAGACTTGAAGGATGGTTTCCATCAGATACCAATATATACATATAGATGATACCAAATACTTTTCTTTCGCTACTCCGTCGGGACAATATGAGTTTGTAAAATTGCCTTTTGAATACTCGGAAGCCCCCGCGGAATTTCAAAAGCGTATTTTGAATATCTTTAATGATCTAGTTCGTAACAATAAAATTTTAATTTACATAGATGATTTATTGATAGCAACCGAAATTGTTGAAGAAAATCTTCAAATCATAGAAGAGGTGTTGATATTACTTAAAAAATACGGTCTGGAGCTTAACCTGTCAAAATGTTTATTTCTGAAATCAGAGTACCTGGGATATTTAGTTACCGAAAAAGGGATTACATTATGTAAACGTCACGTACAAGCAATACTTGAGTATCCCATGCCAAGAAATGTCAGAGAGTTGCAAAGCTTTTTAAGTTTAAGTAATTATTTTCGAAAATTTATAGGTAGTTATGCGCTAAAAACTAAACCACTGCAGGAGTTATTAAAAAAAAAATGCATCCTTTGACTTTAACGAGGAGTGTAAAGAATCTTTTATAAATTTAAAGAGGGAATTAGCGTCGCCGCCGGTATTGTGCATCTATAATCCTGCGGCTTTAACCGAATTACATACCGATGCTAGTAGTCATGGATTTGGGGCAATACTAGTACAAAAACAAGCTGAAAATTATTATGGGCCAATAGCATATTTCAGTAAAGCCACTAACGATGCTGAGAGAAATTATCACAGCTTCGAGTTGGCAACTTTAGCAATTGTAAAAGCAGTGGAACGATTTCACGTATATTTACAGGGAATCAAGTTTAAAGTTGTAACGGATTGCAACTCCTTAGTGCTAGCTATGAAAAAAATTAATATCAATCCGCGCATTGCTCGATGGAGTTTGATTCTCCAAAATTATCAGTTCGAATTAATACATCGTGAGTCGAAAAGAATGCTTCACGTAGATTGCCTTAGCCGAAATGTAATGACAATTAACGCAATTACCGTAGAGGATGAGCTGATGTATAAACAATTAATGGACCCGGAGCTCAAAAAAATCGCGACAGAATTGGAGTTTAAAGAGAATAAACATTTTACAATCATTAATGGGTTACTTTTCCGGAATCAACAGGATAAACGATTGTTTGTGATACCAGAAAATATGATTAGTAACATAATTCGCCTCTATCATGATAACATGGGTCATGTAGGCATTGATAAAATTGTATACGGTATATTAGAACATTATTGGTTTCCTTGTCTAAAAGTTCGTGTTAGACAACACATTGAAAATTGCGTACAATGTTTAAGTTATTCTATTATGACTGGTAAAACCGAAGGTGAGATGGAAATCTTCGACAAAGGTACTGCGCCGATGTACACTTTACATATTGATCATTTTGGACCACTTGAAGAGACGATAGACAAATTCAAATATGTATTAGTTGCTGTAGATGCATATACTAAATACGTTTGGCTATATCCTTGTAAATCGACAAATGCGGACGAAGCTATAGAATGTCTGTCGTCGCTTTTTAACCTATTTGGTTCTCCCGAAAAACTGATTAGCGATAGAGGAACAGCGTTTACCTCTAAGAATTTTGAAAACTTTATCAAAGAAAAAGGAATTAGACACATTATGACGGCGATAGCCTCGCCTTGGGCAAATGGACAAGTAGCGTAAACAGATTTCTTAAATCTACCCTATCGAAATTAGCTGAAGAACCGTCGAAATGGAAAACTGCATTAGGAAAAGCGCAATACGTACTAAATAACACATTACATAAATCTATTAATACAACTCCTAGTAAATTATTACTCGGTTACGACCAAAAGAATAAAAGCGATAAAGAGTTGCGTAAATTGATCGACGAACTAACCGAAAGTGACCGCAACATCGAGCAAGAACGAAATAAATTAAGAGATGCGGCTCAATTGGCCAACAAAGCGATACAGGAATATAACAAAAGTAAATACGACCAGCGTCATAAGAAGTCCACCAAATATGCAGAAGGAGACCTTGTTTTAATCAAAGTCTTGCAGCATAAACCAGGGATTAATCAAAAATTGTTACCAAAATACAAGGGGCCATACCAGATCAAAAAAATATTAAATAAGAATCGGTTTGTGGTTACTGATGTTCCGGGGTACAATTTAACTCAAAAACCATATAATACAATTTTGTCCGCTGACAAAATTAAACCCTGGATACGTGTAGCGCCAAAAATTGCATCAGAGACCGAAACTCAAGATAAATAGTGTTGTAAGAAAAATTAGTTATAAGAAAATCTACTGTCATAGCTAGATATAAGTGCAAAGAATAAGTTGTTTATTTTAAATTAGTTTACCTAAGCTAATGTTAGTTCGGGACGAACTAACAGGTCAGAATGGCCGAAGCTGTATGCGCCTGAAATAGAAGGGAGTTAAACGTGCCGATAAGTTAGGAAATCAGAGTTATTTAGTAGAATCGAACCGAGTCGCGCTGACATCGAAAACCTACCTTTGGGGATAGGATGAATGAGTGGAGAGAGAAAGGGAGGAGAGGGAGTTGAGAGAAAAGAAAAGCGAAGCGGTGTGTAAAAGATGGGAGAGAGCGTGTGAGGGGAGTTCAAGAGTAGGATCAATTAAAGTTAAGTGGTTGAGAGCGTGGAGTTATTAGGAGTTTGGTACAAGATTATAATAAAGTATTGTTCAGAAGTAATTAAACGTATCCATTCATTATACGGAAGCGTACACATGTGCGTATCTGTTGGAACATTGACTCAAACCACCGCGTATTCCACGTTCGATAAATAAAACCATGTCAATATCTGTAAGCAATTCGAACATAATACATAATATTCGTATGCTTCAACATGGCATCCCACGTGTATCCGGGAAGAGTATAGTAATACGCGGGATCGAGCCCATAACTTTTAATACAACTTTTGCGGAAATTTTCAAAAATATCTGCTAATAACAAGACATCAATTTTGAGATACAAGTCACTATATTCGCCCAGCGTTCGAATGGAGAACTGCTTCCAGATGTTCTCGGCGTGCGCGTAATCGCTCTCGGATATCGTGTCACCGGTCAAGAAATTGTAAAATGATTCGCGTGGTGGTAAATACGTATCTTGCAACTTGTCGACACAGTCAATATATTCGTACGGGAAGACGCTCTTCCGTGTTAATAAATTGAAATTGTCATTCGGTAAATTTTGAAATTCAAATTTTAAAATTTTGAGTTTGTTTTTATTCAAGAATGATGCTAATTTATCGAGACTGGTAAGAAATTTATATGAATAATAAAACGCAATTTAATATGATTTTTCGATTTCTCATCGACAAGTTTAACATTTTTCGTAAATGATATATATTTTTCTTTTGTTATTGGAAGTAACTCGATTTCCCCCTCGAACGCTGTAGCTATTGGAATGCAAAAAGAATCTTTATAATTTAAATTGCAATTTGAATGCGCAGGATCTCTGTATCGCCCGATGAGATGGCAATGATCGTGTATTGTCTTGTACGAATGGTTTTTCGCATATGTGGCATTGTGTTGCATTGTGAAATTTTTCCCATTTATCAGTTTACCATAAGGGCATTAGCTGATAAAATAGTCTTTACACGTTGCGCTAAATTTTTTAGTTCTTCGGTGAACCATGACATACAATCGGTACTGTGACGAGAACGATACGCGGATAACGAATCGTCGTACGAGCAGTATACATAATAAGCAATACTAAATATTTTATGATGTTGGTAATTTCTCTTTTCCTCCGTCTTTTCCAAAACGCTCTCCAAGTCGGCGTACACAACGAAAGGAAGCTGCTCTTTCCAATTATAGTTGTTAAATGTGAGCCACTTGTTTTTATCGCTCGGTAATCGGATAGCGCACTCGTTCATCTCTTGATAGTCCACCGTATGTGACCGTAATTTGTCGTTCGAACCAAACATGCAAACATTTGTAAAAGAAATAATTTTTAATTTTTGTTCAAAGATTTCTACAACACAATATTTTATTAAATATATACGTACCGATCGCAAATATGTATTTGACCATTATGTTTGCTCAATTGCGAGCTTACGAGGCGGGATAGATTCTTGATCCACGCAAAATGTCCAACGTTGTTGTCTTTAATGTACAACGAGTTGACGTGTTTGTCTCTCTTTAACTCGCTCAGATGTATCAGGACAATGTTCTTTTCCTCGATACTATTGATTGAGATATCGTTGAGAAGCTCAATTTTTTAAATTTGATTCACAGTCACTGGAAACTCAATGTCCTGGAGGTTTAATACTGTCGTATAATAAGGATACAAAGATACTCGATAAATATAGCTTTCAACTGAATGTAGAGCGGCGACCACAGACCATGCAAAACACGCATTACCATTAGATTGCATGTCATCGCTCTCTTCATTATTATCGCCCGCGATAATTTTATATGACATCCCGCGCGCAAAAGATTATATTTATTTATATTACAGTTAAATCGAGTATTCGCGAAAATGCCCACCCGCTATCACGTACCTGAAATTCTTCAAGCAATGCTAGAGTAGGCTCGACACTTCTCATAACGCCGCTCATACAATTCGCGTAAATCGGATATGCGAAAGAGTTCATCGAGAGTTTTTCATATTGATACTTTTATTTACGCGTTTATCACCCGTCACATATTCACCATTGGACACTGTATTAATTTTCATTGAAGTGTTTTTTCATCACGGTTTGTATGTGTTCGAGCACAATATCTTTGGCATCCTCGAAAAATTGACGAAGCTCAATGCGATTGTGATATATAACTGCAACAGTCAATATGCGGCTGTTGAATGCCGTATCAATCTCATCTGCATGTACAAAACGCTTGCGTAATGAGTTTTTCAATCTCTTGAGTCGTGCAATTCGAGCAATCAGCGATTGTTGAATCCCGATCGATAATCGTGGACGTTTCATTCAAATTTACTCTTCCAATGATTCGACATATTTGTCGCATCGTTGCTCCCACGCAACATACTCCTCTATCGAATTCACCCTTGCAGATTGCTCACGCAGATTTCGTTCGGCACTGTTTTCCCCTATATTTCCAAAATGCCAAAAATTGCTAACAGGATGAGCTTATTCATAGTTCTTGTCTCGGAACTCTTGGTGAAAATACTGACAGGGTGTGCCTCTTTACCTTGAGTTTATATTCTTGATGTTTTTTTCCAACATGTGTGTATCCATCTAAATCTTTATTTCGCGGTTTGTCATGTATATTTTAACTAATGTTGATTATTGCATTTTTGTCGTCTAGAGATGATGTCAAATCCCAGGTGCATCGCGAAATCCGTTTCAAATTACATGCAGTTATCCAAGTATGTTAGTACAATTTAACTATGAAGATTGTCCTTATATTTCACGATTTTATTATGTTTTGACACGCGCATTTGAATTCTGATATCTAGGGATGATATCATCGCGAAGCAACCGCACATCGACGCTTGAAAATTTTATATTACATTGCATTTTTTATGGATTCGGCTAAATTTCATACCTGATGGTGATGTCATCTCAGCCCAGATGTATCGCAAAAGTTTTAAATTACTTGTATATGGGCACAATTTAACCTTAATAATTATTCTTATATTTCACGATTTTGACACGCGCGTTTGGGATATCATCGCAAAGCAGCTGCACATCGGCACTTGAAAATTCTATATTATGTTGCATTTTTTGTGCATTCAGCTTAATCTTCATCTGGGAGTGATGTCATCGCGAAGCAGCCATACATCAGCGCTTGATTGGAAAAATTGAAAAAATATCGCATCGAGAAAGTTGAGAGTGCGTAAAATAGATGAAAGGGCAAGAGTGGTACACAGACAGTTTCTTCTTCTTCTAAATTTTCAGAGTATTAATCTCTCATCACGTCATACTTTTGAAAAATAAGCGTCACGTATATTCGGTTAATTTTTATACGATTAGTGTTGTGTCAACTACTAATACCAACGGTCCACTTCTCATAACCAAGAGACAAAATATACTCTGCTGAAGAAAGTAGCAGCAACGGTTGCAAACGCATGAATTATTACGTTCTACGAGATGAAATTAAGCCGTACAAGAAACCACATGATTTGTAAGTATAAGAAATGTTATATATATATATATATATATATATATAGATATTATAACATAATCAGTCGTCTAATAAACACTAAATATATTGTACTTACAGTCTTTGGCTTGTATAAGCTTTCTATTGCGTCAAATAAATTGTCGCTGACAATGAGATAAAGAGAACAACAGATTTCTCTAAGAAATCCTTTTAATGGAGAGTTCAGTCTTTCTATAAGAAAAAACATAGCAACGGTAAACATCAGTTATATGGATAAATATATATATATTATAACATAATCAGTCGTCTAATAAACACATACTAAATATACTTACAGTCTTTAGCTATAAGCTTCCCAGTCAGCCAGGTCTGTTCTAACAGATATTGCCAAGTGCTTGCTACAAATTATTGTCAGCAAAAAGGCTACAAATTTGGTACAAGAGTTGTTATTACCGATTAAGCTGGCAGATTGCCGGCAAGAATCAAGCAAAGCTTGCTAACATAACTACACAGCAAATTGGCGGCAGAAACCGAGCAAAGCTTGCTGACATGACTGACATCAGATTGTCGGCAAAAACTGAGCAGGATCTAGAGTGCGCAATCTGATGGCAAATTGGCAGCAAAAACCGAACAAAATCTGCAGCTTATTACAAAGTATTATAAAATAGTTCAGTCGCTTATCGCTATGCGGCGCGTTATTCATTATCTATACCCGTATTCAAATTCTTGTCATGAGTGTATATAAAGCCTACAAAATGCTAATAATATTATAATATATATATTTCTATCAGTTCAATTTTTGACACAATTCTTATACAGGAAATTCAGATATTGAATTGATTTTTTGCAAATCGGACAGATAATTGTTCGATTTTCACTTATTCAAACAATTTCTGTCCAAAAAGATCTTCAATTTTATAAATTAAGTTATTTGAATTTACCTATATGTTTTAACATATTAATATATGATTTTATATAATGTCTAATTATCTAATGGTCATTTTATGACCAAAACTTATCATCATTTTGTTACTTAGGGTTAAGGCTTTAAATCTATTTAAATATATACTTTTATATGAATGGCCAAAAACTGCAGAATTTGTTCGGTTTTTGCTGAAAATCTGCTATCAGATTGTCTTGCGCAGATCTTGCTCGATTTTTGCCATGAATTTGACGTCAAATCATGTCAAGCTTTGCTCGGTTTTTGCCGTCAATTTGCTGTCAGGTTATGTCAACAAGCTTTGTCACCAAAACACAAGCTTAATGCGGACACAGATGGCACTGGATTTGTTACCAAGTTTTGAGCGAATTTGATGCCAATTTGGCAACAATTTGTTATCAAATTGCTTACTGGGTTTCTATTGCGTCAAATAAATTGTCGCTGACAATGAGATAAAGAGAACAACAGATTTCTCTAAGAAATCTTTTTAATGGAGAGTTCAGTCTTTCTGTAAGAAAAAGCGTAGAAATGGTGAGCATCAGTTATAGATATATATAACATAATCAGTCGTCTAATAAACACTTATTTATATATATATATATATATATATATATATATATATACTTACAGTCTTTGGCTTGTGTAGAGTTCTACAATTATTATTGTACAATTATCTTTGTCAGACAAGTCGCAGAGAGTTGAGACAAAAAAAGAACAAAAAAAGATCGCGCAGAGAAAGAATGCAGCACACATGTATATTTCTGCGGTTCAGAATAATATACTATCTATGCTTGCTCTCGCAGAGTCATCCATTGCAGAGCCCAATACTAATAATTAAACACACGACGGTCAACATGAGCATCAAATAATTCTCGACACAAAACCGATCACTGGAAACGATCACTTTTTGTTGTAACACGAAGGCACAATGCGTAATGCGTGGTAATGCATACTCACTTTTTGCCCGCTTTCCCGCCAACAATAATTCAACCCTGAATTGTATCTTAACTAGATAGGCAAACACGCGTTACCGCGATGCCAGCGCTATTTTAACACTGGTTCTTTATCGTCGCGATATTAAACGTTTGAGCCCAGATAGCCAAGAATGTTAAAATCACGTTTTGCCAAAGCTTTGCGACAAGGTTTGCTTTAATTTTGACAATTGTCTAGCAAACGTTTGTCTTGTTTTGGTTTGTCAAAAAGTTTGAAACAAATTGACGGCAACATTTTTTGTCTCACGATGCTGTAAATGTAAATAATAGAAAAAGGTTTGCTCGTAAATTTTACGCAAAAAAGAACATGAATGATGCTATTCACGGTGTAACACAAACTTTACATCAATTAGTAGCAAATTTTATTATACACGCTATAATAGCAAATTTACGATAAGAACAGAGCAAACCTTATTGTACACAATATGATAACATATTTACGAAAAGAACAGAACAAAGTATACTCTGGCACAACGAGATGCAAAATTCACGCAAATAACAGAGCAAGCCTTGCCATGCATGGCATGACAGCAAATTTACAACTTTACTTTGTTACAAACTTTACAAAAATACAGTATTCAGCCGATAGTTCGTTTGTTCATTGTTATGCGACGCGCTATATGCATCCATCTCGTATTTGATTTTTAGTCATGAGAAGTATATAAAGCTTGCAAAAAGCAACTGACAGAAGATTAAAAATATAATTATTTCTATCAGTTCAATTACTGATACAATCCCAAACATAGGGAATTAAGATATTGGACTGATTGTCTCTCTTAGATCGGGCAGATAAATGTCTAAAAAAGTTTAAATCATCCGTTTATTATTTACTTAAAATGTAAATATATATATATATATATATATATATATATATATATGTGTATATATATATATATATATATATATATATATATATATAAAATTCATATATTCATTATATTATGAATTTATTTTCAATTATTTATATATTATCATCATCTCATAATTATAATAATTGCCACCTAAGACTCTTGTCTGCTCGGTCGCATATTCTTAAACGATGCGTCAGAAAAAATGATGGATTGCTTCACAAAAAATATTCCTCTCTGCGAGATTTATCGTTTCTCAGAGTTTGTTGCAGAGTTTCTGAATCATCCTATACAGAGAATTATCAGAAATTTGCTATCATGCCGTACACGGCAAGATTTGCCCTATTCTTGTCACAAATTTGCTGTCATCCCGTGCACGGCAAGGTTTGCTCTATTCTTGCCACAAATTTGCTATCATCCCGTGCACAGCAAGGTTTGTCCTGTTCTTGCCACAAATTTGCTGTCATGCCGTGCACGGCAAGGTTTGCTCTATTATTTGCGTAAAATGTGCATCACACTATTGCGACAAGCCTTGCCAGCAAAAGCTAAGCTTTATCCGGACACACCTTGTTACAATTTTGCTGTAAAGACATGCTCGGGTTTGCTGCAAACTTTGTGCAAAGCTTGCATCATTTTGCTTGTTGGGAGAGGACGCGAGAAAAAGCCGCGCGTAATATGAATAAAAAAATCGCGGAATTTATTAGCAGCATTGAGCAAAATACGCAAATGAGGAAACATATAACTATTCTACATACATTATATAACAATAGTAAATAGATGATATATAAATTTATATAATAAATATTATATAACAGCTGTTATTTTAATTTTTTACTCTAATGTTATATGACTGTTATAATACATATTTGCTAGTATATTATATAGCAACAGTAAACAGATGGTATATAAATTTACATAATAAATATATAATAGTTATTATTTTAATTTTTTATTCCAATGTTATATAATTGTTATAATATGTGTTTGCTAGCATATTATATAGCAACAATAAACAGATGATATATAACAATTATATAATAAAAATATAACGCTGTTATTTTAATTTTTGACTCGAATGTTATATAACTGTTATAATGTGTTTGCTGGGTTAGTTTTTGTTCGATTGTATGTTTCCTGAATAAGCTAAAAATTTCGTTCTACTTCGTCTTTATCAGCTGTAGCTCTTGTCCCTTTACTTATTCCAGTTTAAAAAATCGCATTACAATCCCAGACGAGCCCCTAAAATTTAAAGAACAGTATGTTACGTCCAGACTCGGGGAAGGATGAGTCAATGGAAGGGCGCAACAACTATCAAGCGATGCGGTAGCGTCGCGACGCCAAGTATATGAAAATTTTCGTTCCAGCTTGTCAACGGTTTGTCTATGTACAGGGGCCGCGCCGCTACCAAGTAGATTATCCGGAATTTTAGATCTAGTAAACTTTCGACTAAGATATTTTAATAACTAAAGCCGTAATAAAAAATCTAACGGCACTTTTATTATATAATGTGAATACAAGCTTTCGATTGCGATCGGTTCGGATAAGATTGCAGTCAATCCCGAGAAATGATGATCATACATCAGAATTGTGACATTTTTCGTTCTTCATCATTATCATCATCATAAGTTTCAGACTCTCACGTACGTACGCTTGCACGCACACACGCAAAGCGATTTTGTCCCTCAAGGCGCGTTCGCTGCGCTCATGTACGATTGTTCGCTTGAATGGCAAACACGCCTTGAAAGACAATGTGTATGTGTATGCATATACGTACATGATATGTATCAAGCGACGCGGTATGCGGTAGCATCGCGATATCAAGATATAATAAGGTTAAGATTATATTCAAATCTGTTACAAAAAATATATTTAGTGCTATCGAGTAAGTATATTGAAATTTCGTATATATATATATATATATATATATATATATATATATATATATCTGCTTATATATGTTTATTTATTGTTTTATAAGTATATTTCTTGAGTATATATGAATATAATCTAAATTGTAGCACTTATTTACAGGATAAAACAAAATCAATTTTTTCGAGAAGACCGGTATACTTTTATAGCTGGAATTTCTTCAGCTGGAATTGCATACGATTTTATACCATATGCAATCCCAATTAAAGAACTTTGCTAAACAGCGTAACATATTGGGTTACAGAGATTTGTTAGTAACAGACAGTAAGTACAATTAATTAATAAGTAAATACTATGTATGAATACTTTGGTTTTCTTCGCATACATATAATTAATATTATAGTAGCATATTGTGCAATGCGAGATATTTATAAGTTTTTCTTTTTTTTATAAAATATAATGTAATATAGTTATAATGTAATATAGTTATAATGTAATATAGTTATACGTATGCAAAGAAAATCGAAGTATATATATTATGTATATAGACTGACAAAGCAAATAACATTTTGTTGCAGTAAGATTCACTTTAAGAATAATAAGTAAATATTGTACTATGTATGAATACTTTGGTTTTCTTAGCATACGTATAACTAATGATATAATAGCATGTTGTGCAATGCGAGATATTTATAAATTTTCCTTTTTTTCATAAAACAATGTAATATAGTTAATAATAATGTATAATAATAATAATGTAATATAGTATAAAATAATCTAATATAGCAACAAAATGTTAATCACTTTGTCAGTATATATACATAATATGTATACTTTGATTTTCTTTGCATATATATAACTACCCAGTAAGCAATTTGATAACAAATTGTTGCCAAATTGGCATCAAATTCGCTCAAAACTTGGTAACAAATCCAGTGCCATCTGTGTCCGCATTAAGCTTGTGTTTTGGTGACAAAGCTTGTTGACATAACCTGACAGCAAATTGACGGCAAAAACCGAGCAAAGCTTGACATGATTTGACATCAAATTGATGGCAAAAATCGAGCAAGATCTGCGCAAAACAATCTGATAGCAGATTGTCAGCAAAAACCGAACAAATTCTGCAGCTTTTGGCCATTCATATAAAAGTATATATTTAAATAGATTTAAAGTCTTAACTCTAAATAACAAAATGATGATAAGTTTTGGTCATAAAATGACCATTAGATAATTAGACATTATAAATTAAATATTAATTAAAAATCATATATTAATATGTTAAAACATATAGGTAAATTCAAATAACTTAATTTATAAAATTAATGATCTTTTTGGATAGAAATTGTTTGAATAAGTGAAAATCGAACAATTATCTGTCCGATTTACCAAAAATCAATTCAATATCTGAATTTCCTGTATAAGAATTATGTCAAAAATTGAATTGATAGAAATATATATATTATAATATTATTAGCATTTTGTAGGCTTTATATACACTCATGACAAGAATTTGAATACGGGTATAGATAATGAATAACGCGCCGCATAGCGATAAGCGACTGAACTATTTTATAATACTTTGTAATAAGCTGCAGATTTTGTTCGGTTTTTGCTGCCAATTTGCCATCAGATTGCGCACTCTAGATCCTGCTCAGTTTTTGCCGACAATCTGATGTCAGTCATGTCAGCAAGCTTTGCTCGGTTTCTGCCGCCAATTTGCTGTGTACCCAGATAGCCAAGTCTGTTCGAACAGATTTTGCCAAACGTCTGCTACAAATTTTTGTCAGCAGAAAGATTTCAGATTGTATACAAAGTCTGTTATATCAGATAATGATAGCAGAATGTCAACAGAAATGTTACAAAACCTGCTGACATAATTTGACAGCAGATCAGTAGCAGAAACCGAGCAGGATTTGCATAGAATTATTATAGCAGATAGCCAGCAGAAACTGAGCAGGATCTGCACAACGCAATTTGATGTCAAATTGATAGCAGAAATCGAGCAGGATCTGCGCGCGCGCAATCTGACGGCAGATTGGTAGCAGAAATCGAGCAGGATCTGCTAACATGACTTGACATCAGGTTGTCGGCAGAAATCGAGCAAGATCTGCGCGCGCGCAATCTGATGGCAAATCGGCAGTAGAAATTAAACAGAATCTGCAGCTTTTAGCATTCATATAATTTATTGAAATAGTATAGTTTATTCGCTTACAGCTATGCGGCGCACTATTCACTTTCTATATCCGTATTCAAGTTCTTGTTACGAGCGTATATATAATGCCTGCAAAATGCGGCTAATAACATCGTAATTATTTCTATCAATTTAATTTCTGGTACGACTCCCGTACCGAGAATTCAGATATTGAACTGAGTTTTAGAAAATCAGACAGATAAATATCCGATTTTCACTTATTTGGAAAGAAATTATCCAAATAAGTGAAAATCGTTCGTTATTATATCTATTTAAGATATAAAATAGAAATTAACTTCCATATAAATAAAATATTTTAATTTTGATTTAATTTCATAAATTAATTATTCAAATTTTCATATATGTATTACATTAATACATATTATTAATATTATAAATTTATGTTATTAATACAAACGTCAGAAAATGACATCCCGTGAATGTGACATATCAATTATTGACGTCATTTTTGTATCTTATGAGACTTAACTTTAGGATTAACTCTAATTGGTTATTTTGTGACCAAAATTTACTGTCATTTTGCTACTTGGACTCGAGACCTTTTAAATGTTTAAATCCATTTAAATGTACCATTTTATATAAATGTCTAGAAATTGCTCGATTTCTGCTGTCAATCTGCCGTCAGATTGCGCGCAGGCTCTGCGTGGTTTCTGCTGCCAATCTGCTTACATTGCCTGTCAGCAGGCTCTGTCGACAAAACCTGAGCTTAATGTGGTCACAGATGGCTATGGTTTTGGTATGGAATTCTGATTAAATTTGTTGCCAATCTGCGCGCATGCTGCTAGCATTTTGCTATCTGGGTAGTTATGTTAGCAAGCTTTGCTTGATTCTTGCAGGCAATCTGCCAGCTTAATCGGTAATAACAACTCTTGTACCAAATTTGTAGCCTTTTTGCTAACAATAATTCGTAGCAAGCACTTGGCAATATCTGTTAGAACAGACCTGGCTGACTGGGTATATTACGTTATTTTATAAAAAAAAGGAAAACGTAAATATCTCGCATTGCACATCATGCTATTATAACATTAGTTATAGGTATGCAAAGATAACCAAAGTATTCCTACATAGTATTTATTATTATTCTTGAAGTGCATCTGCAACAAAATGTTATTCGCTTTGCCAGTATACATACATAATATGTATACATTGATTTTCTTTGCATATGTATAACTATATTACATTATTTTACAAAAAATAGGAAAGCTTATAAAGATCTTGCATAATATGCTACTATAATATTAGTTATATATATGTGAAGAAAATCAAAGTATTCATACATAGTATTTACTTATTATTCTTAAAGTGGATTTTACAAAATGTTATTCGCTTTGTCAGTATACATACATAATATACATATATACTTTGATTTTCTTTGCATACGTACAACTATATTACGTTATTTTATAAAAAAAAGGAAAACATAAATATCTCGCATTGCACATCATACTATAACATTAGTTATACGTATGCAAAGATAACCAAAGTATTCATACATAGTATTTATTATTATTCTTGAAGTGCATCTGCAACAAAATGTTATTCGCTTTGCCAGTATACATACATAATATGTATACTTTGGTTTTCTTTGCATACGTATAACTATATTACATTATTTTATAAAAAAAAAAAACTTTTTTGGTATATATTAATTCACAAAAAGCAATGAGATCATTTAAAAAAAACCTCACAAAGGTAAAAAAATACGCCAAGTATCCCAACTTGTATGCAAAAAAAGTTTAATATCTATCTCTAAAAAATAACATTTAAACAAATTTTTCCTTGAAAAATAATTTTCATACAAAATAAAAAACTAAAAAATGATTTTTCTCTAAAAAATAAAAATCTTTAAAAAATCAAAAATCAAAACTAAATATGAAATCAAGTTAACTAGCCAAGTACATAGCAGCAGTTCAGTTTGTAAGAGTTTGTAATTTGAAATAGTATTTGTTTGATAAAATCAGTCTTGCATTTATAAAAATATTATAGATTCTCTCAAGAAAATTAAAATGCATTTTATTTTTATAAAATTACACTATTATGTCCCCATCAAATAAATATTATATATAATATATAAAATAGCAATTATATTGCGGATTTTATTACAAATAGTACATTATAAAACTACTTAACCCTTACTGCAATAATGTCGATTACATTGATCATCAATTTCGAGTTTAAAAGTGCCCCGTGCCAAACTGATTGACTTGTTTTGAAATTAATCATAAGCTTTACCAGATAGACCTGGAACGAAAAAGATTAAAATTAAAGTGACATACCGAAACTTGGTGTGCCCGTGTCGCATTATAAGTCATATATTTTTATTAATATATTGTGAATGATTTCTGATAATCCTTTGGAAATTTTTATTTCAGTTTGGGCACGCCAAGTATTTGTATGTCCCTTTAATTTTAATCCTTTTCATTCCAGGTCTATCTGGTAAAGCTTATGATTAATTTCTAAACAAGTCGATCAGTTTGGCACGGGGCACTTTTAAACTCGAAATTGATGATCGATGTGATCGATATTATTGTAGTAAGAGTTAAGTAGTTTTATAATGTACTATTTGTAATAAAATCCGCAATATCATTGTTATTTTATATATTATATATAGTATTTATTTAGGGGGGACATAATAGCGTAATTTTATAAAAATAAAATGCATTTTAATTTTCTTGAGAGGATCTATAATATTTCTATAAATGCAAGACTGATTTTATCAAACAAATACTATTTCAAATTACAAACTCTTACAAACTGAACTGCTGCTATGTACTTGGCTAGTTAATTTGATTTCATATTTAGTTTTGATTTTTGATTTTTTAAAGATTTTATTTTTTAGAGGAAAATCATTTTTTAATTTTTTATTTTGTATGAAAATTATTTTTCAAAAAAAATTTTTTTAAATATTTTTTAGGGATAGATATTAAACTTTCTTTGCGTACAAGTTGGGATTTTTTTTATATACTTGGCGTATTTCTTTTTACCTTTGTGAGGTTTTTTAGGTGTCTTTTATTATCCCGAAGTTTAAACGTCTCGTGGCGATTGGAATCGGGTCGAACGAACTGACAGGTCTGAAAAGCAGGTAAACGACTGAGTCGCTATTACGCTGATTATTCAGACGTTCGTTCGGTGGTCCCTTTTCGGTAAGAAAATTTAATCTCTTTTACGCGGGATGGGACCAAGTGCGATCTTTCGACTAGGAATGAGTGGGGATTTAATAAAGAGTAATTCTTTTATTTAAATAAACAAAGTATGAATTTATTCATATTTTAAAATAGATGATAGATGTACATGATTATATAGAAATAAAAATAAAATATTGTTGATTATAATTTTTCAGTGAGTGTGCGTGTGTGTGTGTGTCTTAGTTTGCGGGTGTTACATTAATACGGAGAACATCAATCAGAATGCAAGGGAAAGATTCTATCGTTAACATTTAGGTTCTGACTGGTTAATACAATATAAAAATATATTTGATTAAAGGATAAAAAAAATAAAATTAAAATCAATATATATAAATAAATAAATGTATATGTTAATAACGGTCAGAAGTATAAAATTTGTCGCTCGCATATGTGTTAGATTAAAATCAGGATTTAAAATTTTCTAAGACTTATTATCGGAATGGGTTGATGATTTAAAAGAATGAAACATTCTTCGGAAAGTTTTGATTTAAATAAGAAACAAGACAAAAAAAAGGAAAAGAAAAATTATACAATTAAACTTATTTTTTTAAATAGTAATTCAGAGGTGAAGGGATGGCGAATTTGTATGGTGTTTTACTTTGCGTCTCATGTCGGCAGCCCGATGTTCGATTCGTGGTTGCTCTGGAAATAATGCCGAATAAGGACATTGGTGGCACAAGTGCCCAACTCGCGAATTACGGTGCAAAAGCATAGAATAAGACTGCGTGAAACTGAAGACCGGAGAAAAAGAGCGTGATGTGTTTGAGAGTTCTCTTTTTATAATCTTCTTTTTGGGGCGTATTTTAATTGTAAGAGTGGGAATCTTCCAAAACTTCAACGAATTGAATTTGCGCAGAAGTGCATTTTTCAATCTTAGCAAATTAAAAATGTGCCAGTGTTTTCGTTAGGCGGGGTCTCTTACTTTTCACATTTTACCCGTGATGATTGGTGAGTTCGATATTCGTTCGAAGATTCCTTGCACGTGTTCAGATTAGAAAAAGGTTCTATTTTCCTATGATAATTTTTATTGCTATTGGTGCAACTGTGTTTATTGGATATTTGTTGGAAAATTTTTAGATGCAGCTGTGTTTGTTGGATATTTCGTTAGAAAATTTTATATTATTATTGATGCAGCTGTGTTTATTGGGTATTTCGTTAGAAAATTTTATATTATCTTGAGGAAACAGGAGGCATGATTTCATCACCGATTTTTTACGTTGGTCTATTTACTGAGCGATTCGTTTGTCTCGCCAATCAACGATCATTGCCGACACTTCGCGGAAAGAAGGAATCGTGGAATCGCCAGGACGTAACACATTATTCTGCCATACTCTTATACAATGCACCGTTACGGCGCGCAATTTTCGCGTGACTTGGCGCGAGATACTACCGTGTCTCTTGATAATTCTTCTTTGCACTATTCCACGATACTTTTATCTCTTGATATTCTTCCTTGCACTATTCCGCGATACTTTTATAAGCATCTCTACTATTTTTATGATGAAATAATGCACTCTTGCATTCCTTTATTTATTAATCTCTATTTGTCAAAAGCAGATCAAAAGCAGGATGCGAGTAGTTAACATCACGAAGCGTCGTTAGTGCAATTTTATGGCAAATGCTCCAATCATACAATTTTCGCGCATGCGCATTAGGGATTCGGGCAGCGATGACGACGGAAACGTATCTTAATAAAAATTTTCGACTTTGCATTATATTATCTCTGTTTATAATATATGTAGAAAAAAATAAAGACCCTTTCATTATATAGTTCAAACTCAAGCTATCAATTAAGCCCATTAAAAATACGATCGGTTTAGCCATTATTGAGGTCCGCTAATTTAAGGTATTCGCAACTGTCCGACTCGCGTATAAATACCCGGAGTGCCTCGCGGCTTCGCATGAACTCGGCGCGAGATACTACCGCGTCTCTTGATTTGCAAGAGGGACATGTTAGTTGGCTATTTCCGTTCATCTAACTTCAAACTCAAAAAGAGGCTTAATCTCATCTTAAATTTTTTAAATAAAACCACCTTAATTTTTTTATATAAATCGATTCTTTGCAATATTTGGCATAAAATGTTATAAGGATAGGATGGCCAAGAAGTAAATAGTTTACGAGATATAAATTATAAAATATATTGTAAAATATTCATTTTTTTAAATAATGTTATTTCAATTCTTTTATGCACAAAATAATCAGAGGAATCAATTTGAATAAAGAAAACACATAGTTGTCTTTAAGAAAAAATATGTAAAATATGCTAATTGCAAATTACATATTTTTTCTTAAAATAACTGTGTTTTTTTTACACCAAATGATTTCTTTTATTATTCTTTGCAAAAAATATTGATGTAACATAATTGAAAAATAAATATTTTACGATATATTTCATAGTTTATCAAATTAAAGTACAAACTATCTTGTAAACTATTTACTTCTTGGCCAACTAATTTGTCTCTCTTGCAAATAAAGTTGACCTGTCCGAGCATTTTTTGCACAAATGAAGTTATAAATGCAAAAAATATACCTGTTTCGTTTTCAGTCGGCTATCGTGGCTAATATTATATCAGACAAACAATACTGTTTTTAATATTTATATCTTGATCTTAACATCAATATAATTATTTTTTAAACCACATTTAAATGCAATAATTAATTATTTGTTTTGATCTAATTATTAATTTTTAAGGCTTCTGAGTAGTCGCCGCGGCCATATTGGAATGATGACGTCAGAAGCGAGAAATGACACGCTGAGAATTCTTGCGTGCCATTTTTAAATAAAAAGATATTTTAAAGAAACAAGACTACAGATCGCTTTAGTATACTCGTAAAATTGTTCGAAAACTAAGCTTTTTCTTTGACAATTAATAAATAACTGTAAAATGAGTGTCAAAGTAAACCTAGTCATACGGAAAAACATGTAGTTTGACAGCTGTCGAAAGAAGTGGAAAATGTTCTTTTTACATAATACTTAACTTGCTAAGCTTAGTTTTCGGACAATTTTATAAGTTTCATAAATACGTTACACATCACAGCATTAGCATAAAGTGAATAATTACAAAATGGCACGCAAGAATAATTTGGGCTGCCAAAACGTCACTTTTCACGCCTCATAGTTCATCGATTTGCAACGTGAGGCGCTGCATAAAAATTCTGACATATGGGTAACACGCTGGTAACTTGTAGCTAACACGTAACATATATATAGTATATATCTTTTATATATCTATTATATAGTGTAGTACTCTATTAGAAAAATGCTTGAGCAAAGGAAGGGCGCAATGCTCAGCCATTTCCAAAAAAATTTGATTTAAATAATATGGCTTTACTTATATGCAGCTCCGTTAGGTCGATTATCGAGAAGGCGGCGTAGCTCGAGCATTAAAGCGGGTGACTATCACGCATCAGACCCAGGTTCAATTCTTGTCCCTGGCACTTTTTTTCTCATTCTTTTTTATACAATCTAGCAACGAATATTTATTCATGTAAAATAAAGTTAATTAAATTAAATTTTTTTTATTTGCACTTTTGGACGGCAATTTTCTTTTAATTTATTCACGAAACTGGGCATAATTTTTGTTATACTTACAATCTTATTATTTTATACATTCTATCCGATATAAAATGAAGTAAATAAAACGCCACTATTTGAATATAGTTATAATTTAATACAAAATTACAACAAGTAATTACGACAAGTATCATCCGAATAGTTGTAACCGATCTGTAGAGAATGTTGATGTTAATGATAACAAGGATGAGTAAGTTTTAACACATTTGTTTGTAATTTTGTATTAAATTATAACTATGTAACGGCAGGGCCGTTACGACCTGTACAATAAAATATATATATATACATATACGCGCATGGCTTTATTTCCACCCAGCTTTATCTATCCTGCTATCGCCATCTTGCTATCTCTCTCGTAGTCTCCCCTTGCGGCACCGACTCCCACCACCGGACCGACGGCGCACAGTGGGGGCCACCGGCCGGGTATATAAGCCCGGCCGGCCGAGACATCGAGACCAGATCCCGTCCTGCCATCCAGCTCCTGACACCGATCTAACCACTACCTACTACCTCTTAGGGGCTAAGGTTGTCCTTAGATCTGCTGGGTTGCACCGGCTCTCTCTACCTCCAGGACTAAGGTTGCCCTCAGCTCTGCCGGGTAGTACCGGCTCCTATCTCTGCCGCTCCTGGAGTTGAGGTTGCCCTCGTCTCCGCCGGGTTGCACTGGCTCCTGTCTCTACCCGGGGCCAAGGCTGTACTTGGCTCTGTTAGGCTGCACCGACTTCCGTTGTCAAGGCAAGGTCCGACGTGACACTCGGCCCTGCCCGCAATACCGAACTACCTAGCCTGACACTAGTTGATAAGTTGCCTGTAGATATCGCGCCGTAGTCTTAACCCCGTTAGCTATAAGTCCGCTAGTGCTAATCGCGCTAGTAATAAGCCTGTTAATGATAAGTCCGCCAGAAATAAGCCTGCTAGTCCTAAGAGCCTGCTAGTTATAACCGCGCCGTAATCCTAAGCTCGCCTGTAAGTAAAATCGCCGTAGAGATTAGGCCGCGCTACCGCCGCATGCCGCCTTACGTTTCTCACCGCTTACCGCTTCGTGCCCGCCGCTTTGCACGTCCGCTGCACATCACCAGCTTTCTGCCTACCGCACGCTGGCCGACATCGCCTGGCCCTGCACGCTGCTTTGTGTATATTTGCTTCTAACTAAAATAAACTATCTTTTCTACTTATACTATGTTCTCGTAAGCTTGAGTCTTCCCTCCTCTCGAACCCGGACACCGACGAGCCGATCCGAGCGTTGAGCAAGGTGACCGCGTTACAACTATGTTCAAATAGTTTTATTTGCTTCATTTTATATCGAGTAGAATGCATAAAATAATAAGGTTGTAAGTTTAACAAAAATTATGCCCAGTTTCGTGAATAAATTAAAAGAAAATTGTCTTCCGAAAGTGCAAATTAAAAAAAATTAGTTAAATTAATTTTATTTTACATGAATAAATATTCGTTGTTAGATTGTATGAAAAAAGAATGAGAAAAAGAGTGCCAGAGACAAGAATTGAACCCGGGTTGGATGCGTGATAGTCATGCGCTTAATGCCCGAGCTACACCGTCTTTTCACTAATTGATATAACGGAGCCAGATATAAGAAAAGCCACATTGTTTAAATCATTTTCTTGGAAATGGCTGAGCATTGCGCTCTATCCCTTTGCTCAAGTATTCTTTTAATAGAGTACTACACTATAAAAGCCTTTTTCAATTTGGTGATCACAAAGTCGCGTCTTCCCTTGCTAGTCACAGGAACATGTGCATTATAAATATAATAGCACAATACTCTAATATTAAAGGTTCTCATTAAAATTTTCTATTCAATATTTTATTTTGTATTAATAACAAAAATAATTATTATTCTATTATTAATTACGTATATGTACGTTCCATAACAATTTAAAATATTTATGTTTTATGGTTATCAAAGTATTGTGCTATCACATTTGTGACACGCACGTTCTTGAGACTAAGTGATGCGCTCCTTAGTTACGATTTACGATGCGGTGATATGTTGCTAAAGAGTGAAGGGTAAGAGGGGAGCAGTAGGCGTGAGCTAAAAAATCCAGCCGAAAGTTACATATAAATCTCAGTTCACTTATATAATAAGTCGTTGGACAGAGTTCTTATTCCTACCGCAGCATCTTTATTCCTATTTGCCACTGTCAACTCGGCGACTACTCAGGAGCCTTAAAATAATAAAATAATTTTTCTTCGAATAATTAGTAATTTATTCGAGACTGATTATTAATTATTGGAATAATTAATAATTATTTTTTACTAATTATTAATTTTCAAATAAATGGTAATCCATTTTTAACAAACTATTGATTATTTTTATAAATAAGAATTTAATTATACTAATTATCAATTTTTTACTAAATAATAATTTATTTTCGCCTAAATACAATAATTTTTTAAGTAATTAGAAATTTATTTCTGTCGAAGTACCAATTTTTAAGTAAGAATTACTTTTTGCCTAATTATTAATTTTTCATATAACTAATAATTCTTTTATAACTAATTACTAATTTGTTGAGTCATAAAAATATAGTTTGTTATTATCGCAATTTTTTAAATAATTAAAAAATAAAAAATGGATATTACTTTTTTGCCGATCACTGCCCCGAACAATGGAACAAACAAACTTTATAATATAGTGTAGATGTAGATGAAAGAGAGAAAGAGAAAGAGAGCGAGATATATTAAGGCTGCATTCGGGGAGCATGCTATTGGCGCGATTATCGTCGGAGATCGTTCGAGGAGACGCTTTTTGGCACTATGAAATCGATGATGACGTCATTCTAAAAAGCAGCGTGACGTCATTATTCGAGCTATTTCTCGCTATTATTTTCGAGGTGAGGCACAAGATGCTATTAGCACTGATTGGCGCTTATTCTCTCCTCGAATATGCTCGAACACTTGATTGCGCAGGCATAACCCCCTCTCCCCCCAAAAAACCGAAAACAAGATTTATTGCTTTATCGTTTATATTTGCACCAACGTCGGCCATGTTGCGAATTTTATTCGGCTGCGTTTGAGGAGCTTACTATCGCTATCGCACTATTGGCTCCCCGAACAAAGTTTGTAGCGTTTGCGTTTATAGCGTTAATAGTGTCTCCCCGAATGCAGCCTAAGTGCTTTGCATTGCTATGTTTATGTTTTAATCTCGTCATGCGAATAACAACAAATCCATCGTATATAAAGAATAGTAGCACTATGCGTCGCCGAACTTTATACAATATATGCCGTTTTTTCCTCGCGCGCTCGGCACGTTCTTCTTTGCTGCTCAATTCCTAAATGTTGCAGCCAGTGATGCCAGTATCGAGATGCTGTCACAGCCACAGCGCGTAGAGAGGATAACTCATACAAGCGTGAACCATGTATATGTAATGCGCAGAGCGTTCTACGTATTATATGTACACAGTTCACGCTTGTGATATCCCCTCCACATGCTGTGGCTGTGGCAGCGTCTCGAAACTGGCATCACTGGCTGCAACATCTAGGAATTGAGAGTACTCTGCGTTGATACCACTGAAAATAGTACTCTGCGTTGATACCACTGCTT